>NC_090740.1:26642124-26672124 GCF_036898095.1 Palaemon carinicauda
CTTCGGTGATACCAATAGGTTGTGGGGGTCTGGTGGTACCGTCCTTGCATGGTGATTGCCAGACTGGGGTTCGAATCCTGCTCAAACTCGATAGTTCCTTTGGTGGCTCCAAACTTACCATCCTTGTGAGCTAAGGATGTGGGGCTTGGAGGGGCATACAGGTCTATCTGCCAAGTCACCAGCAGCCATTGCCTGGCCCTGCTCGGGTGGAGAAGGGGTCTTGGGCGGTGATCATATGTAATACGGTCAGTCTCTAGGGCAATGTCCTGTGTGATAGGGCAATGCCACTATCCCTTGGCTCTGCCACTCATGAGTGGCCTTTAAACCTTTAATAGAAAAATCTGATACATACAGATTTCAGAAGCTATACAATAGACTTACTCTTATTGAATCTGTAGCACTTTCCTTTCGCTTAAAAAAAAAAAAAAAAAAAAAAAAAAACTCCTTCAGAGAAATTCCTTTACGCCAGAAAGAACAAAATACGCTCTGCGTGTGAGTTTGTCTTTAACCAGATCAAGCATAGGCCTATGGCTAATTTGGATGAGTGTAGACTACCCCTTTGAAATTGTAGCTTTATCGTAACAGTTAGCCTACTGTTACACTGAAAAAATAACAGCATGGCTTACAATTTAATTTGATACTTGGGCAAAATAGGACTAAATAACACCAGATGATTTCCTTATCTCATCCCTATTAGGCCAGGTGGCAGCCACATTATCATATCTTAAGCCTTTCTGGGCCTAAAATCGCTATAAATAGCACTGACTAGACTTCTGTCTTATCTGGGCCAGACATCATTCTTAATTATTCCGTGTTATTCATGCATCCCTTAGACACAACCACTTCCTTTTGTCTTGCTGTGAGTTAGGTAGCTAGCACTATACAGACACGCCGATAATAGCAGAAGGGGATAGGATGGTTGGACAACAAGCTCGTAGAAAATACTTTCTTACAGCAGAAGGCTTTGTCATTGATTATATGTTATAATCACACCAGAAGGATCTGCTACTAAGTTAATAGACATTTAATATATTGGTAATTTGTTATTTACTTTTTTCAACACTGGACAAACTTATTTTAATGTGCCATTATTGCTTTCACCAAAAATCAATTTTGCGAAGGTTATATATTCACCCTTGTTTGTTTCTTAGCTTTTTTATTTGTTTGAGCAACATTACACAAAAACTACAGCATCGATTTTGACCAAACTTTGTATTCATATTGAGTTTGACCCAAGGATGACTCTGTAACATTTCGGGTGACATAAATAATAATCGCAATGTTAAGTAAATAGCAAATATTTTGTTAGTTTATTTTTTGTTTGTTTACAACATTGCACAAAAACGTCTGAACACATTTCAACGAAACATGTGCCGTGTGGAGTATGGCCAAGGACAAATCCATTCAATTTTGAACAAAATACGCCTAAATACAAGAACGCAGTGGGGTTAAGAACAAAATAAGACTGCTTGACTTGGCGAAGGCATGCTCTCTACTGAGTGACCCTTGTTGCTGTTACTTAAGTTCTTTTCTTTCTACAAGTGCATTTAATAACCCTGACACAGTTTCCAGAACAAATGCTCTTTTAATACTTTCGTCTATACTTTAATCCCTCTTATGCGATTAATTACGAAAAGTCTTTCTGAAATATGTTGACTTGTAGATTTTTCTCCCAAAATGTAATAAAATATTTTTTCATATTTTTGTGCACCTAAATTTTGCATATACAGTATAGCCTTTGCAAAATAGCGTTCCTGGTCTCTAGGTAGCTCTATATTCTTAGTATTTTGTAAAGTCGTTACAAATGTATTTTAATCTTTACGCTGTTTTATCACAGAATTGTTGTAGGTAAAAGGTTAGTGACAATTTCCTTTTAATACAAACTCGAAAGGTCAGATTACATTTACCTTATGTGAAATTCGCACTCCCCAAAAGAGATTTGTTCTCCAACCGTTTAACTGGGTTCCAAAAGGCACTAGAAGAGTTAGAAGACCCAGGCCTACGTGGCTGAGAACTATGAAGCGTGAAGTAGATGATGATGAATGGAGACGTATCGATTTAAAAGCTCAAGATAGAAACGACTAACGAAATCTAATCGAGACACTTTGCGTCAATAGGAGTAGGAGGAGATGATGATGATGAATATGGCATATTGAACATCAGCGAGTTAAATAAAATGAACATAGGAAAAGGAAACTGAATATGGGCTAATGTAAAACTTTAAGTGAGAACGACACCCACCTGATTCAATTAGAAGAATCAAAGGTGCCATAAAAATTCCTTGAATTATGGATGAGTGCCGGATTGAAATAGCAGTTCTGAGGTGATAAGGGAGATGGTGTGGGCGGTAGTTTATATAAAAAAAAAAAATTGAAGACTTTGTTAGCCATAATCATTTCAAGAACTTTATCCTAAATTGTAAAAAGATTCTATGCCTCTTGTTTTTTATGTCCTCAAAATTTGAGAGAGAGAGAGAGAGAGAGAGAGAGAGAGAGAGAGAGAGAGAGAGAGAGAGAGAGAGAGAGAGAGAGAGAGAAAGAGAGAGAGAGAGAGAGGCTATAATAATAACATCTGTCAAGCAAATAAATCAGGTAAAGGTCTCTCTAACGATACGATAAAAGAAAAATAGGAATAAGAGAAAAATAGGAATGAAAAAAAAATTTACACCATAAATTAACAATAAAAACTCTCTTATTACAATATTCAAACAAAAGTATACAAATATGAGTAAATCAAAGTCCAATACATTTATTTACACAATTTATATATATACATACATAATTTATATATGTATATATATATATACATACATAATTTATATATATATATATATATATATATATATATATATATATATATATATATATATATATATATATATATATCATCATCCTCTCCCACGCCTATTGACGAAAAGGGCCTTGGTTAGAATTCGCCAGTCGTCTCTATCTTTGATATTTTAATTCAGTAGTTCTCCGTTCACCATCTCCTACTTCACGCTTTATATATACTGTGCATACATACATATATATACTGTACATACATACAAATGTGTGTATATATATGTGTGTGTGTGCTTGGAACAGCCAAACTTGTTCCAATTTCAATGTTAACGTTAATAAGAATTTTAAAATCTGAAAACTTCCGTTAGGTTGCAAACCTCATAGCAGTGGAGCTTTATGGGAGAGTACAGAGGCCTTTACAAAGGTTTTCCAGTCCTTGGGATCATGGATTCCATAATGCTGAGTTTTAGTAAAGGAACCAACATATACTACATGGCACTGTGGACTGCTGTATCTGTATACAGTTTATTATTTTATTTTTGCATTTATAAAATTCATAATCCTCTAATAGTTACAGGAACTTATTGCTAGAAAAGTTTGCGTTAAATATACGTTAAAAATAAATTGTATAAGTTTTTCTTCAAATAATCATGTGTTTTGTCAATCAAGAATGGAATCTTCATATAGAATGTTTTCTTGCACTGAATCTATTTCGTTTAATGAAACATTTGGGCCTTAAAAAGAAAAATGTATTGGTAAAACTACTCTTATAATAAGAATAATATTTATTGACGAAATTATTTATCGCTGCTTGATAGTCTAAAAGCTTGTAGAAAATAAGGCTTAAACTTTTAAACGTATCAATTTTAAAATTCTCGTTGCATCCGCTAAGAAAACTGACCCATAAAGGAGTAAATATTTGACTTGATGTACTGTCATCAAAATCGCTGCTCTCTCGAGGCACATCTAAAAAGGGTAACTTGCAATTTTGATTTCCAATTGAACGGTCAAATGTATTTGATTGAGTCTTGCATTTATGTAGTTCATAAACAGATTAACTTGCTGCTCATTCTTGAATATTGAAAAGGAATGATCTGAATACGCATGCAGTAAGATGATACCTTTGAGGTTTCGGGGCCGTATGCAAAGTGCCTTTGGTTTGGACTTTCTGCTTCGCGTGTGGACCAGCCTTTAAGGCTGGTCCACACACTACGTTTTGCACAACCTTTTGTCTGCACAGTTCAAGACGTTGCAGATAAAACGTTGCGTGTGGACAGAAAAAAGGGGGCAGTTTTGACTCCAGCGCAAGACGGTACAGTTGCAGCGATGACTGAGCTAGGAGAGCATAGATATCCATGAACTGTGCAGACTAGTCGGCACGTGTAGACGGTAGCACAGTCTTTCGTTTCATTTTGTGCCTCAGTTTTAATTCAACAAGCGACAATGGCAGACCTTAGGCAATGTTCTCGAGAGTTCCTCACAGAATTTATTGCATTGTACGAAATTTTCCCATGCATTTGGTGTGACAAATCAAAGGATTATAGTGACCGGGATAAAAAGGGGAAGGCTTATGAAAGCTTAGTGGAAAAATTCAAAGAAATTGATAAATATGCCAACAGAGACATGGTGGTAAAAAAAATAAATTCTTTGAGGTGTTTACCGCCAAAAAAATGGCTAAAGTTAAAGTGGTGAAATTGCTGTTCTCATACACGTATTTTCTTTAATGATATGGGGTGTCACTAATTCCAATAAATGAATATATGTTTCTATGTCCATTCGCAAGTAATTGCGCCAATCATTAGGCTCATCATGTAGTTCACGCAGTAATTTAATATGGGAGAAATTTTGCCTTTTCAAAAGCCACTTTCGCGACCACTTTGAACGCTGGGTGCTTCTGAGACGTTCCAATTTTTTTTTTTTTTTTCACAACACAACACGTCAAAATTGACAAAAGGAGTACCTCCTCCATGACGATGTTGACAAAACTGAGCAAAACTCGTGCAAACATCATGGTACGCAATAAAATTGTAAGGTTTTCATTCCGTCTTAAGACTGCACAGACAAACTGTTGTGCAAAACGGAGCTTTTAGGTAAAGGCTGAAGGCATAAACTAGAAATGCAATGAACCAATTAAAAACTATTGGGAACAATTACAATAGAAAACTAAGAAAGGTTAATGTGCAAAAGAAAACAAATACATTAGAAGCTCTAAAATAAAATATTAGATCATTTCAATACACTACAAACAAAATGTACTGTACACTGACCATTTCATTTGGACTGGGCAGGTATTCATGAATAACTCGAAAATGGAAGTAGAAAGTCGAACAACTGATGTACGAACAAGCATACGAATTATGCAGGCATATGCGCTACCATAGAACATTGCTATTATGTCCATACACTAGTCCAAGCAACTTCTAGTGGTTATGTGCTCCAACGAGGAAAAAAAATAAGACTAGCTTCATGCTTACGGTTACACAGTTATAGACCACTAAAGGCGATTAACAGATAAAATATATCACTAAATATAGCAATTATATAAGAAGCACTGATATACAAAATATTATCAGCAAAAATAGCAAAAGGAACGATGGAACCTTCATCTTTTGGACGAAGAAAATTCAAGTAATTGTAAGAGATCTTCCTAATTTCTACTGCCTAAAGTATCTGTCCTTATCGCTCTTAGTTACATCTGGGATCTATGGAAATGGGCCATATGGCTATAGAAAAACGGAAACAGGAGTAGAGGTACAGTTGAACACGGGGGTTTCTGGCACACCTCTCTCCGAAGGACACCCTGTCACACCCTTACCACGCTGTGAATAAACGAATAGCGTTGGGAGATATTGCCGCGCAGTATGGGTGTAGCTGGTTGCAAGTCGTAGATCGATGTGTACTAGGAATTCCTGTGTCCAACTGTACATACGGAGGAAAAAAAATAAAACTAAAAGATCCTTTGGTAAAGTATATCGCATAAACTGCAAAGACGTCACAACCCTCTCCCCTATTAGGATATTGCTCTTAGTGCCTTTGCTTGTAGGAGTTCGTGATCCAGCGACATAAATTTGAGGTGGCAAAATACCAATGGTACCCCTAGCGAAATCTTGGAATATTAGGAATAAATCCTTAAAAGGGCAGAATCGGACAAAATCTCAAATTATCATTTTTTCATGTTTTATATTGTTGAATTAGAGAGATCAGTTAATTCGATGTAATTTCAATGTTTGAAACACAAGGGGTTTGAGCATGTTTTGCCTCATAACTTATCTTTTATATAATATAAATACAAATAACCCAAATCATTTGAATACGAATACAACGGCCCCTCCGAAATAAATAAATAAATATATATATATACATACACATACACTATATATATATATATATATATATATATATATATATATATATATATATATATATACACACACATACATAATGTGTGTGAGAAGCACACACAAAATTTAGGAATTTACATAGAAATTTTTGGAAAATAATTTTGGAGGAAGATAATTTTCCATACGGCTCCGCAACATCACAAGACGACCATCTCAATTGCTCCAGACGAAGTTAGCAAGTCCTCCAGGGCCTATATCGGAAGCCTAACACAGTTCACACTGGGAGGCTTTTCCCATCCTCCTCCGACTATAAGGTATTAAACACTGCATGGTCCTCTATTCCATGTATCCCCTTAAAGCGGCTTGGTTCCTCATCATTTGCTGGTTTTTCTTGTAACCTTATGGTCCCCTCTTCATTTCCAAAGAAAGACTCGGTCCCATTGGTAACCTAACCTAACTTACCCTACCCTAACCTAACCTAACCTAACTTACCCTACCCTAACTTAACCTTACCTAACTTACCCTACCCTAACCTAACCTAACCTAACCTAAGTTACCCTACCCTACCCTACCCTAACCTAACCTAACTTACCCTACCCTAACCTAACCTAACCTAACCTAAGTTACCCTACCCTAACCTAACCTAACCTAACCTACCCTACCCTACCCTACCCTACCCTACCCTAACCTAAACTAACATACCCTAACTTAACCCAACCTTACCTGAGTCAGATCCCCGGGCCTTAATCAGGTTCCCAAACGAAGCCCAAACCATAAACTTTTCCATCCTCTTCTGAGTATCCATAAATGTAAGCTAAGATGGATCTCCAATTCCTTGATCAATTCTGGGCAGCGCACTTCTCTTAGTGTTGTCTTGAGAAGATAGATTCCAGGTTTGCATCTTCAATACTAATAGTCACATGCGGTCAAAGACCTTACCGCCTTCAAGTTTTTGGAACTGAAAGGATACGGAAAGCATTACCCTCAGCAGTACTACAACTGCTAATAGGTAACAACTTCTTCGTCTGGAGTGGTTTAGTGGATTTGGGGATCTTGAAGATCAGTGAAAATTTGCTTTAATTTTTCAAAATTATGTTTCGAAAATTTCTTTGTAGATTTCAATATTTTTTCACAATTCAATTCAGGTTTTACATTTAGATTTCTAATGTCCTATATTTTATATAAATACACACACAGACACACACACACACACACACATATATATATATATATTATATATATAATATATATATATAATATACATAATATACATAATATAAATACATACATACATATATATATATATATATATATATATATATATATAAAACCCCCTTCAAAACGATAATAAGGAAGTAAACCATAATCAACGAAAGCTTCAGGAAACTATGTCTAAAAGAGCTAGAACAGGCGAGCGCACATGCACAGACAAAGTAGCTTGTGCCAGAGCCTAACTATGGGTGTTGGCGAGCAACCGTAGTTGAACAGACCCCCGTCAGCTAGATATATATATATATATATATATATATATATATATATATACACATATATATATAAATATATATATATAAATATATATATATATATATACATATATATATATATATATTACATCTCCTACGCCTATTGGCGCAAAGGGTCTCGGTTAGATTTCGCCAGTCGTCGCCATCTTCAGCTTTTAAAGCAATACTTCTCCATTCATCATCTACTTCATGTTTCATAGTCTTCAGCCATGTAGGCCTGGGTCTTCCAACTCTTCAAATGCCTTGTGGAGCCCAGTTAGACGTTTGGTGAACTAATCTCTTTTGGGGAGAGCGAAGAGCATCCCAAACCATCTCCATCTACCTCTCATCATGATCTCATCAACATAGGGCACTTGAGTAATCTCTAATAGTTTCATTTATAATCCTGTCTTGCCATTTAACTCCCAATATTCTTCTAAGGGCTTTGTTCTCAAATCTATTTAATCTGTTGGATATTGGTTAATTGTCATACCAGGACCCATGTCCATATAGTAACATTGATCTCACTACACTGATGTAGGGCCTGATTTTTATATACAATAGCAGGCGATTTGATTCCAAAATTTTACTCAACTTAGCCAGTTCTGATTTGCTTTTTTAAATCTTTCACTAAACTATATATATATATATATATATATATATATATATGTGTGTGTGTATATATATATATATATATATATATATATATATATATATATATATATATATATATATATATATATATGCAGAACAAATATATATCACACATATCTCGCTGACGAGGGTCTGCGCACCTACTGGACTTCTTGGGAATGTGTAAAGTCGGCAAAGACACAAGAACTCGACATAAAGGACCTTTCATAATTCCCATTAGCTCGTGTAATTCATAAAATGAGACATTATTACAAGAAAAAAAGAAGAAGAAAAGAAAACCAGCGAAGATAAGCCCTTACGAAGCATCAAACTGTGACTAATTGGACAGTGTCATTGATAATCAAAATGAAAACTCGTTTAATTATGCTGAAACCAACGTACGTCAATTGATATCAAGTTGTGTAACATACAAAAATATTAAACCCAAGCCGCTTGTGATTCAGTGGAGCTACAAGTTCTTTACCAGTGAGACATGTTGAAACTGTTTATCCTATGTAATGATGCTTGTTACCAGATTAGCGTCCAGATTTTCTAAAAAAAAATCCAGATTTGCAATCTATCCAATTAAAGGGCAACCCTTGAATCCCTTTGCACTCAGCTAGTGCCATGAACTCTGGTTTCATTCCTTTCGTCATGATTTACTATGATCCTGATATCTCCTTTTTATTGCTATGCTTTCAAGGGTTTAAAAGCCGCTCATAAATGGCAGGGATAAGGGACAGTGACCTTGCACTATCGAGCAGAATAATGCCCTAGAAACTGATCAGCGCCCAAGTTCCCTCTCCACCCAAGCTAGGACCAAGGAGGGACAGGCAATGGCTGCTGATGACTCGGTAGATAGAGCTATAGGCTCCCCCAAACCCCTTACCCTTAGCTTACAAGGATGGTGACGTAGCAACGACCAAGGGAGCTAACGAGTTTGAGCGGGACTCGAACCCCTGTCTGGCGTTCACCAGTCAAGGACGTTACCACATCGGCCACCACAACCCTGGGATATACATATTTCAATTTATCAGAAAATTGAGACTCAGGTTAATGTGAAATATACTAACAGCCATACCTCAAGTACCGTTGAGGTACTACCGCTAGAGCGGCTAGAGTGTTATTGGGTCCTTTTACTGGCCAGACAGTACTATATTGGATCCCTCTCTCTGATTACGGCTTATTTTATCTTTGCCTACCCATACACAAAATAGTCTGGCCTATTCTTTACACATTCTCCTCTTTCCTCATACACCTAACAACACTGAAATTACCAAACAATTCTTCTTCTCTCAAGAGGTTAACTACTGCGATTGTTCAGTGGCTACTTTCCTCTTAGTAAGGATAGAAGAGACTCATTACCTGTGTTAAGCAACTCCTCTAGGAGGACACTCCAATATTAAACCGTTGTTCTCTAGTCTTCTAGTCTTGGGTAGTGCTATGGCCTCTGTACCATGTTCTTCCACTGACTTGGATTAGAGTTCTCTTGCTAGAGGGTACACTTGGGCACACTATTCTATCTTGTTTCTATTCCTCTTTGTTATTTTCAAGTTTCTTATAGTTTATATATGAAATATTTATTTTAATGTTATTATTGTTCTTAAACTTCTTGTAGTTTTCCCTATTTCCTTTCCTCACTGGGCTATTTTCCCTGTTGGAACTATTGGCCTTATAGCATCCTGCTTTTCCAACTAGGGTTGTAGCTTAGCAAGTAGTAGTAATAATAATAATAATAATAATAATAATAATAATAGGGCTACAGATATGTTTCCTTCTGAGGCAATTATCGACATGTATCGTTTCATTGGGTCTGATATCATCGGCACGATTGGACGACATGGAAAACTGGGTACCCTTAAATTGTTGAGACATGACGTTCGGCTTCAGAAAACAATATATTATTAGTGTAGATAATGGAAGACATCCCAGTCATCGTCAAGTGACCTAAAGACAGTCATGTGTGAACTATATGTATCAAATGCAGCAACTTGGTAGATTAAAGAAATGTGATAATGGCCTTTCACATGAAAAAGGGTACACACTAAGTACATCACCTACCTCTTTACAATAATCCCTTCTAAAAACATATTCCTTATATGGAAATTGGAATAAAGTGAAACACCCCGCAAGTGCCATCACTGAAGGATATGGTTAGAACCAGGAAATCCTTGGATTCAAGTAAAGATTTCCCAATGGCCATACTAATACATTTAAAAAAACTCATCCCTTTACCCCCATGGACGTACTGGTACGTCCTTGCAAAAAAAACTGCTATTCACAATTTTTTTTTTTTGCATATTTTTGATAATTTTATAAGAAACTTCAGGCATTTTCCAAAAGAATGAGACCAACCTGACCTCTCTATGACGAAAATTAAGGCTGTTAGAGCAATTTAAAAAATATATATTGCAAAATGTGCTTGAAAAAAAAAAACGCCTAGGGTTAAGGGTTGGAAAGTTCTAAATAGCTTGGGGGTAAAAGGGTTAACTGGCTTAATAAAACTCCAGCTCTGGTCTTGGGTAGTACCATAGCCTCTGTAGCATGGTCTTCCACTGCCTTGGATTAGAGTTCTCTTGCTTGGCAATAAACTCGTGCATGCTGCTCTATCTTATTTCTCTTCCTCTTGTTTTTTTTTTATTTGTTATAGTTTATAGTGGAGCAAAATCTCAAGATATTCATCCTTGGCTAAAGAATACGAAATTGCATAAAACATTAATTTTCGGTATAATAGATAAATATTACAAAAAATGTTGTAAGTTTGATATTAATAAGAGACATAATTTTTACATTTTCTCGTTAAGAATTTAAGTTATACAGCAAAACGTGACTAATTTCCTTGTATTTCCAGAGCATACGAATCCCAACCCAACTCACTGACCTACATCTTTCTCAACATTTTATATATATATATATATATATATATATATATATATATATATATATATATATGTGTGTGTGTGTGTGTGTGTATATGTATATGTATATATATGTATATATATATGTATATATATATAAATATATTTATATATGTATATATATACATATATATAATATATATGTATATATATATATATATATATATATATATATATATATATATATATATATATATATAAGCGTCTCATTCGAGACTGCTATCATAAATATATAAATTCCTGACATTCGGGGGTTTCAAATGGTGCCATTGGGATTTTAGTATCTTGAATGGTACGAAGGGACCCCAACAGATCACGGACTATAGGATTAATGCTTGAAACTCGCTTCAACCGGCGTCAGTGTCACGATAAATTATTCCATAGTCGATGCTTAATTTTGCTGGGACTTGTTTGTTTGTTGTCTCGCACACATTAATATATATATACATATATATATATATATATATATATATATATATATATATATATATATATATATATATATATACATACATTATATATAAATTTATATATTATATATACATATATATATATTTTTGGGCTCAAGCCATGTCGTCCTGATGGAAGTTCCTATAGGGTAGCTTCCTAGGGTATATTACAACTACGGCGATATTCCCAGAGAATTTACCTTAAGGTACCAGAATTCTAACTCCTGGAGCGAATATCCCTCCTGAAAGGGATATCGTGACATATCAGAGGACGTATTCTTGACACGCCACATGGCAATCTGCATCCCGAACAGAGATTTCATCTCGCAGGGGGCGATTGGCAAGAAACGAATTCGGGAAAGAAAAAGGGGGAGCCGCTCCCAAGGCTCCCTATCTTCCGATTCGTATGCGTGCCTGGCGCCAATCCTGGCGCCATCTGTATTCCTTTTTGCGTAGCTTAACAACTCGGTGTTTTTTCCTGTGTTTCTCGCAAATCTTGGATTTATTCTACTTTTCATGGCTTCTCCGTCTTCGTCGGCCTCTGATAAGTTGAGTACCATGTCTTTTATGTATAAATGTAGGCTCTTGGTAAATTTTTGAGTGATTAATAGGATTAATCTTTGTTACAAGAGCCGTAGCCTACCGGAGGCGTCATGGACGCTGTCGCTCGCTAGGTATAAGTTTAGTTAGTCAGAGCGACATTCCCGGTTGTTTTGCTTTAATAAATTTTAGCTATTTAGCATTACATAGGATTTCCTTTCGTGCTTAGTATTATTTTGGCGAAGTATTCGCTATTCTGGCCTACGCTAGGCCATGTAGCCTAGTCGTTTGGTCCTAGTACTTCATGCATGATTTTGGTTTTTCCGAGTGTAATATAATTTTATTGAAGCTTTAGGCTATGTTTTATACATTTAAGATTGTGTGGAATATTTCCAAGATAGTATACGAGTGAGTTTCGGTGATTTAGGTAATCGATTCTCTTGGTGCCTAGGCTAAGTTGCTTATGGAGCCTTAGTATACTTTCTCATACTCCCCGGTTGCTTTCTTTTCTTCGGAGAAGGTATGCAATCCCTTTCCCTCTGTTTAAGCCTTGGGCTTATCCCTAAGTGGTTTTTTCCGAATTAATTTTCGATAAAACTATACTGGGGTGTTACTGTACCTTCCTGTTCTAGTAAGTCTGGTTCAAAGAGGGACAGAACAACAGAGTTTTTAGTCTGAGTCTGTGCTTGTCTGGCTTGGGGTAGAGTCTCCCTCGCTGGCCTGACACAGACAAAGGTGGCTTAGCCTCCTTAGGTCACTACCGAAGGTTTCTGTGGATATGATTCCTTCTTTTGTGATCTACCAGACTAGTCCTTGTTGCTGTTCTCGGGGGAGGATAAGTTTCTTTCCCTGGGAGTGGCAACACCTTCCTTGCTTTGGTGCTCTGGGAGCTGGCAAGTATTGCTGGCCTCCCCCCTTAGATCTCCCTTAGGCTAAGATAAGTTTCTTGGCTGCGGGTGATCCGTCACTAAAGCAAGGTTGGTAGGACCCTCTTTTGTCCCTTCCCCCTCTATCTCCGTAATGGCCTAGCCATTACAGTACTGTACGTCGTTCTACATCTGGACCTAGTATAGGTTAGGATGTGGAATTGACTCAGCCCCCTGCCGGCCGGCAGAGCTGCCGGCCGGCAGAGCTGCCGGCCGGCAAGGGTCTTATATTTTGAGTGCTGCCCGGACCTCCCTTGGTCCCTTATCCATGCCTGCCTGTAGAGCCAGACGGCATTGGCCAGGAAGCCTGAATTAGATTCTCCCCTTCCTTATATGCACTCTTTCGGATTGCCGGGCTTGGAGGTAGTGTACACTCTTATCCCGGCATCCATCCTATTTTTCTTCTAGTGCTGTACCCGACCCGGCTGCCGGCCTATGAGGCCGGCAGCCGGGCAGGTGTAGTCCTCTGGTTCTTTTGCTGCCGGCTGGCATCGGTCCTGTACCTTTGCCGGCCGGCTAATGTCAGCCCTTGTCTGCCGGTCACCAAGAGTGTGGCCAGCAGCTGGGTACTACCTTGTGTAGTTGCCGGCCGGCAATTGCTGCCGACCGGCACATGCATTTGAACCAGAGTTCTGCCGCCTTATAGCTGCTAAGTAGTATACTTTAAAGATAGTTATGGTGTGTGCCGGCCGGCACGTATCCTCCTATACTGTACTAGTATTCTTCAGTATAACATATACAGTAAGAGGAAAACTATAGTATGGGTTTTGGTACAGCACTGTGTGTTCTAACACTTTTGTGTTTTCTTGCACAGTCCTTTGCTGTTGCCCTACAGATAGGAAAGTGAGTTCTTTCCTGTCTATTATCCAGGATTTTAAAATCATTGCTTAGGTGTGAGCTCCACCTGTTTCCTCTGGAAACTTTGCATTGGTTACTCTAGAAGAGATTAACCATTTGATTTTATTATCTGGAAGGCTGCAACAATGGGTTGTGAGGGAAACACAAGTGTGTGTCTTTCCTTTCTGAATTGTTATGCTATACTATGCATATCCAGTGATACATAGTTCACTTGATACTCATGGAAATTTCTTCTCTTTACAGAAGGACCCTCCGAAGTGCGGAAGTGCTTTCTGCAACGTCCGCAGCAAGAACCTCTGCGGACATGAGTTTTGTAGGAGACACGCAGCATGCGCTGTCTCCAAGGATGATCTCCGGTATTGGGACCCTCAGGTATGTACTGTGTGCACTAACCTGATTACTGAGGCCTTTGATTCATCTAGGACGGCGGAATCAAGGGATATAGCTAGGAAGAAGCTTCGTACCTGGGTAAGGGGCTTCCAAAAGAACACTTCTGGCCCTTATCTTCCAAGTGAGAAGATGAGGGCGTATCTTTTCCCTAAGGCATCAGCTGATGCAGTGATTCCCCAGCCTCAAGAGGAGATCCCCAAGTTCAGATCCAGGTGGATGCTGAAGTCGCGGTCGCGATGCAAGACATCCAGTTAGATGACAGGATGTCTGATGTGGACGAGTGTCTGGAGGAAGACCTCCTGGCAGAAGCCCAGGATGAAGTTCAAGCCCCAGACGTTGTAGAGGTAGAGGTCGACGAGGTGTCGGCTACTCCGGTTCAGATTCTGGAGCCTATTCCCTCAACATCGGCCGGTCTCCCAGTAGAACTCGGACAGGCCCTCTCTTCTATTGTTGGAATGATCCAACAAATGCAGAAGGAGAATCAGGAGAAGGCGGCTGCAATGGAACTGCGAATGCAGTGCCTTGCAGAATCACATGGGCCCCAGAAAAAGCTCAATGTGAAAGACCTTCCCTTGTGCTCAGATGCTAACCCATGGAGGTATGCTGAGCACATGCCGATGACGACTGGAAAGATCGTCATCTCGGATAAGCTGGGCTCAGTTCCCCTGGAGGAGGTGGAATTCTGGCCCAGCAAGGCATCATATCCGGACTGTTATGTCCGGCTGAGGAAGGAACCAGCTTCAAAGGAGGAGACAGAGCCGAAGGAGGTCATAGTGATGGACCATGCTAAGGCTCAAGCTCTACTTTCATCCTCGATGAAAGAGAGGGGCTTCTCTAACTCAAAGGTAGCCGCATTGAACAGGAAGCTCCCTTCCTTTGTGTCCTCGCCTACTAGAGCCTTCCCCTTTTTACAGAAAGGGTTTGCGGCTGTACTAAAAGCAGTCGAGGCCGGCAAGCCTTGCCCCTCCCTAGAGGAGTGTAAACCCTTGTCGCTGGCCCTGCCTATGGATCACAAAGACTGGAAGGACGTCCATCTTATGTTCTCAGTTGGAAAGTTGGAGGCTGATATTGCCGGACGTCAGTTCGGCGAGGACCTCCCTAAGCTGTCTGACTTTCTTTTGCGAAGAGAGTTCGAGACAAAAGAAAGACTGGCTGCCTCAATGTCTCTTCAGACTACTCTCGAGACGATGGCAAGTGACCCCAAGGTCTATGAAATGTTCATGGTGGTGGCCAAGACTCATCTGGCCACAGTGACGAAGGACCTTTATGGCTTCGTCAAGGCAAGGAGAGCTTGTAGGGAGTTCGTGTTCACCTCGGCTACGGTGAGGCACGAGCCAAGGAAACTAATCTCCTCCAACATTTGGGGAAAAGACCTTTTCCCTACCGACTTGGTCAAAGAAGTTGTTGATAAGGCCGCCTTGGAGAATAGAAACCTTCTCCAGAAGTGGGGCCTGGCTATCAAAAGAAAGTCTTCCCCGGATGAGGGTCCTCAACCAAAGAGGAAGACTATGAGGACTAGGCTACCGTCTCGGCCAGCCAAGCCTGTTAGACAGCAACAGCAACTGCAATTGCCATTGCCCCCAGTGCCCCAGATCGTGGCACAAACCCCGACCACTTTTCAGTGGGTACCCCAGGCCGTGTCGACACAGTCCACGGCATTCACCCCAGCGTTCGAAGGGCAGTCTACTTCCTTTCGAGCAAAGCCTAGAGGAGCAGCCAGAGGCTCGTCTAGACGCCCCTCAAGGGGAAGGGGATTCAGGGGTGGTCGTGGTCAGGAAGGCAAGACCTCAGGACGGCAGTCCAAGTGAGGTGATACCGGTAGGAGGGAGACTTCTGAAATTTCGGGATCGGTGGACCTTCGATCCCTGGGCCCACAGCCTACTCAAGAATGGACTGGGCTGGAGCTGGTACAGCACTCCACCCCCGTGCCTTCGGTTTTTCCAACACTCCACCCCCGTTATGGAGGAGTACGTTCAAGAACTGTTGGAGAAAAAAGGTGATCCGAAGGGTGAAGCCCATCAATTTCTAAGGGAGGCTGTTTTGTGTTCCCAAGAAAGACTCGGAAAAGCTCAGAGTCATTCTGGACTTGTCGCCACTCAACAAGTTCATAGTGAATTGCAAATTCAAAATGCTAACACTGCAACACATAAGGACCTTACTGCCCAAGAGGGCATATTCCGTCTCTATAGACTTGTCAGACGCCTATTGGCACATTCCAATCAGCCATCGACTCTCCCCCTACCTAGGGTTCAGGCTACAACGAAGACTATACGCCTTCGGAGCCATGCCATTCGGGCTAAACATAGCCCCAAGGATTTTTATGAAGCTTGCGAGCGTAGCTCTCAAACAATTACGCCTAAAGGGAATTCAGGTAGTAGCCTACCTGGACGACTGGTTGGTGTGGGCAGCATCCGAGACAGAATGCTTGCAAGCTTCCAGTCAAGTGATCCAGTTCCTAGAGTACCTAGGCTTCAAGATCAACAGAAAAAAGTCTCGACTTTCTCCATCTCAAAAGTTCCAGTGGCTGGGAATCCACTGGGACCTTTTGTCACACCGTTTCTCCATCCCGGCGAAGAAAAGGAAGGAGATAGCGGGTTCTGTCAAGAGACTTCTAGATTCCGAAAGGATATCAAGACGCGAGCAGGAGAGGGTACTGGGCTCTCTCCAGTTTGCTTCGGTGACAGACCCAGTGCTAAGAGCACAGCTAAAGGATGCAATCGGAGTTTGGAGAAGTTATGCATCAAACGTGCGAAGAGATCTGAGAAGACCAGCCGCTTCGGCTAAGTACTCTTCTCAGGCCTTGGTCCCAAGCCAGACATCTAAAGAAGTCGGTTCTTCTTCAGCCACCTCCCCCGTCGGTGACGATTCACTCAGACGCCTCAAAGGAGGGATGGGGAGGTCACTCTCATCGGAAAAAAGTCCAGGGGACTTGGTCCAAGCTATTCAAGACCTTTCACATAAAACTTTCTAGAAGCTATGGCAGTGCTCCTTACCTTAAAGAAAGTCTCCCCGCGTCACTCGATCCACATAAGGTTGGTGATGGACAGCGAGGTAGTTGTGAGATACTTGAATCGACAAGGATCGAGGTCACCACCTCTCAACCAGGTGATGTTGGCCATCTTCCGATTGGCGGAAAAGAAGAAGTGGTACCTGTCGGCAGTTCACCTTCAAGGAGTCCGCAATGTGACGGTGGACGCTCTATCCAGGTTCACACCGATAGAGTCGGAATGGTCCTTAGACGCAGGATCATTCTCCTTCATTCTGAATCAAGTCCCAGAACTGCAGATAGACCTCTTTGCGACGAAAGACAACAAGAAGTTGCCCCTGTACATGCCCCGTACGAGGACCCCTTAGTGGAAGCAGTGGACGCAATGTCCCTCAACTGGAACAGATGGTCCAAGATTTATCTGTTCCCTCCTCACAACCTTCTGTTGAGGGTCCTCAACAAACTGAGATCCTTCAAGGGGTAGCGGCAATAGTGGCCCACAAGTGGCCGAACAGCGTGTGGTTCCCCCTGGCATTGGAACTGTAGCTGAAGTTTGTACCGCTACCAGATCCAGTTCTGACCCAGCGAGTCCAGAAGTCAACTGTCTGCGCTTCATTACAGAAAACCCGGACCCTGCAGCTCATGATTTTCTCTCCCTAGCGGTGAGAAAGCGTTTCGGGATTTCGAATGCCAGCATAGACTTCCTTGAGGAATATAAGTGCAAATCTACTAGAAGGCAATATGAGTCATCTTGGAGAAAATGGGTGGCCTTTTGTCAAGGCGAAGAATCCGCAGGAGATCTTGACAGACTTCTGCTTATCTTTCTTCTCCACCTCCATGGTCAAGGATTGGCAGCTAACACGATTTCAGCGTGTAAGTCTGCTTTGACAAGACCCATTCTATATGCCTTCCAGGTCGACCTAGGTAACGAGATCTTTAATAAAGTCCCGAAAGCCTGCGCTAGGCTCAGACCTTCAGCACCTCCAAAGCCCATTTCATGGTCTTTAGACAAGTTCTTCATTTCGCTTCTCTGTTGAGCAATGAAGAGTGTGCGTTAAAGGATTTGACACAAAAAGTTATTTTCCTATTTTGCACTCGCGTCCGGGGCCAGGGTTAGTGAGATTGTAGCCCTCTCGAGAGAGGCAGGTCATGTTCAGTTCCTGGATGGGGGAGAACTGAACCTGTTTCCGGATCCTACGTTTCTCGCCAAGAATGAGTTACCCACCAACAGGTGGGGTCCCTGGAGAATCTGCCCTCTGAAAGAAGATGCATCTCTATGTCCAGTAGAATGCCTAAAGGTCTATCTTCATAGAACTTCAGACTTCAAGGGTGGTCAACTATTCAGGGGAGAAACATCAGGCTCAAATTTATCTCTGAATCAACTCAGAGCGAAAATCACATATTTTATTCGCAGAGCGGATCCTGACAGTACACCCGCAGGTCACGATCCGAGGAAAGTTGCCTCATCCTTAAATTTCTTTAATTGTATGGATTTTGAACATCTCCGTTCATACACAGGCTGAAAGTCTTCCAGAGTGTTCTTTCGCCACTATGCGAAGCAAGTAGAGGATCTAAAGAGATCTGTGGTAGCAGTGGGTCGCGGTGTTAACCCTACTGTTTAACTCTGCGAGGAACAGTGGTCTTAATTGGGACGATTAATTCCAGGGTGAGTGTGTAGTTACATACTGTACTACAAACTAGGTGAGGGCACTGTGTTGCCCATGTAGACTGTTCCATTTCCGAAGGTGAACTTAGCATAAGTGCAGACATGTGTGCCGAGCGTTTCTAACGCTAATGTCATTGATTTGTAATACAGACTTTTATGACTTTGATACCTCGGTATCTTAAAAGTGGCATTTAATGTTTTTTCTTTCAGACAAAAAAGTTCTGTTTACTATCATACTTATGCTTAAAGTTTTGGGTTATCCTCTTCTTATGTATATATATATATATATATATATATATATATATATATATATATATATACATATATATATATATATATATATATATATATATATATATATATATATAATTGTGGTTAACCTGTCTATTTATTGCCTGTCAATAAACTGGTTCTTGAGAACCTTGCGTCTCCTTCACCTGTGTCAATTTATTGGTATAATTGAGCATTCATTCTATGTACCTTATCTGGGATAATTCTAATAGAATTGTTCCTTTATGCAAGCTATGTTGCATTGGTTTTCCTCCTATGCGGATATAAAACCTTTGTCCAATACAAGTATTGTGCGGAAAACTGGTCGATATTTCATATTGACGCAGTGATTCTTTACAAACTATGCTTTACTTAATATAGGGCGAGACCACTATATTAGCTTGCCTGGTATTCATACATAGGTATATGTACTCTTCGAGACTTTTCCAGAGTCTAGTAGGACTCTTCCCTGTAGGGGGCAGGAAGCTCTAACATGGTTTATAGTTAGTTGAAAAGATGTATAACGGTAACATCTTAGGTCTCTAGGTCTAGTCGACCGGGAAAAATTACATCTGGGGAGTACGGCACGTTCTGAGAATCCACAGATACAGTAATGCTCTGGTATACTTCCATCAGGACGACATGGCTTAAGCCCAAAAAACGGATTTTGAGCGAAGCGAAAAATCTATTTTTGGGTGAGATGGCCATGTCATCCTGATGGACCCGCCCTTGCCTTTCTAAGAAAGGGCCGTAGGACCCCTCCCTACATACAGTATCTGTAGCACCTCGTGTACGCTACAAGGAATACAGATGGCGCCAGGATTGGCGCCAGGCACGCATACGAATCGGAAGATAGGGAGCCTTGGGAGCGGCTCCCCCTTTTTCTTTCCCGAATTCGTTTCTTGCCAATCGCCCTCTGCGAGATGAAATCTCTGTTCGGGATGCAGATTGCCATGTGGCGTGTCAAGAATACGTCCTCTGATATGTCGCGATATCCCTTTCAGGAGGGATATTCACTCCAGGAGTTAGAATTCTGGTACCTTAAGGTAAATTCTCTGGGAATATCGCCGTAGTTGTAATATACCCTAGGAAGCTACCCTATAGGAACTTCCATCAGGACGACATGGCCATCTCACCCAAAAATAGATTTTTCGCTTCGCTCAAAATCCGTTTTATATATATATATATATATATATATATATATATATATATATATATATTAAATATATATACACATGTATATATATTACATATATACATACATATATTATAAAATGCATATATTTACATTTATAAATACAGGTGTTTATACACTAAACTCTAATTTCTAGCAATTTACTTCTTCCTATGATTTTAGTCTCCAAATTCCGGCTATGCCCTATTAGATTGATCCAAGTGAGTGTAAACATATAAATAATAATAATAATAATAATAATAATAACAATTATTATTATAATCAACAATAATAACAATAATATTAATAATAATGTTGCTGGAATATACAAACACCCAAATAAACTAAAGAACATAAACTACACATCATAAGTTGACCAAGTCATGGCACTTCGTTATCGTGTTATATTTTACCTTTAACGAACATTCATTACAGAAAACAAACCTACTTTCAACACTGCCAGGTGAAGTAACGCAATCCTTGAACAATTCCGATGTCACCTTCAACAGGTTTGAAACACTAGAGCCAGTTCGACAATGGAATTCGAACCTTTTTAATCAAAGGGAATTATTCATGATCCACAAATCCTCTCGGGGGACTATTCCCTGTTTCATGTCCTGTAAAGGTTCCTTTTGGTTAACACACGCACGCACGCGCGCACACACATACATACAAACACACACACATATATATATATATATATATATATATATATATATATGTGTGTGTGTGTATGTATATATATATATATATATATATATATATATATATATATAGTATATATATATGTATATATATATATATATATAAACAAAGTTTCGCGAGTATTCCAATGGCAATTCCAGGGCTACAGATAGTAGATAATATACAAGACATTAGAAATTATCCAAAGCTTATACAAAGTCATATAAAATAGTACAAACAAGAAGTAGCAAAACCAAAAATATAATAATAAAAAAATGTACATAACACAGAATTACAAAGTGGAACCGAATTTGCAAAAGCGTAAAAAGAACTAGATACCATCAACAGAAACCAAACGAAACGAAAAAGGAAACGACATATATAATTTTATGGAGGAAGTTTGTGTGTTTACAGTCGGAAAAAAAATCTTATCATCAACTCAAGAATGGGCGAGTCATGGTCATTTGATACTTAGTCTAGATTGCTATGGTTTTTACTTTCAATAACATGTTTTATAATTTTTTAGCATGATTACGATTATTTTCTTGTTCCAGGCTGGATATTCTGCAACCTGTTTGAAATCTCACACTTCTATGGGAATCAAACTCTTGTAGCTCTTGCTTCTATAATTTTGAATCAAACTTTATTTTTAGTCTTTTCCATAGAGGGCTCCTTCTGATTTTAGTTGCGAGTCTTTTAATATAGAAAAGTTTATGCATGTGAATATTTTTAGAAAAACTGTCTTTCCTCCAAGATATTTCTCAAACTTCCCCAAAAAATAATTAAAGGACAAGATTGCTGACTCCAAAATTACCTATAGTTCATGAACTAAAATTTCTGCTATCTTCACCTTTCTACATGATGATTTCTTCAGACAAAAGTTTGCGAAAACCATCCAACACCATTTTTCAGCTGTTGCGGTTGGTGTAAAATTAATCCTTGAAAAATCCTCTCTCACTTTTCCATTTCAAAGATAGCTTGAATCCTTTTGTGTCCTTTGGTGCAGTGTATAAATAGATTTGCCTAAAGTTTAACTCTGGGACTTACGTAGGATATACCAAGAGGTTGTTAAAGGTCATAATTAATTCTCATAGAGGTGTATGCTTTCGAACAGGTAAAACATCCAGGCCAGAGCACTCAAATATTCGTTAACGTGCTAAAATTTGTAAAATTGATACTGAAAGAAAATAATTTAGCATTGTAGTTCAAATATCAAATTATAATGACTTGCTCATTTTTGATTCGATGATGATAAAACGACTTGATTAAACTTTAATTAAAAAAAACGAGCTTCCTCCTTATTTGTCATAGCCGCCTTCATATCGTTTGGTGTTCTTTCCTTTGGTGACATTCAGTTAATTTCGCTGCTGCATGGTTGGTTCCACTATGTAATTCTATTCTACTTATATTATTATTATCATTATTATTATTATTTTTTTTTTTTTTTTTTTTGGTCTTTTCCTACTTCTATTTGTTACTGTTTTATATGAGTTTTTGCTAGTATCAGACTGTTTCTTAATGTCGTGATTGGGATAATCCCGAAACGTCAGGATTATTGAAACGATTTTAGAAGCAGCTGCTTTTTATATCAAATATTTCGGTACTTATATATAATTAATTTATATGCACACACACACACACATATATATATATATATATATATATATATATATATATATATATATATATATATATATATATACATATAGACATTTATATCACATATAAGACACATATGTATATAAAGATATTATGTATAAATATGTATAGATATAAAAATATACTGTACATAAAGTTTGTATACATATACTGTAGGCTATATATATATAAATATACACATACATACAGTATATACTGCATATATGTGTATACATATTTATACATAATATATATATATATATATATATATATATTAAATATAAACACACTGATAAACATCAATACGAAGTGCATTACTAACTCAATAAAAAGAAAACAAATCTCCCAGAAAAAAAGCAAGGAAAGGCGCAAAGAAACTCGCTCTCATAAAGCAAATATTTTCTGGAGTGCAGCCCTCCACAAAGGTCCTCGGGGCTGGAAAGTGCTTGAGTGAGACCTGGAGACTGTGCAACACAATATAACAGCGTGAAAAATCTCTTTTTCATTATATGATCAAGCAGGAGGCGAGTCTCGAGTGGCGAAAAAATAGAGTTGCTGAATATTTAAACTAGGGCGAAGATTGGCAACGAAAAATTTAACGTGATTATCCTTTGAGAGTTATTTATTACTACGTCATCCTCATGCTGGTTTTCGAGAATTTGCTATGATTGATTAATTATTTTAATATATATATATATATATATATATATATATATATATATATATATATATATATATATATATATATATATATATCTAATATATATATATATAAATATATATACACATATATATGTAAGTATATATATATATATATATATATATATATAATATAATATATAAATATAATTTAATGTTCCTCTTCTTAAGATATTTTATTTTTCCTTGTTTCCTTTCCTCACTGGGCTATTTTCCCTGTTGGGGCCCCTGGGCTTATAGCATCCTGCTTTTCCAACTAGAGTTGTAGCTTGGTAATAAATAATAATAATAATAATAATAATATATATATATATACATATATATATATATATATATATATATATATATATATATACACATACATAAATTTATAAGGCAAAACAGGAGTGGCACAAACAAAGGCTTTGTTGTATTCCAAAGGAAACTCGCGAATGGTATGAAGTTGACAAAGACTCGGTATTCAATGGTGGCAATAACAGTTCTGGTAAATAGCGAATCAAGATTCAAAGACAACAAAGGGAAGACCGGAGCGTTTGGTGAATTCCCATGAGGATTTGTCATCTTCAAAAGGGTAACAGATGGTGCTAATCCACCGTGCTTGTCATCTCTGGCTATTTACTTCAGTCATCAGTACTGTTTTCGCCGTATGTTAACAAGTAGTCGGTAATGTGTATATCAATCCTTCCCTCTATAATAAATAGCAAGGCAAAAAAAACATCAGTTATCACTAACCGTTCGTATTATATGGTTTCTAATATGTAGCAACCGTGTGTCACACAATTGTACATAATTCCTTTTGCATATATTATGCTAGTATCTTCGCTCTTCCCTCGCTCTAAACGAACATGAAAATTCATGCCTGCTGTTTCCTCGGTAACATTGTCTGTCTTGTTAACTTATGTCCTGTTGCCTTGAGGTTTTGAATATAAAGGAGAGTGTTCTATAAAAATATAACTCAGTCAATTGCATCCTGCCTTTGAGTTCACAACCCTCACTCGGCACCGTCACAAATACTAGCTAACTAAAGGACGTAGGAAATCATGCCGAGATCTGCCTCATCGTGGGCAAATGTGTCATTGTCTGGAGTTTCCGTTATTACTTGCTAAGCTACAACCCTAGTTGGAAAAGCAGGATTTTTAACAGGAAAAGTAGTCCAGTGAGGAAAGGAAATAAGGATATAATCTATAAGAAGTTTAAGAAAAATAACATTAAAATAAATCTTATCTATAAACTATAAAAATTTCAAAATAACATGAATAAGAGAAATAAGATAGAATAGTGTGCCAGAGTGTACCCTCGAGCAAGAGATCCCTACTCCAAAACAGTGGAAGACCATAGTTCAAGAGGCTATGGCCCTACCCAAGACTAGAGAATTGGTTCGATTTTGGCGTTTCCTTTTCCTAGCAGAGTTGCTTCCCATAGCTAAGGAGTGTCTTCTACCCTTACCAAGAAGAAAATAGCCACTGAACTACTACAGTGCCGTAGTTAACCCCTGAGTGAGGTGTATGAGGACAGAGGAGAATGTGGAAAAAAATATGCCAGACTATTCGGTGTATGTGTAGGCAAATGAAAAATGAGCCGTAACCAGAAAGAGAAATCCAATGTATTACTGTCTGGCCAGTCAAAGGACCCATTAACTCTCTATAGTCAATTTCTTTTAGCGAGGCAGATTTGCACCGACTCGCAGCGGTGTCCTTTTAGCTCGGAAAAGTTTCCTGATCGCTGATTGGTTGGACGAGATAATTCTAACCAATCAGCGATCTGAAAACTTTTCCGAGCTAAAAGGGCACTGCTGCGAGTCGATGCAAATCTGCCAGGCTAAAAGAAATGGACTATAGTGGTGGTATCTCAACGGCCTGTCGGTGCCCTGACCAACCGACCATATTTTCATCAAAAGTGAAAGTAAGAAATATGTTAGTCAGTTTTGTCTTGTTGCACTTTTTTAAAGATCTTTCGACAACAGAGAGCGTATGGTTGAAGATAATTTTAGAAAAAAGGGTCTAATGGGGTAATGGGACCATTCGCCCCGGCCGATTCACCGCCGACAGTTCCCCTCCGTGGACGTTTTGCTGCCGCCTATTCGTCATAGAGGCCTATTCGCGAGCGAAAGTATGTAGTTTGTTTTCATTGATTTGATTTATGTTGTTTGGTTGTTAGATGTAATGAGCATATATATATATATATATATATATATATATATATATATATATATATATACACATACATATATATATATATATATATATATATATATATATATACATATATATATTTATATATACAGTATATATATATATATAAAATATATATATATATATATATATATATATAATGGTTGCTTTTTTAGTATTTTTAAACAAAGAAATCCAAAACTTTTTTTAACTAATATTTTTTACCAGTCTTCCCCAAGTCTTCAAAATGGAAATAGACATTCGTAGCAAACATGGAAAAAGAGATGTTTCAACACAAAAGCTTTATATTCGTTTTTGATAAACCATCCAAGAGTGATCCCCGCATCAAATTTTGGCGCTGAGAACAAAGGAGGAGATGTAATGGACGGAACCACACCAAGAGTAGCGCTGTGATAATGAAGATAAATGAACATAGTCATTCTGCTTCTGCAGCCAGTGTACAAGTTGCCAGAGGGAGAGGAAATTTAAAACGCCGTGCAGAAGAATCGCAGGAAGTACTTAGTATTCTTATAAATGAATATATAGTAATGTGCTTTATTGGCTCAAAGCATCTACCAACTTTAAGTATCATTATCATCATCATCATCATCATCACCACCTCCTACGCCTATTGACGCAAAGGGCCTCGGTTAGATTTCGCTAGTCGTCTCTATCTTGAGCTTTTAATTCAATACTTCTCCATTCATCATCTCCTACTTCGCGCTTCATAGTCCTAAGCCAAGTAGGCCTGGGTTTTCCAACTCTTCTAGTCGCTTGTGGAGCTCAGTTGCACGATTGGGAACTAATCTTTCTGTGGGAGTGAGATCTAAAAGGCAACACGTGATAAAAGGAGGAAAGGAAGGATGGTAGTTGGGGGAAAGGGAAGGGTGAGGTAAGATGATAAGAGATAAATAAAATTTTTAGAATTATGGAGAAAGCATATAGGTACAGTTGGACACAGGAATTCCTCGTACACCACGCTTTGATAAGGTGCACCCTGTCACATCCTACTGATTGGTGAGTAACCAAACAGATAAGTGTAGGGAGAGATGGCATAGATGGTGGGCGGGACTATACACAAGAACTCTACGCTCAGTAATTGTATAGAAGGGTGTACTTCCTCAAAACAATGTGTGCCAGGTACTCTTGTTTGCCAAACAGAGTTCGAGTCTCGCTCAAAATCGTTGGTTCCTTTGGTCGCTGCAACGTTACCATCCTTGTGAGCTGAGGATGGGGAGGGGATTGGGAGAGCCTAGAAGTCTATCTGCTAAGTCATCAGCAGCCATTGCCTGACCCGACCTGGTCCTAGTTTAGGTGGAGGTGGGCTTAAAGCGCTAATCATTATATGGTCAGCCTCTAGGGCACTGTCCTGCTTGATAGGGCAATGCCACTGTCCCTTGCTTCTGTCATTCATGAGTGGCCTTTAAACCTTTAAACTGTACAATGTAATAAAGAGGACGAGGGAAGAGGAAACTGACATGACTGGAAAAAAAAAATCAAATGGCTTTCCGAGGTTCATGGGGTCAGTATGACTTTTCCTTACGAGACCAATTTATAATTTTTTTTAATCAACGGTTAAAATTGAAACTGATGCATTGACTGCAACGTCATGGACAATTAGATTATCAGCTAACTTCATATAATTGTCTTAATAATTACTAAATAATCAATCTTCCTCTGGTCTGACGTAATTATCATTCTATGATAGAAAAATGGCTAATTATCACCTTTACTTTTATATTTCACGTCTCACTTCATGAAATGCATGTTAGTTGAGAATTTAGTGCAACTTACATTAAAGAAAATTAAAAATTCAAACAATGAAACAAGAATGTTTAAGTACACTATGCTAACCAATTCATGAAGAGTAAATTACAATTTCAAAAATGTTTCTCCTTTTACTTTTTTTGATGTATTTTTAGTGTCTTTATTCTTATAGATCCCCTGCCCAACCTCCTTGATGTAAACCCACACCATAACTCCAAAGCTAAATTACTTCCTTCCAAGGTAATAACACGGTAAGTTAGGCAGAATATACTCTTAAACACTAAACTTTACTATAAATTACCTCATAAGTCCCTCATAAGTCAGTATTCACAATTACTAAATTACCTCATTCACAATTATTAAATTCCCCGAATATAAATCATCGTAAAAAGCTCCTGCTGTTACAGTAGTGAATTTAAAAAAAACAAACTAGGTGTCAAAATTAGTACAACATAACACTCATCTACATATCACAATACATTTTTTAAAATTTCCATTAACAACAGCAGTCTATCATTTTGCATTGAGGTTGGTGTCACATTATCCTTTTTTGATACTTTTTTTTTTTAAATAAATATCATCAATCAAAAACACATCCCATATTATACTGAGTTGAAGGAATAATTTGAACAGCATTATTGTCTTGTGTTACCTTTCCTACAAGACTAACATCTATGTCACTACAGCTCATAATCATTACTAAGGTCAGCAGTCACATATTTTGCATTAAGATTTAGGATTGATTTGAGTAAGTGTTGCATTATATCGTTTTACACTAAATTTTTACAAGACCATCTTAAAATGGAAGGGGGGGGGGTTTGGGAACCGAGACAGAAGTAGGGCACGTGGGAGGGGCATGTTGAAGAAATATAAAAAGTAATAGGTGGATGATTTAGAAAAGAATTAAAGAAAGCAGGAGGGGAAGAAAAAAAAAAGACTTGCATGAGGGAAGAGGAAGGAAGAAAGATAGAACGAGATAAGAGTTGAAGAGAATAACAAAGACACGTTTTAGTTGAGAGTTTGGGGGTGTGGAAGCAGGACATTGAAGAAGGAATGTAGGTGAGAAGTGGACCAAGGAGGAAGATGAAGGGAAGAAAATGGGAGATGTTAAGGAAGGAAAGAAGGTCAGCGGAACGGAAGGATGAGGAGAGGGAGGAGGGATGATGATGGTCGAGTGTGTGAGGATTGGCAATGGGGAGGGATAAGCCCAGGAGATGATGGGATGCAAGAAGTTCCCAGATGTTCAGTGGACACGAGAACTGCAACTGCAGTCGTCTGACTTTTCTCTCTGGGAATTATGACGAGAGAGAGAGAGAGAGAGAGAGAGAGAGAGAGAGAGAGAGAGAGAGAGATTTATACAATGTACAATGTGATAAATATATGTATCAATGTAAAATTCACACGTGATAATATATTGAATAGAGAGAGAGAGAGAGAGAGAGAGAGAGAGAGAGAGAGAGAGAGAGAGAGAGATTTTACACAATGTACAATATGACAAATATCAATGTAGAATACTGTACTGATCTGAAGAGAATTTACAAAAACGAAGACCACCCCCACCCACAACCGTTACATGAACACAAAAATAGTTATATAATACCTAGATAGAAACAGATATCCGTCTCTACGTACAATTCGCATTTATGTACCTTAAAATACATAAACATTGTATATTTTTCAATTTTTCTCCATACTGAGATTATTATTTGATGATTCATTTTCTTCTTTGGTTCATGTTTCACAACTGAAGTATCTGAGTTTAGGAGAAAATGGAAACTTCTGCAAAATATATAAGTTTTGAAGAACATAAACGTTATTACGACGGGTTACGTATATATTTATATATATATATATATATATATATATATACACACACATATATATATATATATATATATAATACTGAAATATTCTGGCGACAACTTCAATGGCGATTGGAGAGAGAGAGAGAGAGAGAGAGAGAGAGAGAGAGAGAGAGAGAGAGTTCCATGCTCCATCTAAAAATGTATACCACCAAACAGGAGTTGATCTCCCCCCCCCCACCCCAAGGCGAGACCATCCGTAAGATATTTTCTTTATATTTTAGGATCAGTTTGTTAGTTTTTGCCAATCCCAATGTTTGTCTCTACCTATGGCATGGAAAAACGAGAACCGACCAACCCATCTAAGTATCTAATCTGATAAGAGAAAGCTAAACTATTTTTGAGAAAGCTTTCAAGAGGTAAGATCTTAGCTCTGGTCTATTCTTCAATGGCTAAATCACCAAAACTGATAACATGAAAAATAATTTCTCTCTTAAGATATTAGTACGAGCTTAGAGAAAGTACTGCGCAATATTTAGTCTCCTGGACCATAATGATTATTCGTGATAACAAAATACATTAAAAATAAATTTTGAAAATTAACACCCGTGTCACTAGTAAACCATAACAACAACGAAGGCGAACAGTCCACATCTTGCAATGAAGTTGGAGAACAACAGGAGGAAGTGTAGTATTATTGTTTTGTGCTATTTATTTACAAGACCACCTTCTACGTCACAAGCAGATCTTAATAACACCAAAGGCGAATAGTGAGCAGTCCTAGATTTTGGATTGAGGTAAGG
>NC_090740.1:26677124-26709624 GCF_036898095.1 Palaemon carinicauda
GAAATTGGTTCTGTAGTATTTGCGTAATGTTGTTCACAAACAAAAAACTAACAAATAACTGCCCTTTACTTAGCATTTCGATTATTTACAAAGTAATTCTGCGTACTTGTACTTTGATGTACTTCATCCTTGGGTCAAACCCATCATGACTACCAAGTTTGATCAAAATCGGTACGGTTGTTTTTGTGTAATTTGCTGGCATAGATGCAGAACAAGAAATAAACTAACAAACAGACAGGTGAAGCCATACTGTTCGCAAAATCTTCGATTTGAACGAATTCAACAATACATTATCCTTCTGTAACGCTGTATTGTATTTCATATGTGCAGCCTTTATCTTGCACTATGTAAATAACCAAGAGTTTCATCTAAACAGATATTTACTTCTTTTACATAATAAGAAAACGCTATATTAATCTCTGAAATCATTATATTTCCTTCTCTTTTCAAATACCAAACGACATATTACATTGATTTAATTACATGTAAACAATTATTATGGTGACAAACTATGAAAATTATTCATGTACAAGAATACAAGCTTTCAAACAGAAATTACAAAACAAATAGAAAAATAAAGTATAAATAAAAAAAACAATGTGTCCAAAAACAACCAGACCGGAGTAATAGCATACATGGCATTATGAAGGATTATATGAGAGAGAGAGAGAGAGAGAGAGAGAGAGAGAGAGAGAGAGAGAGAGAGAGAGAGAGAGATCTGGCTTCAACTCGGTTACTTTATAGTATATCATACAAATATGATCATGTAAAAAATATTGGCCCTCTCCTCTTATCCATAGATTCACCTGCTCCAACCCAATTTTGTCAATCTCCAACACACACACAAAAAAAAAAAAAAAAAAAAAAAACCGATGAGACGCCTCAAACGCTAAGAAAAATCTTGACAATGACAGTGGTTTGTGGTCACCTGTTATTTGTCATAAACCAACAAAAAAAGGAAATCGGATCAAACTCCTACAGCCGCAGGTTACGATTTGGCACGCAACAGGATCCTACGATCAAAGACTCTGTGACCTTGACCATGTGTAAAAGGATATTGATTTTTTTTTAACTTCAATAATTCTTTACCTCTGCCAACGAAGGTAGGAAGAGGTTATGTTTCTTCTCCCTGTTTGTTCATTTGTTTCTTTGTGACCAACTTCCTAGACAATTTTATTCATAGCGGAGTGAAACTTTCATGGATTAATTGTTATGTTGAGACGTGAAAGTGAATCAATTTCGAAAATCCTATGTCCAAGGTCAAGGTCGAGCAAAAAGTCGACCGAATTAAACCTAACCTTGACCGCAAGTTCGCACATGGTTGTCACACACACTTCAAATATGCCTACGGTCTAAATTGATTCTGGGAAAGGCAATCTGGTTTCGAAAAATATGCTGCCATGGAGGAGGTCTGCACTCTCAAAGTGCTTTTCTAGTTTAAATCTGTAATAAAATTAATACAATTCTAAAATTATTTCGTTGATAACCTACAATGATGTTACAACAATTAAATAACCCTACAAATCAATAATTGTGAAAAAACTTTCAGAAATTGATTGAAGTCTGATTCAAGAGAAGGATTTTGATATTTGACTGCAAACAACAAACCATTTAGCAAATGAATAGCGTTAACCAAATACAAATAAATCAAGCAAAAATTATCTAGATTAAATTTTCCACTCAAAATACTAAATAATTTCTCAGTTAAAAGTGAATATCATGATTAAAATCAACATTGTGTTATATCAAAACATCACCCTCTTATAGAATTACAAATTAAAAAAAATTAGCTCACAAACAGTTTTAGTTTCACCATTTAATTTCCCACCAAACTTTCAAGCTCCCATAAATGGTTTCCACTATTTTTCCCGACGAGTGTTAAAAAGTTTTCAAAACCAAACTACATGGAAGGGAATTCTGCATTAAAAATTATTCTTACTCGAGGGATGTGGTGGCCTATTGGAAACGTCCCAGCCTGGCATTCGGCTGGACGTACTTGTACTTTGATGTACTTTATCCAAAATGTAACATTCATCCTTGGGTCAAACCCAACATGACTACCAAGTTTGATCAAAATCGGTACGGTTGTTTTAGTGTAATTTTCTGGCATAGATGCAGAACAAGAAATAAACTAACAAACAGACAGGTGAAAACATATCGTTCTCAAAATCTTCGATTTGAACGAATTCAACAATACATTGTCCTTCTGTAACGCTGTATTGTATTTCATGTGTAGCCTTTATCTTGAACTATGTAAATAACCAAGAGTTTCATCTAAACAGATATTTACTTCTTTTGCATAATAAGAAAAAGCCATATTATTCTCTGAAATCCTTATATTACCTTTTTTGTCAAATACCAAAAGATATATAACATTAATTTATTTACATGTGAACATCTATCATGGTGACAAACTATGAAAGTCATTCATGTACAAGAATTCAAGCTTTCAAACGGTATTCACAAAACAAAGAGAAAAATAGATGTATAAATAAAAAAACAATAAAGGTCCAAAAAGTAAAATCTAAAAACAAACATTTCTTCTCATGTACCCAAACCACAGATATGAGTCTTACGCTTTTATCTTTATTCCGCACAATAGATATGAACTTCGCCGCAAGCTTCATTTTTCTTGAAAGAGGAATATCAATAACTTGCAGGATAAGAAAATACTGGAAATAACCAGAACGGTGTAATAGCATACATGGCATTATGAAAGATTATATGAGAGAGAGAGAGAGAGAGAGAGAGAGAGAGAGAGAGAGAGAGATCTGGCTTCAACTCTGTTACCTAATAGTATATCCTACAAATGTGATCATATAAAAAATACTTGCCCTCCCCTCTTATCCATGGATTCACCTGTTCCAACCCAATTTTATCAACCTCCAATACACACACACACACACACACACACACACAAAAAAAAAAAAAAAAAAAAAAAAAAACCGATGAGACGCCTCAAACGCTAAGAAAAATCTTGACAATAACAGTGGTTTGTGGTCACCTGTTATTTGTCACAAACCAACAAAAAAAGGAAATCGGATCAAACTCCTACAGCCGCAGGTTACGATTTGGCACGCAACAGGATCCTGCGGACCTCGACCATGTGCAAAAGGATATTGATTTTTTTTTTTTTACTTCAATAATTCTTTACCTCCGCCAACTTGTGACCAACTTCCTAGATAATTTTATTCATAGCGGAGTAAAAATTTCATGGATTAATTGTTATGTTGAGACGTGAAAGTGAATCAATTTCGAAAATCCTATGTCCAAGGTCAAGGTCGAGCAAAAAGTCGACCGAATTAAACCTAACCTTGACCGCAAGTTCGCACATGGTTGTCACACACACTTCAAATATGCCTACGGTCTAAATTGATTCTGGGAAAGGCAATCTGGTTTCGAGAAATAAGCTGACGTGGCGGAGGTCTGCACTCTCAAAGTGCTTTTCTAGTTTAAATCTGTAATCAAATTAATAAAATTCTAAAATTATTTCGTTGATAACCTACAATGATGTTACAACAGTTAAATAACCCTATAAATCAATAATTGTGAAAAAGCTTTCAGTAATTGATTGAAGTCTGATTCAAGAGTAGGATTTTGATGTTTGACTGCAAACAACAAACCATCCAGCAAATGAATAGCGTCAACCAAATACAAATACACCTGGCAAAAATTATCTAGACTAAATTTTCCACTTAAAATACTAAATAATTTCTCAATGAAAAGTGAAAATCATGATTAAAATCAACATTGTGCTATATCAAAACATCACCCTCTTATAGAATTACAAATTAAAGAAAAATTAGCTCACAAACAGTTTTAGTTTCACCATTTAATTTCCCACGAAACTTTCAAGCTCCCATAAATGGTTTCCACTATTTTTCCGACGAGCGTTAAAAAGTTTTCAAAACCAAAACTACATGGACGGGAATTCTGCATTAAAAATAATTCTTACTCGAGGGATGTGGTGGCCTATTGGAAACGTCCCTGCCTGGCATTCGATAGTTTCTTATGAGCTAAGGATGAGGGGTTTGGGGGAGCATATATGTCTACCTGCTGAATCATCAGCAGCCATTGCCTGGCCCCTCCTAGTCCTAGCTTGCGTGGAGAAATGGCTTGCGCGCTGATCATAAGGATTATGATCAGTCTCTTGAGCATTGTCCTGGTAGCTGGGGCAACGTCACTGTCCCTTGCCATTCATCGGTGGCTTTTAAAACTTTATTTCAGTCACTGATGGAAATGAAAAAAAAAATTCCACAATAAAGATGCCCAATCCAGATGGCAACACTGTCTGATGTCTATAGAATAAATTTATCATACAGACCTTGAAATAATGTCTGCTCACAGCAAAGAGATCGCTAAAAACCTAGCAATGTCTTGTTTTCCTTCATATCCAAATTTCTTTCTTAGCAATGTCAAAAGCTAGATTTGAACTGCTCTGGCATCTCGGTGTACATCACCACTTATGCTTGGTGATCATTAAAACCTTTTCACTGTAAAACAACATTATTGCCTATGTATTCACCCCTGTCTTCATTCTTTTTATTTATTTATTTTTTTTTCTTTTTCTTTTTGTGAGCAACTTTACACAAAAACTACAGCATCGATTCTGACCAAACTTGGCTGTCATATTGTGTATGACCCCTAGGATGAAAGTGACATTTTGGATATAGTAAATTAAAGTACAAGTACGCAGCCGTACTTTGAAAACAATGTTAAGTAAATGGCAAAAGTTTTGTTAAGTTTATTTTTTGTTTGCAAACAACATTACGAAAAACTACCTAACTAATTTCAACGAAACTTGGTGGACATGCGAGGTATGATTCAAGGACAAATCCATTATAATTTGAAGAAAATACATCGAGATACAAGTACGCTTTGGAGTTAAGAGCATAGCCTAAATAAAGCCTGCTTGGCATGGCGAAGACAGGTTTCTGCTGACAATAGTTAATGATGTTTCTGCAAATTATTAAATATCTCAAGTTGTTTTTGTCAGCTTTGTTGCTTTGATAAATAAAATCCAGTAACTCCCCTGCGCCATAACTATTAGCATTATGTTAGTTCATTATTATTTTCAGTTAAAACAATTGAACACTAAATTCAACAGTAAAATTCGACAAGTCCATATAACGTTAAATTAAATTAAAATAAACTCGTCAGTTTCCTTTATTCTTTCTTTGTGCACTAACATCCAAATATAACAGCGTAGATCCTGTAGCAAGTGAAATACAAAACCAGGTTCATAAATAATTCTCTCTCTCTCTCTCTCTCTCTCTCTCTCTCTCTCTCTCTCTCTCTCATAATAAATGTCTAGTATATAGCTGAAAAATATAATCTCATTTAGTCCGTTGTCTAACAAAAACAAAATCACATGGAAACGTTATGGGTAATAATCACATTCACAATCATATATTACTACGATGAACTTGAGAGAAACTTCAGTAAAATCCCTTTAAAAAATAAATCTACTAAACTAAATATATAATTTAATGTCCAAGATTACCACGACTAACAGTTCGAGTTCTTAAGTTTACACTGGAAACCATTTCCGGTGCAGAATCAGAAAAAAAAATCCCTCTGAGAAACACTCGTAAAAATTGACATTATAATTGATAAAGGGTCCACAACAAGTACACTACGACATATGTCACAAGGAAATGGTCATTAAGGAACATAAATCCCTGAAACGATGCTATAAATATCATATGTTCGAACTCTTCAAGATAGAAATGATGAAAAATACTAATGACTATTACTAAACCTTGTGAATATTGTTTAGTAATAATCAAAATCACGAAACGCGTTAGAAAAACTCGACTGCGATCACCATAAATACCCTAGTAAATGCTCAATTTTGATAATTATTATAAGCCTATTAGAGAACCTAAACTACTATCACTATAAATAACCTTATAAAAAGGGTATGGAGTATTCAGTTACTTAAATTTGTTAGAAAAACTAAAATGTAATCACTACTAATAATCTTATAAATCGTCACCCTCATAAACTAACTTCTCATTTCCTAATTCTTTATATCATTGTGTTGAGCTTCAATTAACAAATTCTAATTCACAAATTCTTCTGTTAAGAATTTGTGAATTGAAGCTCAAGACCATGATATAAAGAATTGGGAAATTAGAATGTTTTTACTTGATTTCCCATCAAGTGGACAAAATGACCTAGGCAGTTAGTTTATGAGGGTGACGAAATGCTAAACTCTGATAATTACTACAAACTTGTTAGAAAAATTAAACTGCAATCACTAAATAACCTTAAAGAAGTTCATTTCTGATAACTGCTACACCCAAAGAAATGTATCAATTTAAAAAATAACATTGTTAATGATAACTTTTCGCAGCCTCTTTAGTAAAAGAAAGCTATTATCTAATAAAAAAAAAAAGATTCAAAATTGAGCTCTTATAATTACTAATAACAACAACAGTTAATATAACCAACAACAAAGGGACTAAAAATTCCTTATTAATACATAGAAAACATAAAACCATTTCTAACATCAGTTAAAATCCTAGCTTAAAGAAAATAAAACAGATGTTAAGTATAGCTTCAAACGCTTCCCAATAACATTGATTTAATTACAACAAAAGTTCATAGATATTCATGGAAATAAAATACCACTTATCAAATATCATCCCATGCGGAGTCTTGTATGTCAGGATTAAAATACCTCTGATATGATTAACATGGAAAGACCGGACTAATAGGCTCCCTTCTCCTAGCAGGATATGACGAATAATAAGTCATTTGGTTTAATCATATGAGAATGCAACATAAATTTTCAATTGTAGACTCAAATTGCCTTTGTAAAACCACGAGCTTGTGCACCCGATTTGATTACTGCAGCTGTAAAAACATCGACAAAATGTGAAATTTTTTTTTGCAATCCTTTAAAGGCCACTCATGAATGGCAGAGACCAAGGGACAGTGAGAATCCCCTAGTTAGTAGGACAATGCCCAAGAGACTGACCAAATGTACAGTTAGAGTCAAAAGAACGCAGACATTCAAGGACAATATTTCGTCAGATGTCTCTAGTGTTCCCATGACAAAACAGACGTGTTGCTCCTCTTACTACTTCAATGAAATGGGCGAAGCATTCTCCAACCTTACCGAATCAAAGACAGCAAAAGGCTGTCTTTATTAGCAAAAGCATACAAAAGTTACAAATCTAGTTGCCATATTTCAATTCATTATCATTTGACGTCTCAACTATTCACTGTTAGGTCTTTTTTTCTTTAACATTTGTGCTCCTTTCTTTTATTCTTTGGGCATTTATTCTTTAACATTTGTGCTCCTTTCTTTAATTACTTAGGTATTTATTTTTTAACATTTGTGCTCCTTTCTTTCATTCTTTAGGCACTTATTCTTTAACATTTGTGTTCCTTTCTTTCATTATTTAATCATATTTCTATCAAACATTCTCATTATTTTTAAAATGAAAGGCCTTCCCTTCCAGTGCTGGTCTTAAACTGTCAATAGTAGTTCCTAGCTTCTCATTATCCCTCCAGAAAAGAAATCTCTCCCGAGCAGCAGCAGGAATCACCTTCACTTGACCATTCCAACCTGGAACTATTTGATATTCGTGTGAAGCCAAGACAAGATGTTCATTAGCTGGATTCATATACAAGGCATTTGGAGCACTGTATTCCATTTCCCTTACCCTTCGATATTATAATCTCCATCAACCCGGACCCCACCCCCAAAAAAAAAAAAAAAAAAAACACCTTGCATTGTGAAGCATGCTTCCAGGATAAAGTGGTGTCATTCAAATTTTTTTATAAAATACGTCTAATTCCTTTATCATTATTCCAGTTAACGAAAATATCTTGGTTGATTGAAAGCAAAAGGGAAAATCTTTCTACAGAGCACTTAAGGTATATGAAGGACTACAAAATATAATGATCTAACTATATCGAACCAGACAAATGTTGGTATACGGATCCTTAAGGAAGCAAATCCTCCACACACCCAAAAGACAACGACTAACTAATTACAGCTATCTTTTTATTTCTTTTTTTCAAAATCACCCATTATTCGGATCAGCATTTAAATCCATGAAACAATCCCGTTATCTATACACTGTGATAACACTCTCCAATTTTGCCATTTGGCCTCGATAATTATCAAGCGAATAAAGCTCTTGGGGGTAAAGATTGAATTAAAAATGCAGCAAAGATATTGCTGTATATGTTTAGAGTTTAGTTCAAATGTCACTGCTAACCACTCTTGGCCACAATCACAGACGGCGAGACGGCAAAGATCAGCGAAAGATAATGTTAAAAAAAATTGAATAAGAATAAAGAGCAAGTAGCTCAAGGTTAAAAGACTGACACGGCACATCCCCTTGAATCTGAATAACTTGGGAAATATTTAACAGTAAAGTATCTTTACGTATTACAAAATGTTGCAATCTATGAATATCTAACACCTGAAAAAAATTTTAAGCAGTCAATCTAGCATTTGAAAAATAACAGTGAGCTTTTAGAAGCATAATACAATCATTTTTATTGTAAACATTGCTTAAAGACGCCAAACAAAATTTTTATATGCACAAGAAAAAAGGAGTTTATGGAATGGTAGATTGCTTCATTACCGACAGTAAGTTCAAATAATTTGATCTCTCTCTCTCTCTCTCTCTCTCTCTCTCTCTCTCTCTCATCGTTAAATATATATATATATATATATATGTGTGTGTGTGTGTGTGTATGTGTGTGTGTGTGTGTATTATAGCTAACGCGGAAGGGCTCCCCCACTCCTGCTGGCGCGAAGAGGCTCCCCCGCTCCCCCTTTGGCTATAAGAAATTTCAGCATAGGCTCAAATAAAAGCTCATGTAACAAGGAAGTATTTATATTACAATATGTAATTATAGATTAGTTAATTTTTTCCTGAGAGGACTTCGTTTTTAAAGGGAAATATGTTAAAATCAAGATTTTTTTCGGTTTGTCTGTGTACACTTTTATTACTTTAATAATACATATTATACTATTGTAATTTTTGCTTTTTACATATGTTTCTTGATATATTGCAATAGTCTATGCAAATTTTTATGAAAGTCTGAATATTAATGTAGTTTCATGGGAGGAGGAGTTGAGCGTAGTTTGAAACCGGGTGTTTTGGCCCCCTATGTGAAAACGGCCCCGAGTTGAGAGTGGTCGCTATGTTCTTGACATAGCCCAAAACAGATTATTAAGAGATGCGAGTTAAAAAAGTTGGCAGAAAACATCCTGGGTGGTGGTCCTGACACCCGACCTAATAGGATTATTAAATACTGTAAGCACCATGCACAATTGAACAATGGTGTCAGATAATTATATCAAGATGATGAACAAGGAGTTTAATAAGAGTTAGGTTTTTCTCCACCATTTCAGGATGACAGTTAGATTCTGAAGTACAAACATATGAACAATTTTCAAAGTACTACCAACCTGAAGTGCTTAAAATAATTTCCTTAGAAATAATAGGTTTCCAAAAATTTGAAAAACTTTCTCAAAATTTAATTCTTTTAACTATATTAGATGGGAGACTGACTTTCTCACTTTTTTTTAATATTGGTTTCATTTTCAGTCAACATGAAATAACTTCACGTTGCATCTGGTCTCCCTCTGCACATATAGTGTATATCAGTAGGCTAATATCACCCAATATCAAACCAAAGCATTGTAAAATCCAAAGAAACCGATATTTCTAAAATCACTACTGATACATTGGAGATCAGAAATAACCTGGTTGTACTGCCTCTACCTGGTCTGTCTCTAGCGCTCTGTATAAATTGTTCAGCTACTACATTCTCATTTACATGTTCCAGTAAGCTGTCCAAAAACCAGGGTAATAAGAATAGAAAAATAAACACGTAACGTAAAAAAGAAACAGAACAATAAAAACTGAAAATGCTTAGCTAAAAGGAAAAAAATGGCTTACAATCTTGAAATTAAGTACTTTCAAGCGAATCCACCCGTTGCCCCATTGGTACCATATTCTAGCTAATTTTGTGCATTTGTTTAAGAACTCTGGCCTAAAATTATACTTATCTAAAAATAATGTTTTATTTATTGAAATCCTTCGTGTCTTGTTCCTTAAAAAATGCGTGACTTTATTCTTATTTTTCCTGTCGTTTCACAAATCTCACTATAAAGACGTGGCGCAACCGTTTCTCGTAACTAGATAATATCAGCTTAGTTAGAAATGACGTTTGTAATTTAACACTGAAATGGATAACGCCGGGTCAAGCTGCCAATTAACCATAAAGAGTACATCTGTAACATAACTGGTATGGAATGAACATCTTGGCCCTCCGCTCTTCTTTGACTCTCACTACTCTCTCCCCTTTCTCACTCTCACCACCATCAGACTCTTTCACCCCTTCTCACTTAGTCACCAATCTCTCTCTCTCTCTCTCTCTCTCTCTCTCTCTCTCTCTCTCACAATAATAATTGAGTTTATATCCTCCATTTTATTATTATTATTATTATTATTACTAGCCAAGCTACAACCCTAGTTGGAAAAGCAAGATGCTATAAGCCCAAGGGCTCCAATAAGGAAAAATAGCCCAGTGAGAAAAGGAAATAAGGAAATAAATAAATGATGGTAATAAATTAACAATAAATCATTCTAAAAACCATAAAACTTAATTTCAAACTAAATAGAAACATTACAAGTTCTATTCTCTAGTGACATGATGTTCGTGAAGAGAATGTTTATCTCACTAAGAGGTGGAATTGTTGAAAGACAAACAGGCAAGAATGGAAGTAATAATGTGGTTTCTGGAAGTTACAAGATTTCTGGAGGTTTGGATAAATGGATAAATTCCTGGAATTTAGAGAGTAAGAAGAACTAATTACGTGGGATACGTCCCGTCTGTTTAATAAATCCACTGAAATATTTTGAAATTCCAAATTATAAAAGGGCTCAGTTCGCGGGCCAATTATCACCTCGCCAAAACTCTCAAAATCCATGTTCTGGTCCAATTATTATTATTATTATTATTATTATTATTATTATTATTATTATTATTTTTATTATTATTATTATTATTATTATTATTATTATTATTATTACCTCCGCCAAGGAGGTCATGTTTTCACCTATGTTTGTTTGTCACCAACTTAACTCAAAACGTTACGGCCGTATTTTCACCAACGAACTACAAATATATTAAAAACGATGTATTCAGGCCGAATCTCTCTCTCTCTCTCTCTCTCTCTCTCTCTCTCTCTCTCTCTGAATGTCCTTTAGGTGTTGCTCTTCCTACTAATGTCCTGTAGGTGTTGCTCTTCCCACTGCTTCTCCGAAATGGGCGGAGCCTTCTCCAACCTTAGCGATTCAAAGACAGCAAAGGGGTGTTTTTGTCAGTGAAAGCCTCAAAATGTTACAAATCGTGTTGCCATATTTCATTCTGTGTAATTCTCTGACATTTCGAATATCCACGGCAAATACTGAATACACACATACACACATAAACAGTATATATGTATGTATGTATGTATGTATATATATATATATATATATATATATATATATATATATATATATATAAATATATATATATATATATATATATATATATATATATATATATATATAGGATGCCGGGTAACTCATAACCAATCAATCAATCAATCAATTACTCTCAATTATCCTCATAAACTTACTCTTTATCATATTTACTCTCAACTACCTTCTCCAGTATGCCCCCAAAGTCTTACTATTTTCTGCCGTTCCCCTTCACTTTCCCATACTATTACAGTATTATCTGCAAACATCAATCCATTCCACATTCCACTTCGAGTTATTTTCTTACAACTCGGCATCTACATTCACTTTCATCTCTAATCTTTTGTGTATTTCAATCCAAAAAGCTGAAGAACAGATGTGCATGTCAGCACGTTTGTATACACTGTATGTATGCATATATTTTTCTCAATATTCACACCATATCCTTTGGAGAGGAAGAGGTCCCTACCTTATGTTTTTCGCAGCCAGTCTTCAAAGGGATGAAGTTGATGTCCCGCACGCATTTTCTTGACCCTAGGAAATGTTACAACCAATTTGGGTGTTTTTGTAAATACATGAACTATGGTAGTCGAAAGATTGAAACAGTAGCCCTGTGAAAATCCCAATAAAAGTCCAGGCATATGGCAAAATCAACTACTAAACATCAGAAAATGGACAAAGATCCACTAATGAAATTTCATTCCAAGGGTGCAATAAATGGTATTGCTAAAAAAAAAAAAAAAAAAAAAAAAAAAAAAACTAAAAGCAGCCACTATGAACACATGAATATTTTTTTTTTTTCAATGCATTAATGTATGTAATCACTGTTGTTCAAATAATAACCAAGTTAGTTAAACTATTTCTAAGTTGCTTTGATACTGATCATGAGAGAAATATTTTTTCTTAATGAAATATATCTTGTTTATTGTGCTAACTCGCCTACATCTCAGAAACTTGGAGCTTTTATTTTAGTCTTTAAATAAGGGATATGTACTCTTCGATTCCTAATAAAACATAAATAATAAAATCCAGATTTCAGAAGGCTTGTTGTGCGTAACAATCTCTCTCTCTCTCTCTCTCTCTCTCTCTCTCTCTCTCTCTCTCTCTCTCTCTCTCTCTCTCTCTCTCTCTATATATATATATATATATATATATATATATATATAGAGAGAGAGAGAGAGAGAGAGAGAGAGAGAGAGAGAGAGAGAGATTGTATTATGTCTATATATCCAATATATCTATTTTTATGTCGACTACCCCCAAAATTGGGGGAAGTGCCAAGGTAAATAAATAGATAGGCATCGAATATATAAAAAATTCTCTGAGCCAAGCAACTCTAAGAGTAGCACAAACACGACTGTCTTTCAAGCCTATTTGAATGTACGATGTGGCGATCCCTTTCACAGAACTTTGTCTATGTAAGTTTTAGACCTCGTGAAAACTCCCGAAACTCAAGACCATGGCCAGGGTTTCATAATGCTCCTCCCAGTGCAGAGATATTCATGGTTTGGTATAGTGTTCTGTCCGGGGTCATCTGACAAGGTAATCCCGGGTGATAGAACCTCTGTCTTACGCAAGGGTTCTCCGCTGTGATCTAGGGTGGTGAGGGGTTCCTAAAGAATTTTATTGTTATTGTTGAACAACGAAGACTTTATTTCAATAGGCAGAAAAAAAGGCATATGCTTCACTGGAATAAACATCTGGAAAGAAAATAAAAGGGGGAAGAAAACCAAGATAAGACAATAGAAGGGGTCTACGACGAAGCAAAGAACAGAGAACGATAAAGAAGCAAAAACTTAAAACTAGTGAAGAAGTAGCAATAACAGAGAGGTATGGAGAAAAAGGAAGCTAATGAACTATTTATCTGAGCCTAAAATTTTTTTTTTCTTTCTCAGATAGGAAATAACCTATTATTTCCAGGCGTTATTAGTCTGAGAACCCAGACCATTTTATTTAGGTGAATAGAGGAATATAAGGTTTGCTGGCTTCATTACATTGGAATAGTCATAAGGATCACAACTCCTAATTAATATCATTTAACATTCTTCACCAAAAGTCTGTACATTTAATTAAGGTGTGAACCAAAATTATTCGAATGAGTAAGAGGTAATGGCATTGTTATATGGTAATTTTTTTTTTTTTATTTCAAGGAACATAGTAATCACACATGACTCAAGATATTAAAATTTGGTGGGAGAGGAATAGATGCTGGTCTGGCTGTATTAATTAAAAAACTTGTGTTGTCCTCACATTCCATCATGTTTATATAAATCTAAGCAATTGGTTGCAACCATTCCTCTCATTTTGTAAAGAAAACCAGTTTCGCCAAAAATTTAAATGTTTGCGACTGCTGTCTAGGCACGGTAAGGTACAAAAGAAAAAATTCTTGTATTTCATATATTTGTGTAACTTAGAATCTGACCATTAAAATACAACAAAGAACATCAATCCCCCCTCGCATGTCGCTGTTTGAAGTCATGACAGTATGGTTTCTATCACTACTATGACCATAAACTTTCAAAAAATTATTACCATATAAAATGTTCATAACTCTAGAATAAATGTTTTTTATACTTATTAAAAGTATTCTACAAACTGTAGGTGAAAAATATCAAGCTATAGCAACTATAAATCGTGATCATAATAATTTTAATGTAATGAGGCCAACAAACCTTATTCCTCTACTCACTTAAATAAATTCGTCTGTTACCCCAGACTATTATTGAAAATTTCAACTAAAGTATAATTAGGATTAATAGTTTCATAGCAATGTGAACTGCAATTTTCTGATTCTCTAGGATAAGTGAAAAAGTAATAAACAAAGCTAAAGGTTGAGTTTTTGTCATGAAAACGAGGTTGTATAAATTATCAAAATTGATTAAAATGAGTCTTCCTTCCTCGCCCCCTTTATAATCTGCTTGCTTCCCACAGTTAATCCATAACATGGAACTATCTGACTGCAATTTCTTCTTTCTTTCATTCTCCAGTTGTCTTTTTATATACTTTTAATATCGCGGACAATTTCTAAACCAAATACGAGACTTAATATATCGTAAACTTAGAAATAAAAAAACACGAAAAACACAAGTGTAAAACCAACCATGGAAAAAGAATACCAATTACATGTAACATTAAAGGGCTTTTTTCTTTGTTATTTTTCAGTTTAACTTTATTAACTAGTATTACGTTGACCTTTATACACTTCTAACATCGCAGACAATTTGATAATGCATCATAAACTTTAAAAAAAAAATCATGAAGAACAGTGTAAAACTAACCATGGAAACGAATAATAATTACATGTAACATTAAAGGGCTTTTTTCTTTGTTCTTTTTTAGTTCAATTTTATTAACTAGCCTATCGAAAACATAAATTCTCCCTAAACCCCCTCTACTTATTCTCAACCTCTAGCTTCTTTGCTTAAACCTTTTATATTATTACTATTATTACTTGCTAAGCTACAACCCTAGTTGGAAAAGCAGTATGCCATAAGCCCAGGGGCTCCAACAGGGAAAATAGCCCAGTGAAGAAAGGAAACGAGGAGAAATTAAATATCTTAAGAACAACAACAACATTACAATAAATATCTCCTATATAATCAATAAAAAGTTTAACAAAACAAGAGGAAAAGAAATGAGATCGAATAGTGTGCCCGAGTGTACCCTAAAGCAAGACAACTCTAAAGACAGTGGAAGACCATGGTACATATTCAAGAGGCTTGCAGAATATTAACCTCATTACCTCAAAAAAATAACAGAGAAGAGTATAGATGACGCAAAGCAAGGAAATAAGAAAGACGGGAGTGGGATATTGAGTTTGTGTGGGTGGTAGAATAAAGGGAAGCAAGATTGGCTTAAACAAAATACACCCCACACGATCAAATTGCGTAAATTGAGTCTCTCTCTTTCATTCCTTCCTTTTCAATCATTTTGCAATTACTCTTCTACCCATACCATGGGTTACTCGAATTTCGCGCATCTGCTAAGTCCCGTTGTGCCATTTTGTACCAAGCACATTCATTGACTGTTCACACTAATATGAGAAAATATGAACTTCCTAAACTGCAAAGCTTTAACGTGTTCAATAATTCTCTCTCTCTCTCTCTCTCTCTCTCTCTCTCTCTCTCTCTCTCTCTCTCTCTCTCTCTCTCTCTCTCTCTCTCTCTCTCTCTCTCTCATTTATATATATATATATCTATATATATATACACACATATATATATATAATTTATATTTATATGCATATATCTATCTATCTATCTATCTATCTATATATATATATATATATATATATATATATATATCTATATATTTATATAAATATGAATATATATATATATATATATATATATATATATATATATATATATATATATATAAATATATATAAACATTATGTATATATATATGTGTGTGTGTGTGACGTTCACCTACATTTATATAAATACCGGTGACTGTTGGGGTGACGAAGAAGGGCCTGTGACAAGTGATTAATCTTAACCGTTAAGATTTATTGAGAAACCCGAAAGCTTTTTCCCTCTGATGGGATCCCGTAGAAAGGCACAAAAACAATAGTGATTTAAACAGAGAGAGAGAGAGAGAGAGAGAGAGAGAGAGAGAGAGAGAGAGAGGAGAGAGAGAGAGAGAGAGAGAGAGACTGATTTGAAGTTTTCTGGCATCCTGACATCGAAGGTCATTGACGCTGATATCGCTTTTTGTAAAGAATATGAGAGAGAGAGAGAGGAGAGAGAGAGAGAGAGAGAGAGAGAGAGAGAGAGAGAGAGAGAGAGAGAGAGAGACTAATTTGAAGTTTTCTGGCATCCTGACATCGAAGGTCATTGACGCTGATATCGCTTTTTATAAATAAAGAATATGAGAGAGAGAGAGAGAGAGAGAGAGAGAGAGAGAGAGAGAGAGAGAGAGAGAGAGAGAGAGAGAGAGAGATATGCGGGATCGTGCTTGTTGGCGCAACTAACTCGACTACTTAATTTGATATAGAGCGACAACCCAGTTGTTCATGAATGATGGAACATCATATTTTAAGTAAGATTGAAAATCTCACGATGATGCCCTCTGTCTTATACAGGTACTTATGATACTGCGTGCGTTTAACAGTTATTTCCCTTGCTGTCAGTACTTTCATAATGGATGCGTATAAACATTTAAGATACGATTGTCTATCGTCAAGAAAGCATAGTTTGCAATAGGCCTTTCACCAGTCCAGCTCTGAGTTATTATTGACTTTTATTGCCACGTGCTACGGTTGTAAGAATACTACCACTGTGTCCTCAATGTCGTGGAAAGCATCTAAAAGGACAGCTGTTGCCTCGCTGTCTTGCTTTTTTAGCAAAAGCTTAGGCCCGCCGCCAATAAATGCGGTTGCTGACTACATGACCATGCGATCGTAAAAACCCCTCTGCCAAATCATAAACCATGTCTGATGCTACTAGAGGGCGCATCAGGCAACCGACCTCTTAATGTAGTAACGATGGAAAATAGTAATTCACTACAATACTACATTAACTGTCTTGAATTTTCCATTTCTATAGTAAATATTCTTTGGTTTGTCTGGTGGGGTGAGGTGGATACAACGCAATAAATTAATGGAAGGAGTTCAAGTATAAAGTACAAATCTCCCTAACTTGTATTTGAGCATTTCTAGAAGTATCAATTCCTCAAATATGCAATAATGATGTCAACAACAATTTATTAATAATATCAATATCAAATATTAACCATATAAAATTTTTACCGACCGACTTCTACGGGTTTTAATAAAGTGAAATGTAGCAATTATCTTAAATTTAAAAATACTATTATCCAAAGAATCACCAAAATCCTGTTTTCATTATTATACTAAAATTTCGTATTTTTGAGTGCCGTAAAAACACATTGATAGCGTCAAATGTACAATGTCCAAATATTTGGTATTCCAACGAAGACAATGCAGTCCTGTCACATTCACTGGCAGTAAAAGTATTAACGTACTCATGGCGTAAACACATTACAAAAAAAAAAAAAAAAAAAAAAAAAAAAAAAAAAAAAAAAACACCACTAATTAGCAAACGGTGCAATTTATGCTCTACCAAATAGAATGCAATTCTCCAGTTCTACGAATCCTGGATGCGACACTTGCCCAGCTTTATAACTCTAAAATGAGAAATTCGTAGCAAAATAAACATGCTTCCCCTTTCGATGTCCTATGAAGCACAGAGAACGCAAGCATAAGCAGTAGTAAAGTCACATCAGATAAAACACACCTCAATAACCAAGATGGGAGTGAGGTGAACTCATACACTGGGTATCCGGTGAAAAAGACCATATCTTCTTTCGACCTTATTAGTCCCACTATACAGCAAGGTCTGCACCTCGAATCAACTTTCTCCGTCTATTTCTATTCTTTGCATCTTCTTCCTCGTCTCACCTCAACCATGTCCCTCCTCACCAAGTCCATTCATCTGATCCATTGTGGGTCCACACTTCTCTTCTCCTTTCTTATTACATGACAATAGTATCTCAGGCGAGATTATATAGGTTTATCTTTTACATTATATATATATAACACATTCTTATATCTTGACTCTCCTTCCATTCCAGTGGTGATATTCCATAATCCATCTTTCCATCCTCACCTTGGTTCTTTTGAGCAATCGCTTCTATATTCTCTTTAGTTTCTAAAACATATAATAAGTTTGGGATCTGATAACTGGTTAATAGATCTTCATTTAGCGTCTGAATTATATTTTCTTGTTGAAAAGAACTCCAGTTAATCATCTCTATTGTGGCCATACTTTCAACCTCGTTGCTTTTTCAGTCCCTCCCTTCTCTGATAATTGATCCTATGTAGTTGAACTCATTATTTTGTTTCAACACCGTACCATCTACAATTTGAATATTTACTTCATGTCCTTCTCTAATACTAATCATTAGTTATATCTTTCCTATGTTCACCCTCAATTCTTTCCTTCCTAGATCTCCCTTTCCATGGTAAAAAATCTTTCTTGCAGTTCATCTTCCGTATTTGCTATACTGACCAATCACCGACAAACATCAGTTCCAATTCAATGCTGTTCCTTATCACTCGTCCCTCCACACACCTCTGTTGCTGCTGGTAACACATTTGTTTCATTACATCCCACATCTCTTCAGGTGATTCTTATATTCCACTCTGGTTTTTTTTTTTTTTTTTTCGTCACTTCACTTCTCAACTCTCTAGCCTTCTCCCCTTCTGTTTCTATATTTTGATCTTTCTATTTCTGGTGGGGGCTTCTCTTATACTTATTGATCCATTTGGAATAACCTTATATCCATAAAATTTTCTTTTCTTCCTTCCTAATCAAAACATACACAATTTGAGTCTCATTTTGTCTACTTTTATACGTTAGCAGATGACTTCTTTTCTCAAACTGTGTATTCAAGACTACCTGATTCATAGCTTCTGCTATTTCTAATAATCTTTCATCAACTCCTATGGGATGTCCGCAGTTAGAGTCAAATTTCTTGATAGACGTTCTTATCTTATGAACCAGCTTATTGAAATTTTCTGTTGCCCTTTTATGTGACCGCGTTTGTTTCATGATTTCTACTTGCTATCTACTTCATCCTCTGACATAATAAGTCATTAACATAACTTCTAATGATATCAGTTATCTTCATATAACTAATCAAAATTAGTTTTTCTTTAATAGGCAACAGTTTTGATCTATATAATGGGGGCAAAGGCATTTAAAACATTCAGGGAGCAAAGACTGTATGTAAACAAAGAACTTGTTAATCAAAAGCGACCCACTTCAAAAATCCAATTTTCGTCCTTACTTTTGACACCACAGGTACACTTTCAACACTACAGTAGTAAAACATATCGCCCGACTAATAAATTTCGTTGTGGCGTGTGCTAAGGACATAATGCAAACTGAGATACAAACAAGTACAAGGCGTTAAGGAAGAACTGCTCGTTGCAACTCTTATAGCTATTATGAGAAGCACGCTTGTGGAAAGGTACAGGATTCACCAAGGAAATTCATCCTCATCTTAACCATAAAAAAATCTAGGATCCAATGCTCAGGGCTAAGCAGAGTATGCTACTTCGAAATAATAACATTATTCAGATATCTTCAATAATGTTTCATTATAACGTCTGTATAGTATATTTCATAAGATAATGAATATGGGTTATGGGTTTTCACGCAAATAATTTTAAAGAAAAGATATGTAAAATGTTCTCGGCCTATGAACCAATACGTACTTGGACAGAACTGCTTAAAATTTAGCATGCAAATTAAACGTTCCTAGCAAACCGTCATTTCACAATGACTGAATGTACTTGAAATAAGGTTTTCTGCATCAATTACCCTTTCCAGAGAAAAACTACTATAGTCAATTTCTTTTAGCGATGCAGATTTGCACCGACTAGCAGCGGTGCCCTTTTAAATCGGAAAAGTTTCCTGATCGCTGATTGGTTGGACGAGATAATTCTAACCAATCAGCGATCAGGAAAATTTTCCGAGCTAAAAGGGCACCGCTGCGAGTCGGTGCAAATCTGCCTCGATAAAAGAAATGAACTATAGTTTTGATTTGTGTGTGTGTGTGTGCGTGTGTTTTATCAATGTCATACTTGACTAAAACTGTAATGGAATGGATGCAGAGAATCTTTTCATCCACGTATTTTTTTTTCGATGAAAATTGCCATTACATATTTTAAATTGTTGACATAGCTTAATAAAAAAAAATCAAAATGCTTTAAAAACAAGTGCATTTTCATTTTCTTTCCTCTTTATATATGACCCAAATCTGATATTTGAAATCTTAACATACCATAAAAAGTTTTCATTAGTTATAGACTGGTGTTATTTACCTAATAAAAAATAATTGTAATGATTTTAAGGTCACTCGTGAATGACAGAAGAAATAGACAGTGACAATGCCCTAGAAACTGACCATATATATATATATATATATGATCAGCGCCCAAAACCCCCTCTCCACCAAAACTAGGACCAGGGAGGGTCATACAATGGCTGCTGATGACTCAAAAGGGAGACCTATAGCCCCCCCCCCCACAAAAAAAAAAAAAAATCTTAGCTAATAGTTGCAGACACTACACGAAACTATCGAGCTTAAGCGGGACTGTAACCCCAGTCCAGCGGATCGCTAAGCAGGAACATTTCCAATAGGCCACCACAACCGTATGTACAGTAATATTTCGTTAAATAAAAAAAAATTATTTTTTGGTATCCATCTTAAAAAAGCAACTGAGAAAATCCATAAATGGGGAGCACTCCAGTGACATTTCAAGAACAAGTAACAAAACTTGCATTAGATAATGCAAAGACGATCTATACGTAGTTTTTTTTTGTTATGATGAGTAAATTTTACCGGCAAGAGTTTTTTTTTTCAGGAAATTTCTCTACATGAAGTAACAAAAGTCATATGATCAGACATTCCTGTGGTTTGGAGAAGCCATCATTATTGGCAGTAATAATACTAATACTAATAATAATAATAACAATAATAATAATAATAATAATAATAATAATATCCTACTGGTCCTATTTTGGGCATTTTACTCAAATTGAGTTTCTTATAGCATTATTATTCTCTCTCTCTCTCTCTCTCTCTCTCTCTCTCTCTCTCTCTCTCTCTCTCTCTCTCTCTCTCTCTCTCTCATATATAAACTCTGACCCAACCGGTCACCAAGGCAAATATTTTCAACTCTAAAAGTTCACAACTACAATAGCTTTAAAAATACCACGAGTCTCGGTGTCTGGGTAAAACTTTCCTTTATTGCGACATTCCTCTACTGGAATATATTGCAACTATGCAACCCTATTCGCAATTACCTATCAAAAATATCTCATTACCCAGTTATAACCATTTGTAGAATTTAAATATGAACACTTGTATGTGTATAAATTAAAACTTATAAAAAGAACTATTATTTGCTGTAAACACAAGAAAATTAGCTCACAATCAACAACGATAACAATAATGCAGCCGTTTCTGGTCCACTGCGGGACAAAGGCCTCAGACATGTCCTTAGTCATGACTGTGGTTTGGTCATTTTCATCGCCAAGCTGGCCACTGCAGATTGGTGATGGTGAACACTTTTGTCTGATCACTCAAAGCAAACCAACCTTGTATGGGTGTCCCTGACTAGTACAGCTTTCCTGATCAAGGCGATAAACAAACTCTTTCGCCACGTTAAGGTATCCCCATTCACAACCACTTCGATGCAAATATATTACTTAAAATATAACGATATTGATATCATAATCTAAAAATGTTCATGTACAAAATATTCTTAATACTATTTATGCTTGTGCTCAAAATCCCTATCTAAGCTAAGTATCTTTCAAAAACAACACAATAGAGTGGTCTAATTCACATAAAATAATATTTGATTTAAATAATTAATTAAAAAAAAAATCTTACTCGTATCATCATTAATCCAATTAAGCCTAAGAGGTCATCTAGTCTTCATTGCAAGATGTGAATAGATGCTGTGACAATTGTTGCATCATCGGCTTTCTGTATATTATTATTATTATTATTATTATTATTATTATTATTATTATTACTATTATTACTTGCTAAGATACAACCCTGGTTGGAAAAGCAAGATGTTAAAAGCCCAAGGACTCCAACGGCGATGAATAGCCCAATGAGAAACGGAAACACTGAAATAAACAAACTACTGTAGAATTAATGAACAATCAAAATCTTTCAAGAACAGTAACAATATTAAAAGACATCTTTTATAAATAAACTATACAAACTTCAATAAAAACAAGAGGAAGAGAAATAAGATAGAATAGTGTGCATCTATCGTGCATGAGTCCACAAGCAAGAGAACTCTACCCCAAGACAGTGGAAGACCATGGTAATTGGTAATCTTAATTAAGAGGTCATCAGATCTCTGGACAGTAGGTAAAGCCTGAAAACACCAAACGTCCCAAAAACCCTAAAACAAGAAACAAAGGAAAGTTTCCCTTTTTTTTATTTTTTGCCGCCCATTTAAAGGAAAATAAACTACAAGATTCGTACAGGCAAATATGTAAACTGCAATAAGACAACTATATAAAGTGTGCTGACATTGTTACTGTCACTTCGATTGGTACTATCAATTTGGTAGTTTATCAAATTTCTCACTATATACAGTATATATATATATATATATATATATATAAAAAGTGGTCGAACTTCTATTCAAAATGTTAAAGCTGCTTGTTTTTTTGCAACTAAACTGGATAAAACTCAATATAAATAGTTTACCACTAATCCACATTCTCTTTGTTGCCCTTAAAGGTTGAATATACCTAAATTTCCCCTTATAAACCTCACAGTACACAGGGCTCCGCCTTAATGAAACCAATACACCTAAAAGACGATAATGTTTATGATAGTTTTTTTTTTTATTTTTAAACATTTATTTGAAATTTTTCATTACTTCTTATATCGTTTTTTTTATTTCCTTTCTTCACTGGGCTATTTTTCCCTATTGGAGCCCCTGGGCGTATAGCATCTTGCTTTTCCAGCTAGGGTTGTAGCTTAGCTAACAACAACAACAACAACAACAACAACAACAATAATAATAATAATGATAACAACAACAACAACAATAATAATAATAATAATGATAATAACATCATTATTCGGTGACAAACGCTATCACGCAATGGCAAAATTATAATGTGATATTTCACAACAAAAATCGAAAATATCGTAAAGAACACTTTCGATTACACTTTGATAAGAACATACCTGCTTATCATAAAAAAAGCTTTTTAACTAAATATGAAAAGTAAAATACAAATGAGTTTCCAAAATTATATCAGTAAAGAAAAGTAGGCTGAAACGGACATTAAAGAGGAGATGACACGAATGAAATTGTGGAAACAATACGGAAACGGAAAAACAATAATGAGGTAAATATAAAGAAAAATAAATGAAAAGGAAGGGAGGAGACAGCCAGAGACGGCAGATGAGAACCACGGAAGGAGTGAGTAGAAAGAAACGGCGAATTAATATCTTATCAACTTTCAATCTGGTAGAGTGAAGATTGTCTCGTCGTGGACAATCTTATTTTGAATTATATAATGGTATACATTCTGATGAAGTAATCTCTCTCTCTCTCTCTCTCTCTCTCTCTCTCTCTCTCTAGCCCGCCTTCATTCGTCTTTCCTTTAACTTTAAAACATAGCATCCATTCCCTTATCGTCCATTCAAACAACTCTCTCTCTCTCTCTCTCTCTCTCTCTCTCTCTCTCTCTCTCTCTCTCTCTCTCTCTCTCTCTCTCTCTCTCTCTCTCAGGCCCAGCACGGTCAAGTAGGCTAACACTCAAGATATCTAATTCACCACTTGTAGGTCAACGAAAGCTTAGTAAAGTTTCTTCATCGTTTGGTTTAAGGACGAAATCTGGTTTATTCTGTTCTGACCTGAAAACGCAATCACTTGCAATGCAAAGGAGAGATAGATAGATAAAAGAATTAGATAAATAAGAGACAAGGAGAGAGGAAAAAAGTAGGATTAATGAGTTGATGACCCACTCAAGTAAACCGGAAAAAAATTAGAACGAAAAAAAAAGTTTTATCATTCTAAAGTCTTGATTTAAAGTCATAAATAAATCTGATTCTTTTATTACAGTCTAGGGTGAATGAACTGATCTGCAAATTCAAGATAGTTGGTGCTTGCGAGATAAAACATTAAGTAGGAAATTAGTCGATAAAACATTAAGTAAGAAATGAGTCGGAGGCAAAAATATGTGTTCTTATGCAAGGATCAAAAGATTGTAAATAATAATAGACCTTCTTCCTTTACTCTGTCATAATTTTCTCGTTTAAATTTTTCCCTGCAAAGAAATCTCCTGCCATCCCTTTCTTTCTCGTCTTTTTGTTTTGTCTCTATTCCTTTACTCGTGTTCTCTTACATCATGAACTGTCATCAACTTTGATAATCTAGTTCAGGCCAACTTTATAAAAAAAAAAAAAATAAAAAAAAAAACGTATGGTCTTCATAAATGCAGAAACAAGAAAGCCATCACACAAATTAGCACAATGTTCAACTCGGCCAAGTGGAATAAGATATTCTCCTTCTTATACCATTTTTGCAGCTTATTAAAAAAACCAGCACTGTCTCCATAAATATAGAAACATGAAATCCAGCACACAAAAGGAGCACAACGTTTAACTCGGCCAAGCAGAAAAAGATTTTCTACTCCTTTTACCATTTCTGGATCCTACTTTCGTATATACTGGAACCTACTCAATCTCGGCAATCCAACCAACCCCCTCCCGCCTAAAGACCAAATGCATCAATTTCGAAGCAGCGTTTTTTTATTAGTGTCAGCCCCTGCCTTTTCAGGTCATGTTACAACAAAATGAAGGAAGAGGAAGGAAGGGGAGAAGGACAAATCTTAATCACAAGGAAACGAGATGACCTGCTATTTATAGGACGAAGTAGTCAGGAGGGGAATTTCAAAGATTAACAGAAGAAAAAATAACAGTCACTGTAACGTGTAATCTAATTTACAAACAGAAAATGTGAAAGTAACCTGTCACGAGCTATCATGAGACGAATAAATCTCCCTGTGACTTCATCAGAAGTTATCAAAATACCAATTATAATAATAAGAGAGCGAGAAGACACCATAACGTTGAGAGGAGTGGGGTCATCCATCATATGAAAAGTTGCATTAGCTTCTCTTGAGAAGAAAGACTAAAAAATCACGCATGATATGTTAGTGTTACTTATGGTCCATTGCCAAGGCGCGACCTGTCAAAAAATGACGGCTAAGTATTTCGAGCACTCCCCTTTCCCCAGGATATGACTACTCCCTCCCAAACTAATCACAAAAGTGAGAGTTTAATTTAATTTCATAAAAATATTGAAAACTTTGGGTGCAAAATGAGATATAAGAATTCAATTTGAATAACTAACTAAGCCCAATTCTGATATGCTTCTAAGATTTGATATAGATCAGAAAAAGATTATTTGACATTGAGTGTCATACTCAAATGCGGTCTGTAAGGTGAATGAAAAAATTATGTAGAGTTGCATCATCTCTAATAAAATATATTCAAAAGTTTGCATAGAAAAAAAAAAGTTCACAGAATACTTGGTAAGGAATGCGGAGCTTGGCCCTGTCTAATGCCTCGGAAATTTCATCGAATACAACAAATTATTCTCTAAAAGGCTAACAGAAAATTTGACAATTAATCGGTGAAACAGGAAAAGAGGTCACCTCTACATCATATCTGATGTATTGTGGTGACCTATTACAAACGCCAGCACCTGCCCCCTGGTGATCATCCTGGCGATGATTCGAGACGCGTTAAAGTTAGATAGCTGTATAGTGTCTGCTACCTCACCAGATTTTGAAGAAGATAGAATTTATTACCCGACTATAATATTCTAGATAATAAAAAAAGGATTGGAAGGAATTAAGACTATTTAAAAGAGATTGGCTGGATCAGGCCATGTGTCCCAGCTGAAGGCAGGTCACTTGTAGGTTTTAACAATCAAGTAAAAAAGATGAAATATCCCTGTTGCTACTATATTGAACGCTTCTCCAGAAGTCCAAAGAAATAAGACCCATTTCTGCCTTAACAGTAACTAAAGAAGCAAAAACCTTAAAGGTCTTCTGAGCAGATAATGTTGGTAAGAACATGGGATTAAACAAGGAAGACCAAGACTATTAGGAACACTGGCCTCACTGGGAGAAGACTTAGCTATCAAGTGTAACATTTTCATTAGAGAGCAAATATAGATAAATCTGGAAAAACTATAAAAAAAAGTTTTTATACAGGTTTTTAAAAATTCATCCTTTCTAATTCGTCAAAAGTTTATTTTTGCTAAATGTTAGCAGGAATAAATTAATGAGGGTAAATGTGAACAAAAAAGATGAAAAATGGATGTTAATACTGGGGATAATAGAAAGAAGTGGTTGATTAATACTATTGGCAATACTATTATTGCTAGCCAAGCTACCATCAATAGTTGGAGAAGCAGAATGCTGCAAGACCAAGGGCTCCAAACCAGAAAGTGGCCTCATCCGGAAAAGTAGAAATAAATATACTATACATATGTGAAATGAAATATAAAACATATGAAGACCAGTCATATATAAGCTATGAAACAAGAGAGGACCAGCCAACGGCTACTAATGACTCAGCAGGTAGACCTATAAGATCCCCCAAACCACCATCCATAGCTCAAATGATGGTGAGGTTGCAGCAGGACCCACTTAGTAGGTCCTGGGGCTGGGCAGGACCTTGGAACTCGTGACGTAGTGAACCGTGGCGACTCATCCTTAATCCTCTGCCTGGCCGACCTGTTCTAAGTGGGTCCTGGGTTGCAGATACAAGAAACTATCGAGTTTGAGCAGGACTCTAATTCCAGTACGGCAGATCACCAGGAAGGGACGTTTCCAATTAGACACCGAGATATTCAACACATATCTGAGGATGTTCTGATGGGTTATTCAAATTCGCGTCTAAGATAACTAGCGAGAAGAAAATAGACCTTCCTTATCTTCTATAGAAAATAGAAGAAAATGGATTATCTTCAAAGAAAAATCTCTTTAAAGAAAATTGATGCTATTCAAAGAAAATTTATTCTATTGAAAGAAAATTTAATCTAAATAAAATTGAATTTGTTCCAAGAAAATTAATCAATTTCAAGAAAATTGAATCTCTTCAAAAAAATAAAAATGATTGTATTAAAAGAAAATTGAATCTCTTCAAAGAAAATTAATCAATTTCAAGCAAATTGAATCTCCTCAAAGAAAATTGAATATCTTCAAAGAAAACTGAATCTCTTCAAAGAAAATTGAATCTCTTCAAAGAAAATTTATTCTCTTCCCTGTAATCTTTATGCAATGAAAAAATAAATTCCAAGAACGAATCAAGATTGGCACTCACAATCATTCTAGTGACAAACGCCTTAACTTGTTCGTGCTCTGCTCTTCTCAGGCTGTTTCAAAGATTGAAATATATCATCCACCAAATAGATTTCCCAGAAAGAAACTCTTTAAACAAGCCAAAAAGATCATTAAATGCCAAAGGATTACAACTCGCTTTCATGTCAAATGTCATTATTTATTTTCAAGTGATACACTAATGCGAAAAAGTTCAATGGTCTCGATAATCCTTCTATAAACATTAACCTTAACAATAATTAGTCGCAAAAGCAGCCTGCCTCAAAATGAAATAAAATCTAGCATTTTTATATATCAAATTGTTTCACATCAATTTGTAAGCTTCTCTATGCAAGATAAAAAGTTGGGTGCATGAGTTCTCAGAAGTACTCAAATACAATAATTAGTTCTGTCAACTCGTATCTGTTAACTTTCGGTATTTTGTTAGTCAATACTTTCAACTATGAATGTGAACAACTTGACTGAAATGGATGCACAGTTGACCTTATGATATATTGATGAAAATAACAAACAACAACATGAAAATGATATAAAATCGTTTGAGGCAAATTCATAAGCATCATCATATATTTACAGCGCTCCAATATCTTTAAAATTAGTTAAAATTGATTCTGATTTTATGATCACTTTCTTGATATATCATCCTGCATGACAATAGACTAAATAAAAAAACTTTGGGTGGTTTATAGTTTCTTCAAAGGTATTTTTGTTAATAAACAGTGAATATAGTTGAAAATATCTTGAAAAATATATTTTTTTTTCCTGAAAATTTACTGCCACTGATATAGTGAAGGAAAATTAGTTACTTGGATATATAGACCGCTGAAACTAATCCTGATTTTGTGTGTGTGTGTGTGTGTGTGTGTGTGTGTACTAGAGGGGCGGTTCATATACCCCAATACATGCCAGGGAATGTTTACTGGAAATATTCTGTTTGATATAAGCGCAAAAAAAAAAAAAAAAAAAAAAAAAAAAATGACAAAGGGGAAACTCCACATCAAGATGAAAGATGAAATCCGAACCAAGTCAACTTAAAAATCGACAAAGGATGCTTCATCAATTTCGGTTTCCAAGACACAAATTTTGAAAACCTTCTTTACATGATAAAATCATCAGTAGTGGCAGCAAAACATTTACAATACTCTCATGTAATTCTTACAATTTATATTCACTGGGTTTCAGTGTATATGTCGAGTAGCCTATGATATATACAAATATCCATACACAAACTTTTATATATATATATATATATATATATATATATATATATATATATATATATACATATATATATATACATACATAGGCTATATATACATATATATATATACACATATATACACATATATATACATACATATACATATTTATATACATATATATACACACATAGCCTCTCTCTCATATATATATATATATATATATATATATATACATATATATATATAACATATATATATATATATATATATATATGCATATATATTACATTAAAATACAAATTTTTTTCTATTACACATGATAAATGAAATAAACCCATAATTTTTGGAAAATTAAATTTATTCTGAGCTTTCGAAGGGACAATCTCTCTTCATCTTCAGAAGAGGAAGGGAGATGGCCCTTTCGAAAGCTATGAATAAATTTCCTCTTTCAAAAATTGTGGGTTCATTTGATTTTATATATATATGTATATATATATATATATATATATATATATATATATATATATATATATATGTATATATATACACACATGTATATGCATATATACATATATATACATACATATATATATATATATATATATATATATATATATATATATATATATATATACTGTGAATTAAATGTCAAATAAATGTGTTAACTGGAGTAAGTTTCTGCTTTGATATTCATAAAAATAAAAACAATTGTTAAAATTTCAAATGATTTTCGTACACTGCAATCTTTGTGGTTTGCTCATCAAATTCAAACCTGACACATATGAGAACAAAATTAAGATAACTACGAAATCAGCAGTTTGGAAAGGGTTCTAATATAAGCTCGCTCGCTCTCTCTCTCTCTCTCTCTCTCTCTCTCTCTCTCTCTCTCTCTCTCTCTCTCTCTCATAAAAGCTAAGCATGAACGCTGTGAATGTACCTTATCCCCTTTAGTGCGAAATCCCATTAACCTAATTGTCAATTCATAAACATTCTTTCCATGTAATTATTAAAACCTCAATGGATATCCCTCGAATCTATTGGCATTATCAATAGTGCGAGTAACTTGCATTAAACATTCATATCATTCAATTTATACTTTGATAATCATTCCCAAATAGAAATAGCACTTACTAATATAGCTAGTATTCAAAAATAAAATTACAGTTACTAAAAAAAGAGTAGATAATATCAACTTTGAGAGTAATTTGCATTAATTAATTATATTGCACAATCTATACTTTTATCATCATTCCAAAATAGAATTATAGGTAGTATTCTAAAATAAATTACAATTACTAAAGAAGAGTAGATATCACTTTGCCAGAAACTTGCATTAAACAATCATAACGCCCAATCTATACTTTGATGATCATTCCAAAATAGAGTTATCGCTCCCTAACATAGTTACTATTCTAAAATAAAATTACAGTTACTGAGCAAGAGTAGATATCACTTAGCGTAACTTACATCAAATAATCATATTACTCAATTTATACTTTTATGATCATTCTAAAATGAAATATTGCTCCCTAATATAGCTAGTATTCTAAAATAAATTACAGTCACTCAAGAATAGCGGATAATATCACAATAACTATGGTTATCAAGTGTTCAAAGTCAATTGAGCAGTAACATTGTCAATGAAAATTACAATTGCAAGCGTTCAAACTCGCAAACAGCCTTAAGATTTTTACCATAAAACGGCAAAAAAAAAAAAAAAAACATCAAGTATGTAGGCTTACACTTAACTACTCTGCTTCAACAAATGAACTAAATCACAGTAAATAATTATCTATAAACCATTTATCGTAGCCAAGCGAAAAAGTTTTGTGTAAAGTATGTATGTATATTAAGCGAACCCATTAATCTTAACAAGATAACTCACTATCTGTATTGTCTATAAGCCTTGATGATACTCTCGTGAAGCTATTTAAAAAAATACCAAAACCATTGATGCTTTGAAACATTTAATAACACACTTCCTTGAATCACTTATCGCACAGCTGTCTTTCTTCTCCGAATATTACGAAATACTTATTAATAAAGTTCGCGGAGGCATTACAATATGCAATTTCTAATGGAGCAAAGTGCTCCAAAGTCGCAAATTCTTAATTAACTTTATGCAAATGAAAGAGGAGTCGTTTATCGCCTCGAAACTCTCTTTTCGTTGATGTTGTCGCTCTAGTGAAGCCGTTGATGTAACAAGACGGGAGGAAAGGGGGCGATGGCAATTATTATTATTAGGATTCCCCATAGGAGAATACTATTGTTTTTTGGTACTATTATTATTCTTTCCGCGCGTTTTTTTTTTCGCAAGAAATCTGAAATAATTATCATAGGTAGCCTATGGTAAGAATATGCCATAGACCCAGTTTAAGTGACCTTGACCTACTTTTCAAGGTCACAGGGTCTTTTAAAGGCAAAATTTGTAAAATTTGAAATTACAGTTACGCCTAAAGTATAAGCCGTATGGCTAAGGGCCTTATGGACAATGATACAGAGGTAAACCCCCTGATATTGCCCTACTTAGTGGCATATGATGCCCTATATATTTATGTAAGGTTAGCTTAACTTTTGTAGCGACTGCTTAATTACTTTTTTTTTATATAGATTTTTAACTGTTTTTGACATTGCAGAAATCGTGACTTTGGCAATTTCTCCATGAAATACTGGTTTTTGGTCATAGCATGCTATAGTAAACTACCCCAAACATATGCATAAAACCTCCAAATAAAATGTCAGACCTTGACCCTCATTTTCAAGGTCATATGACTATTTCATGGAAAAAATTTGACATGGGCTAAAAGTGATGTTTTTTTGTCACCCCGGCCCCCATTCGCACATGCTCTTTCAGAATACAGGGTCATATTCAACCCGTGACCTTCACATGACCATGTAAGTGCCCATTGTCTTCAAGTTCAAAGGTCAATTTCTCTATATTTGTCCTTTTTGCCTATGTTTTACCTCCATATACCTGCTATTATACAGATAAATTGCTTTAGAATAGTTTGTTAACATAACTCAAAATTTAGTCAAGGAGTCATAAGGCCAATAAACCATTACACAATATATTTTACTGATTGACGAAAGCATTTCCACACCTATTTTGCAGCGGAATCCTCCGCCACTGGTTTTAGCCAATTGCAGTCTAGTTATTATTATTATTATCATTATCATTATTATTATTATTATTACGTGCTAAGCTACAACCGTAGTTGGAAAAACAGAATGCTATACGCCCAGGGACTCCAACAGGGCAAATAGCCCAGTAAGGAAAGGGAACAAGGAAAAATACAATATTTTAAGAACAGTAACATTAAAATAAACATTTCCTATACAAACTATAAAAACTTTAACAAAAGAAAGAGAAATCAGATAGAATAGTGTGTCCGAGTGTACCCTCAAGCAAGAGAACCCATTGGAATGAAACAATTATAATTTTGAAGAGTCAGATATCATATTTCCGTTGGATCGATTTAATTTTCATCAGATGTCATCACTGAGTGAAGCAGTTTGATCTTAATGGTGTCATTTAATTGTAGTATAGTGACAGCTGGTGAATTTGCTGATGTTTCCATTAAAGGTTATATATATATATATATATATATATATATATATATATATATATATATATATATATATATATATATATATGTATGATCAGCGATCAAGCACACACTATACCTAAGCTAGGAACCAGGAGAACCAGGTAAATGACTCCATAAATAGACCTATATGCTACTCCAAATTTCCATCCCTAACACACAGGGACGGTGAAGTGTCAGACAGAAATATAAAATGTCTGGCTCGAACTCCCGACTCACAGATTGCGAGACAAGGAAGACTTCGATGAGCT
>NC_090740.1:26717124-26729624 GCF_036898095.1 Palaemon carinicauda
TTGCTACAGGTCACTCTTTGGGGCATTTATACCAGATAATAAAGCAATTTCCCGAAGATTTTTATAACTTTTCTCCAGATGCTGCAATTTTCAATTATTTTAAAATGCCAACAGTCTGTGTAGTAACTGGGTGTTATTCAAATAGCAGGCAAAAGGACATCATTTGATTTTTTTTTCACTTCCCTTGGGACCTTGAAACAAGGCAAAACTAGATTCACCTCTGTCGAATGAAGACTTTCAGTCCTTCTACACACTGAATATACTACACACACATTGAAGAAAGCACCCAGAAAAGAGACTTAAAGCTGAAATTTCTAGGATTACACGTGCCATCAGCAAGTTACAGAAGTCTCCAGAGTTAGGAACATATAATCTTTCACATGCTTAGGCCTCAAGATTGTTGTTCTTTTCTATTCATTGGTGGCAGGTAGTTTCAGCGCTAAGATTACATTTATCAAATAAAATGCATACCTATTCATTTTGTGTACGTACATGAGAGAGAGAGAGAGAGAGAGAGAGAGAGAGAGAGAGAGAGAGAGAGAGAGAGAGAGAATTAACATATTTCTAATGTTATATTTTCACTGTATAATTAATTTCAGAGAAAATTTCCATATACTTCTCTAAAACTATATTTTTATTGTATAATTAATTTCAGATGACAATCCATCAACAATCTGAATATTACGAACAGAGAAGATGAGTCGAAAACGCCTCGTGGGGAAAATAGAAGCTAGAGTTCCTGTAGCACTTCACATTGACAAGAGGGATATGGAGCGCAGGCAAGAATGAGGACAAGCAGAGCAAAAAGATCTTGCCAAAAAAAAATTGGAGGCTTTACAGCGTCAACTGCTTGATGTTACAAGGGAAAGAAATGACCTCGCCTTGGAAAGAAAATGGTGGGAAGGAAAAGTTTAGCTTTATTGGAACATGTGAAAAGCTTGAGTACTGAAATTTTGTGAGGCAGAATTTTCCTTGGAAATTTGTTTTCTCCTTCTCTTGTAGAAAATATCAGGCGAGTGAAATACATGAAATGTTGGTCAGAAAACTAAATAAATTAAGTAAAGAAATAACCTTGAAGAATGTAAGCCCTAAGGCCTAGAGTACTTATGTAAGGAATACGAAATTACTTTTACTTCAGAAAGTACACTTAGATATTGGACATCAAGAATAAGTACTATATGGAACTGGGAATGCTGAACAGTGTTACAAATACTGTATGTTGGACATTAAGAATAACTGTAAGTTGGATATCAAGAATAAGTACTGTATGGAGCTGGGAATTCTGTATACAGTTACAAATATTTTATGTTTGACATTAAAAATAACTATGTTGGACATCAATAATAAGTACTGTATGGAACACGGAATTCTGTATACAGTTACAAATATTGTATGTTGGACATCAGGATTGAGTACTGTATGGAACTGGGAATTCTGTATACAGTTACAAATATTGTATGTTGGACATCAGGATTGAGTACTGTATGGAACTGTGAATTCTGTATACAGTGTTACAAATATTGTATGTTGGACATCAAGAACAGTGTGGTGCTGGGAATTCTGTACAGTTTTACAAATATTGAAAATTAAAACAGCGAGATAATGAGGAAATCGTACCGTTTGTGCATTTTATAATTTTACCAATTCAACACATCTCATGTTTGGTCTTATGAAATAGGATCAGATATTGTATTCCAGAATATCTTGCGTGCAGTGTATTATGGCTAAGGAAAAAATATTAAAATTTTCATATCGGTATTACTAAGGAAATATTATTTTGAGCTAATTTCTAAATAAGTGCAAAATAGTTTTTTTTTATGTGGAAGCAATGGTAATTAATATGGGGCAAACTAATGTTACTTGATGAGAAATAATTTTCTTGACTCAGGCTAGCAATTAAGCAATGCAAATTTCGTAGAAAGAAGAGGTGTTCGGGAAATAATTAAAAAATGTGGAAGCACACTATCCGTTTACATGAGGAGAATTTTTATATAACTGGTACAAAGCGTATGAATGCAAGAAAAGAAGTGGAGCTCCTTTCAGAAACAACATAGAAGGTCATGGACTTTTATAGAATAGTAGGCCTTTTGATATGCATACACTGGAAACGCCTTAGGTCTTCTTAAAGCTTGCAAACTCTGGTTTGGCTCGTTCGGTTCTAGGATGCCTTCTGATACAATATCTAGAAATGTATACGAACTGAATTTGAACAAAACATAATACTGAAAAATATGGAAAACACAGCAAAAACAATGAAAGTATACGAAGTTAAGTCCATTAGTTACCGAAGGGACTAATTGTTTCATGTGTGTCTTTGCAAAGTTATATATGCTAAAAGTAAGTTGTGACAGCAAACGAATCATGGGTTTTAGTATCTCTGGTCAAGGCTGGTGGTCTCTTATGCTTCTTATTACATGGAGATGCAAAACCACCTATACTTGTTTGTCTCATATGTGAAGATGACACACATTCTGATTTTATGACCTAAACTTTTTTATTTGTTGTATCCCCAGAGGGAGAGGTAACTCTGGTCATACAAAATTCCATGGGAAAGTGGTCATCATCCTTTTCCCTTATTCCAGATTCCCTTATTCCATATAAGATGGGTAAATACCCCGAGATATTTAAGATCGATTTAACATGCGGAGTCTTATTTACAGATTAGTTACTCTGAGACCCCCAGGTTTACAGACACAATCAGGTGACCTAGTAGAGTTAGGCTTAGAAATAGTAACAGATCTAGTTGCAGAAACATATCAGTCGTAAAAACATATTTACTTGCAGGAACAGATTTAGTCGCAGAAACAGATCTAACCGCAGAAACAGATCTACTTACAGAAACAGATTTAGTTGAAGAAACAGATCTAGCCGTAGAAACATATCCAGTCGCAAAAACAGATCTTGGAAAGAAGTCTAGTCGCAGAAACAGATCTAGTCACAAAAACAGATCTAGTCGCAGAAACAGATCTAGTCACAAAAACAGATCTAGTCGCAGAAACAGATCTAGTCACAAAAACAGATCTAGTCACAAAAACAGATCTAGTCGCAGAAGCAGATCTAGTCACAGCAGAACTAGATTTAGTTGGATCCTTTAGTGACAATGTGGAGGATTAATTTTTATTTTTATTTTTATTTATTTTTTGTTTGCCAAATCCAGAGAGAGAGAGAGAGAGAGAGAGAGAGAGAGAGAGAGAGAGAGAGAGAGAGAGAGAGAGAGAGTATTGATAGTTTGTTGTGAGAAACTGTTGGTATAAATGAGATTGTTTGTTTATGTTTTAGTTAGGTTACGGCAGTGGTGAATGTCTTGGGTGAATAGCTTTTTGATTTAACTGCTGCTAGAGGCGGTTGTGTTTGTGTGAATGCTGGATTTACTATTATTTTTCTTTGCCAGCCAGGAAGTATTTGATGATTTTTTGAGTAAGTACAGTTTTATTTATCTTTGCTAGGAGTGATTCTGAATAATATAAAGTTTATTATTTATCTTTAATTATAGTGTGATAGTTTAGTTAGCTAGGAGTGTTCGTAAGTGTTTTTCTTTTTTATTTTTGCAAACCGTAATTCCTCCTTGGAGAGACTTACTCCTTTCAAAGTTCAGTGTTAATTTGATTGTAGATGGTTCGTGTTAAGTATTTTAGTTTGTAAGAAATATAGTATTAAGGTTATGTTTTGTTTTTGTGTCCTTTTTGTCTAGGAGTCCAGTTGATAACGTAAGGGTAAAGTTCGTGCTGAGGAGACATTTGTCTGTTTAGAGTGATCAAAGGTGTGGGGGTTCTTATTGGGTAAATGTGTAGGCAAGTTTCTAAAAGTAGAAAACGAAAGAAAACAGTAAATTAGAGCTACAGTTACCTTGAAACTGTGAGATAATCCTCCTACAACCACCTAACTCTTACACAGAAAATGTAAGCATAAACCTACTACTACAATTATGGGGGACCCCAGTGGGAAGCGGGGTTTTTGGTTGGGGGGAGGAGGAGAAAAGTGATTTTTCGGGGCACTACCGAACCTAATACAACTACCTACCCTACCCTGGGGGCCATGTACCCCTACCTAGGCCTACCGGGGGGGGCCTCCGCCCCCCCTGCGACCCCCCTTAAGGCCACAGTAATTTTCAGGGCACCACCGAACCTAAGACACCCACCTAACCTAGCCTATGGGGCCCTGTACCCCTACCTAGGCCTACCGGGCCTTAAGGCCACATTGAGTTTCAATTCAAACGAAACAAATTCAAATGAAAACGCCTTTTGCAAAAAAAGGAACACAAACTTCAAATTAGTCTCAATATCTAACTTACCTTTGAAATAAGACACGAAAAAATTGCACCTCCTCTTCCTTTTCCCACGAGTAACCACACTACGATCACACCGGAATGCTAATTTGTTGTAATCTATACGGCACACATTTTCACAATTAGGGCACTTTTTCTCTGCCAAAATCAAACCATGACGTTGAGCAAATGCAATTAACAAATCAACTTTCCCTGAATAATGTACACAAAAATCCCCATAAGAAATAAAGCAATTGTCACAAGTGACACAGTCGGAACGGGATGAAGGTCCTGCTAATTGCTCCATACTTCACGGCAAAATGAGCTTTTCAGTTTGAAGGGAGATCCGGGACGTGCAAAAATATTCCTCCGCGGAACTTCACTTAAACTGTGGTAACTGGTGGAAAAATAGCAGGGATAAGTGAAGTAATAAGTGTCAGCATTGGCTAGATTTGTAAAAACCGCCATGATTGGTTTTCAAACAGTGTGACGTCAAGAAAACACCTGTTATTGGTTAGAATAGCATTGAGAACTAGTTTGCCATACGCAGTAAGGCGGTGAAACAGCTCATTTTAGCCAAGACATCACACAGTAAACAAAAACAAACACTTAGAAAAAATCCAAGTGAAACATAACTATACACACGAATATCTTCGTTAAATAGAAGCTGCTCATATATTGACAATTATATAAGCGTTCTATATGATATAATAGTGAATTGTAGGTGTTTAAATTCTTCAAGATCTTCCGCGGAGCTCTCCTACACATTTACCATCCAGCAATCATCAAGAAGAATGAGGTCGAGATGATGGATTTTCCAATCTGATTTGATTGCTGAGCTCAACGAAAGGATCAATTTTCCTTCATGTCTTTAACAACAGAAGCCTATGTTGATTCAGGGCTCTTATTCACCTCATCAGATTTAGTTTGGTAATTCCTATGCTTATGAATTCTGTATTGGCTAATTCAAGGACACCTAGTTCAAGATTTATCTAGGGAACGGATAGTAATATTCCATGCAGAAACCAACCAAGTTTGTACAAGCAATCCTCCATTAAGAGGGGACTTCATTTTTTAGGATAATGAACCAAGGTCAGAATTCTTACTCTTAAAAATTCACCCTGGATATCAGCAGCAGTGCTAAGAAATTGTGGGCAGGCATTTCATATTTTAAAAAGGATTGGAAATTATTACAAGGTTCAATATAAACCCTTTTTACATTGACAACAGTGAGGACTACAAAAGAAAGAGAGAGAGAGAGAGAGAGAGAGAGAGAGAGAGAGAGAGAGAGAGAGAGAGAGAGAGAGAGAGAGAGAGAGAAGCTATTCCAAATATGTAAAGTTGTTATATATAATACAAGAATCTATATACCTGCTATTTCTATCATATCTTAACCATTCCGCATATACATTCCGACAATGCCCCATTACGCTTGTTTGCAAGATTACCACATGTTCGTAAACACAATTACTGAAAATTACTGTTCTCTCTCGTTACCTTGCCTAAACAAAGTTGGCCTATAACCATAAAATTCGTTTTCTTGCCAGAATAACATATTGCCCATTTTAACATCCGATTGATTAGCTTTATGCAGATAGTGGGATATATCACTGATACGACGTCATAAACAGCAGTTGCTTTCGGGAACACGAGAACGTTGTGTACATCAGCTAAATATAGACTGTAAACTCGCCGCCCACACGCACGAAACCGTCTTATCACCTACGAACGGAAGGAGCCGGGCAGTGGTCCAAATAAAGTTTAATCCCTAATCAATAATTAGGAGTCTCACGGGTGTGGTGGCAGTATGAAATGGCTTTATAATCTACATCAAATACCACGAGTTGTGCGAAAAGATAATAACAACAAAAACTAGGGCAGATATAAAATGTTCTTGTTCCTCCAAGAAAGGAAAATAACCTTCGAAATTGAAGCAAACATGAATACTGTATAAATACATACCTAGAAATCTTAATTACTTAAGATAAACGCATATTTTAGGAAGCAACAATGCATTGCATTCTTTATTATGACAACATCTATAATTTGAAACAATAAGGGAAATAAACAAGGAAAAATACATAGGTATATAACAAATACATTACTTTAATTATTCTTAAGAGTGGAGATGTCCGGTACAAGTGAAGTGTTCTGTCTTCACATCAATCTAAAGAATGAAGGAAAACAATATGAAAAAAAAAAAAAAATATGGCAAGAGAATGACCACTCTAATTGACAGCGCTGTCGGATTGAATGATCTGATGCCTTAAGTAGGAGTTCCAAGAAAATGTTCCTCGTCTAATTTCTCTCACTACATAGCCAAAGAAAATTTTGTTTGCTTTGCGCTCCCTGTTCTCTATGCATACACACAATACAAGTGCCGTTTCACGTAATGTACAATTTCCCTAACACTAAGTTACATCAGCAATACATCCTTCGTAAATGCCTGCAATATCCTATTGCAGTTATAGCAGTGAAAATTTATTTGTTCGAGTCACTTTTTTACGAAACGATTTGCTATCAGTCCTTTGCTGTGGGGAGAAAAAAGGCAACGCAAAACCAGCTCTTGCGCCAGTAATATTTATTTCCAATACGTTTCCCAGGGACTTACCTTCTCCAAAAGGTTATATTTTGATAGATGTGTGTTTATCTATTTATGTTTGTATGATTGTTTGTTGTAATTGGCATAACTCATGAAATTTCGTAGGAGGATTTGCCATGATCCAAGGACAATTTGATTAGATTTCGGGAGTGATTAGGTCAGAGGTCATGGTCACGAAAAGGTTAAAATAGTCTTTTTTCTATATCACCGTATATTTCTATTCTATTTGCATGTAACTAGTACCAAAATGTGCATAAATCACTTGCCTATATTTTCATTTGGGAGCGTTTGGGTCAAAGGTCAAGGTAAAAAAAAAAAATCTTTTTGCTATATCGTGGACCTTTTATAAATGACATACAAAAACGGCAATACGTTTTTATCAACTGAAAAGTTTCCCCGACGTTGATATTCTATAACAACAGTCTCTGGCACTGATTCTTTTCCTTCAATTTAAACCAACTGCTAAATCGAGTAGGTCATTTAGATTTGATTTATAAAAGAGTTAATTTTTTTTTCACGCAAACAATCTTGCGAGTCTTGAGGATGTACATAACATAATCTCATTTAAAAAGAAATGAAAGAAGTTGAGCCTTTTCAACAAAATGATGGATGGGATCAGGAGATTAACTCGTTACCGTGATACAACTACAATAACATATACTGCCATTTCTATTTCACTGCAGGACAAAGACCTCAGAGATGTAAATTCATGTCTGGAGTTTGGCCAGTTTTCGTTACCACGCTAGTCAGTGAGGATTGGTGATGTTGGAAGGTTCAAGTCTGAATCCTCACAGAAAACCAACTTGGTATGGATGTCCCTGACTAGTACAGCTCTGCCGATCATGGCGATGCACAAATCATTTCACCAAGTTAACGTATCCCCACTAAGAAAGCTCCCAAGTAAACACCAATGTCATATTAGAGCAAGTGAACGCCGTATATACATATTTTGATCACCTCTGTGATTAATTCGGAATCTCTCTCATAATAATAGTGTTGAAAACCCGGAGGTAAAGCATTCTCGCTTTAGTCGGAAATCTCATTATCCAACCTGACATTTCATTATTATTCTTTCAATGTATTAATTACATTCATCAGAATAATCTCGCATGTCCTTTGGCATCATTAACATTTTGATTACCGAAAACAATTGTCATCATAAATCAAGTTTATCGACATGTTTCAAAATAATCATTATAGGCAGTACCATTGATTTAAAAAAAAAACATAACTACCGTTCAATATATTAGGTAATCGAACTCAGCCTAGTTTCTGGAAATGTCAAAATTGAAATGTCATCACAATCACCAACAATTTTGATCTCCAAAAAATCATATTTTTGCAGTACTGTAATACCATTTTACCTTCCCAAGTGGAGATGCCTTAACGTAGCGAAAGGGTTTGCGTATCGCCATGATCAGCAAAGCTGTAATAGCCAGGTCCACCCATACTAGGTTGGTTTGCTTGGAGTGATTAAATGAAAATCTCCCACCATCACCAATCCACCCTGACCAAGCGTTGTAATAAAATCTGGCTAAATTCCAACCATGAATGGACATGTCTGAGGCCTTTGTCCTACAGTGAACTATTTTTTTTTTTTTTTTTGCTGTTGTATACCATTCAGCCTTAAGGATGACATTACTTTCGCATTATCCTGATATATCAGCACTTTACAATTTTTGGAGAACGTCAAACAGTATTATTCTGGCCAAAGTGGTGTAAAATGGATAAGGTCCTTCAATTGGAAACATTTTGGAGAACGTCAAACAGTATTATTGTGACCAAAGAGGTGTAAAATGGATAAGGTCCTTCAATTGGAAACAACAATGTTTTACAGCATTACTATTTGAACTGCAATTAATCACGTACCTCACCTCTAGCTTTCAAGCCCAGATATTGCCAAATATTCGAATAGCGAAATTCTTTGGCTCATAGCAGCATGTAATTTCTAAAGCCCAAAAATTTCAGAAACCCACAAATTCGGACATAACTTTTTATAATGATAAAAGCCGTTAATTGCCGATTTTAAAAACTTTAATGGTTTACTGGGGAACTGGTGGCCGATATAAGTCGGTTACTGTAAAATAATGTTCATTGTAATAAAACTCTCTGGCTATGGCCAAAGTTTATTGGTTTGAGGGTTGCTGTAGAGCGACAGAGGCAATGAACCGGTAAATGAGGTGTTTCTTTTGTCTCAAGACCGAAGATATACAGTGTACACAAATTACACTAAGTTGGACCAGGAAGAACCAGGAAATGGCTGCTAATGACTCAATAGGTAGAAATTGTACTAAAAGACAACATGTAGACTTGGTATAGGTGTCCCTGACTAGTAAAGCTCTGCCGATCATGGCGATGCACGAATAATTTCACCAAATTAAGGTATCCCCACACAGGAAGCTCCCAAGTCGTATACACATATTCTGATCGCCTCTGTGATTACTATGGAATCTCTCTCATAATAATAATGTTGAAAACCCCGAGGTAAAGCATCTCGCTTAGTCGGAAATCTCATTATCCAAACTGTCATTTCATTATTATTTTTTTAGTGTATTAATTGCATTCATCAGAATAATATATATATATATATATATATATATATATATATATATATATATATACACATTATATATATATATATATATATATATATATATATATATATACACACATTATATATATATATACATTATATATATATATATATATATATATATATATATATATACACATTATATATATATACACATTATATATATATACATTATATATATATATATATATATATATATATATATATATATATACACATTATATATATATATACATTATATATATATATATATATATATATATATATATATATATATATATATATATACACATTATATATATATATATATATATTTATATATATATATATATATATATATATACACATTATATATATATATATATATATATATATATATATATATATATATATATATACACATTATATATATATATATATATATATATATATATATATATACACATTATATATATATATATATATATATATATATATATATACATATATATATATATATATATATATATATATATATATATATATATATATATACACATTATATATATATATACATATATATATATATACACATTATATATATACACATATACATATATATATATATATATATATATATATATATATATATATATATATATATATATATATATATATTTATATATATTATATATACACACACGAACTTTGGGCAATCCATTACTGACTTCGGAGTCCTATTCCAATTTGTCTTCTCTTAAAATTTAGTGCACACTTATTAGAGTAAAGAAAGATTCACAATTTTTAGCTCTTTATAGCAACAGATACATAACCTAGCTATTATAACATTAACATATTCAGTCAGCAAATCTGAAATACTTAAAAGAAGATTATTCAGTTTATAAAAAAAAGCTTAACCTATAGAAGACAATATTCTAAAACGTGTACTAGAAAAACATGATAGTATTCAAAATAAGTAACTTGCGTTTATATCTAAAAATCGTAATAATGGATCTTCTCCCTGAATAATTACAAGATTTTTTTTTTTATAAATCTACACTTTTATTCATAATTCATGGTGAAGCAGATATCGCACCGTATACCTCTTTGCAACCAGAAACACAGAGTTTAGAATAAATTTCAATCTATAGTAAATCTGAATATATAAGATATATGTAATTATTTATAATTCCCTTGGCTTACGCTACAAAAAAAGGGAATATAATTAAAATACAATTGGAAGTTAGACTTTTCTAGCATTCACATTTCTTGGAGAAACTATCAGAAAACTGAAAGACGAGTAAGGAATAAATCTTGGCAAAGAAAGGAACTGTACCTATTATTATTATTATCATTATCATTATTATTATTACTAGCTAAGCTACAATCCTAGTTGGAAAAGCAAGATGCTATAAGCCAAAGGACTGCAACAGGGAATGGAAATAAGTAAATAAATAACCTACAAGAGAATTAATTAACATAAAAATAAAATATTTCAAGAACAGTAACAACATTAAAATAAATCTTTCATATATAAACTATAAAAAATTCAAGCATATTAATCACAAGCAGGCTTTCTTCCAAGCTCAATCCTCTTTCGCTTCTTTGGCAATTACTTCTTGCAAAAAGAAGACCTTGGTGAAAAGCACCACCTTACAACTTTTCATCTTCGCTTTCCTTCTCTCTGGTGTTCGTATTTCTTATATCTCTCATTATTTCGTAACTATGATAAACTTTATAAAGCCACAAAAATGCTCTATATTATAAAAAATTAAATAAAGAACGAAAAATGTACAAAAGACTCATAGTTATACTTCTTATTCCCTCATTATTCCATAAATACGATAACCTTTATATAGTAAAAAAAAAAATTTTGGTATTATATAAAAGGAAATTAAGATTGACAAATGTACAAAATTCTCATGGTCATACTTCTTACATCCCTCATTATTCCCTAACTATAATAACCATAAACAGTGCCCAAAATCTTGCTACACTAAAAAATGAAATTAAAAAGGAAAAACGTACAAAAGAACACAATAGTTAACCAGCCATGAAGGGAGAATGGCAATTCTAGCGTTCGTGATTTTATTTTTATTTTTCCTTGAACCGTTTTTTGAGGGGCGGTGGTGGGGGGGGGGGGATTCCATCCTCGTAATTGCAGAAACTCCTTATCTTCTCCCCGTTTACTCCCATCTATCCCTGTCTCACTCCAACCTCCCCCCATAGCCCCCCTAAAGCCACCCCACCCCCCAGTCCAACCTTGAGTGGTGAATCACTTCGAAAGCAATGATGGAGGAGGTTGCAAAGAACTCGGCCAATTTACAGCTACAGCAAAACGAAGGAAGAGATTTTGCTCATAAATGATGACACGGAAGGAAGGAGGAAAGGAATGGTGGAGGGATGAGGAGGAGGAGTTTTAGGAAAAAAAGTTTTTCAACGAATGTTATAAAGCAGTGAACTCTCTCTCTCTCTCTCTCTCTCTCTCTCTCTCTCTCTCTCTCTCTCTCTCTCTCTCTCTCTCTCATGCATCGGAAACTCGGAGCACTACTAAAGGCTTAGAACATAAGCTAATTACAAATTAAAAGAACAATGGAAAGAATATATATAGCTAAGACAATAAGTATTTCCCCAGGTCATGCGACCGAAATTATAACAATGATAAGCTTGGTATGGAGAGCCTTTGCTAAACAAAATGAAATTATGAAAAGTAAAATCCCACAATCCCACTTGCTCTACAAAAAAAAAAGTATTTAATCAGATGATCCTACCAGTATTAACTTATGCATCAGAAACTTGAAGCCTTACTAAGCCTAAGAACATAAGCTAATTACATCACAAAAAGAAATGGAAAGAATAATGATGGGAAAAACACCGACAGAAAAAAAGCAACATGAAGACGATAGTAAACTAAAATAGAGGATATTCTAACATGTAAGAAAAAGAAATGATCATGGGCAGGACATACAATGAGAATGACAGATAATAGATGGACATTAAGAATACCAGAATGGGTCCCTAAGGTTGCAAAAGAAGGAAGGGTATAAACTGGCATAGAGAGA
>NC_090740.1:26732124-26737124 GCF_036898095.1 Palaemon carinicauda
TCCTACCCAGGACGTGAAGAGTTTATTTTGAAAGCAAACGACGGGGAGACACGTTGAATCTGTTAAGGTGATCTGTTTACATTAGTGTGTGTGTCATGATTAAACTATAATTAAGAAATACATCAGGAACGTGATACAAAAAAATAGAACTGGTGAAATTATGTTTTAAAATAGTCTACTTATGTGGCATGAACAGGTTGCGATAGGTTGGTGAAAACTTTGTATAAATTTTAAATGTTAAGAACAAGGAAGAGGAGGAGACAAAAGGAGGAAATGGGTTGGTCAGTGGTAAAAATTAAGAGATATTGATCGAAAAAAGAACTTTGGTACATCCGGGTAAAGATTCATAGTCAAATGCCTAAACATAGAAGGATTGAACAAACTTTAATGAAATACAATCAAGATATAGAAATACCATCAAAATTCTGATTTTACATAGCTATCATCATCACAAGTAATAATAACAACAACAACAATAATGATAATAATAATGATAATAATAATAATAATAATAATTCATGATGAAATTGCATTAAATTACTACATCAATTAACACAAAGGCAGTAACCATAAAGAATACACCTACAATCTAGGTCAACTGTAATTGTGAAAAACAATAGAAATGAGAAAAAGAAAACTCTCCACTTGTCAACTACACAAAACACAAAATATATATATATATATATATATATATATATATATATATATATATATATATATATATATCAAACCACATACAAAGAAATAACATTATCTTTATATACCTGCATACGTTTTTGTGGTGTATCCACACCATAGATAAGACAACGTTTCGTATTGTTTGCTTGTTTGTTTTTTTACCCGTTAGTCATGAAATTCAGTCAAGTTTTCATTTCTCTTTTTCCTTTCAACCTTAAACTTAAAATACCCAAACCTAAAAGAGCTTGGAAAATGCACAAATAGCACTACAGAGAACGTCATAATTTCCAACAATAGTTATCTCACATATGAGAGAGAGAGAGAGAGAGAGAGAGAGAGAGAGAGAGAGAGAGAGAGAGAGAGAGAGAGAGAGAGAGAGAGATTGAATTAGTATATTTACCTTTGGATCTGGGCCAGTTTTCCAGGGATGGGTGTTATACCTAGTGGAGCCCCCCCCCTTGTGTGGACCTACACACTAATTGTTGCTGGTAATGGAATCATCAATGATGTTAGTTGGATCAGACTTCTGAATTGAATAAAAACTGTCAGATTGAATTAACATTGCACCATGGCAGCTCATCCGGATGGATTTCCGAGTATTTATCCAAATCCAATTTTAATATATACAGCCTGTTTGTTTTATTGATGATGGGCGAGTTGCAACAATAGGGGTACTTTTGTAGGTTAAAAGGCGTTATTGCAAAATAGATGGGAACAGTCAATCTTCAACTAGCTATGATATAACATAGGTTAGGACACGTAACACACCAACACCCGTTGCAGAATTTCAGTAAAATTGATTGGCAATTGGTTCTTTGGGTCTTTATGTATGTAGATAGACGACAAAAACAACAACAAATGCTGCCGTTTCTAGTACAATGCAGGACAAAGGTCTCAGACATGTCCGTATTCTTGTCTGGGGTTTGGTCACTTCCATCACCACGCTGCCCAGTGCGGATTGGTGATGGTGTGAGACTTCAGTCTGATCACTCAGCAAACTAACGAAGTCCGGGTGGCCCTAACTAGTACAGCTAGTCGATCATCGCGATACACAAACCCTTTCACCATGTTAAGGTATCCCCACTGAGAGTGGGATGTAGATAGAATATAAATTTAAGAGTTTTTGTGGTTACGCTGGATGCTGCTTATTTTCATTGCCTTACGCCAAGCAAATGTAGCAGAGTCGGCCGCAGTTTCTTGAGTGTGGAGACCATAATAATGAGCAATAGTCTGTATATTCTTTAACCATATAGAACTTCCTTGAGTCTTTCTAACATCCATATAGTGATATCGCTTTAGAAAAATGCTTAAAGTGTCCAGGCCAAATACTACAGGCTGTTCGTTACAATTTATATATATGAACATATCAAATGGGGTATTTTAACCTGGAGCTTTATTGAAATAGAATTCATGTAGGGATCATGCAACCGAATTAAACTCCAGGATATGTATTCACATTTGTACACATTACAGGTTGCCTTGTTCTTCTCTACACAGGGTTCGAATACATTATCAAGCTCCTTCCAAACCAAATTATTTTGTTTACGAAGTAAACACTTCGCCTGTACACGTCAAGAACATGTCCCTGTACTTTGCAGCTAGTAAACACAACTACAGTAGTCTGTCTGTCTGTCTGTCTGTCTGTCTGTCTGTCTGTCTGTCTCTCTCTCTCTCTCTCTCTCTCTCTCTCTCTCTCTCTCTCTCTCTAGTGCTCCTAGCTGGCAAGGCTACGGTACAGGGTTCGAGTCCCGGCCCGGACGGGGGGAGGGGGGGGGGGGGGGGGGGGGGGGAGGGAGGGAGGGAGGGAGGGTCAGATTGACACTCCTAAAAATTAAGGTCCTTGTTCACCTAAGCAGCAAATTATGTACCAAGTTGTTAGCCGGTCGACCGACCGTGCGGGTCGCAAGCTGGAGAGAGAGAGAGAGAGAGAGAGAGGAGAGAGAGAGAGAGAGAGAGAGAGAGAGAGAGAGAGAGAAAGAAATATTTTCGAGTTACATCAACGTCATGCCATCAAAATGGAGAAGGCCTCGACGAGGTAATCCCCATTCCTGGGGTAAAATAATTCAAAATATATTGAAAAGACGTTCTCTCTCTCTCTCTCTCTCTCTCTCTCTCTCTCTCTCTCTCTCTCTCTCTCTCTCTCTCTCTCTCTGTGAACCAGTCTCATAAGACCGGCTAAATCCCTTTAGGCCTATCTTAAACACCACACGCTTTTTTTCATGATTATTAAAATGCTTCTCAACTGATTATCAGAGAACTTAAAAAGCTCAAACTTGCAGCAAATGTTTTTATGTTAAACATGCTGACATAAGTATTTTCATAGTTTATATAAGAAATACCTGTTTAATATTGTTAATGTTCTTAAAATATTCTATCTTGATTGTTCATTACTTTTTGTATCGATTTTTTATTTCCTTATTTAGAGCCTCACTGGGCTATTTTTCCCTGCTAGAGCCCTTTTGCTTATAGCATCTTGCTTTTCAAAACTAGGGTTGTGGCTTGAATAATAATAATAATAATAATAATAATAATAATAATAATAATAATAATAATAATAATAATAATAATAATAATAATAATAATAATAATAATAATAGTGAAAACTCTGCAGTCAAGATGGATCCCATCCATAACAGTTATCCATGATTGATGTCTAAGAAGGGGAAAAGCAATTACCGTAAATGTAAAGATATTATAATCTATATTCCCATTTCACGGACACCTCTCCATCAATGAAAAATAACCAGAGATTAAGGGAAGTCCAAATTCTTGATTAATTATAATGAATGTGATGAATTAGATAATGGTATATTATCATTATCATCATCATCATTATTATTATTATTATTATTATTATTATTATTATTATTATTATTATTATTATTATTATTATTATAAGCTAAGCTAAAACCCTAGTTGGAAAAGTAGGATGCTATAAGCCCAAGGGCTCCAACAGGGAATATAGCCCAGTGATTATAGATAAACTGAAAGAGAAGTACTGAAAAATTAAAATAAAATATTTCAAGAGCAATAACAACATTAAAATAGATAACATATATAAAGTCTAAAAAAGTATGAAAAAAAAAAAAGAGGAAGAGAAATAAGATCAGAATAGTCTGCCCGAGCGTACCCTCAAGCAAGAGAACCTTACATTTACTGTTTCTAATCTAGTTGCATGTCATGACAATAACACCAGAACTAATGCCACTCATTTTTCAATATAAATTTTTCCAATATTTAAAAAAAATGGCATCTGCTCGGAGGAACATCTAAAACATCATCATTAAAAAAAAAAAAAAAAAAAAAAAAAAAAAAAAAAAAAAAAAAACCTAAATCTGAAACATGTCAATATATTTATCCTTGTTATTTCGTTCTAATACAATTCTAAAATAACTTCACCTGACAAGTAAAATTCCCCGGGGCCTGGACTTCTAACTGCTACACACGAAGGTCTTATAGCGTGGAAAGCAGCTCGCACAAATTGTCAAGGTCACTTACATAAAATGAAACTATTGATTTTTTTTTTCTATATTCTTATAAGTAATACTTCCAAAACAAGGCTGTGAGTTGACGAATGAACGACATCTTGATAAAAAGTTTAATTATATATATATATATATATATATATATATATATATATATATATATATATATATATATATATATATATATATATATATATATATATATATATGCACATACATTAAAATACACAATTTGCCGTGTATATATGATAAATAAAATAAAAACAATTTACGAGAAAGGAAATTTATTCTGAACTTTGGATCATCTCTCTTCTTCAGAAAGAAGGGTGATGGTCCCTTCGAAAGCTAAGAATAAATTTAATTTTTCGTAAATTGTGGGTTTGTTAACACACACACACACACACACACACACACACACACACACACACATATATATATATATATATATATATATATATATATATATATATATATATATATATAGAGAGAGAGAGAGAGAGAGAGAGAGAGAGAGAGAGAGAGATTCATCTAAATGTTATTTGGTCTGATATACAAATTCATTCATAATTTCAGTTCACAACAGGACGTTGAATTCTTGTCTACGAATGGTATGTGATATGATACTACTAAGCACTAGAATAAAAAAAAACGATTATGTACAATAATATTTAAAGTAATGTTTTTTACATATTAACGTCAAATAGTCATAATTAACTGAATGAAGACTGTAAAAGTAAACATTATTTCGCGATTAGTTCCATTTATACAATTATCTTCATATAATAAAAAAAAAACCATTGTATTAAAATATGTATTTGCTTCTTAATTGAAGTATAA
>NC_090740.1:26742124-26759624 GCF_036898095.1 Palaemon carinicauda
CTAAAGAATTTATTATTCATCCCTGCACTGTAAATTCCTTTCATATCTAAAGAATTCTATTATTCATCTCTACAATGTAAATTCCTTTCATATCTAAAGAATTCTATTATTCATCCCTGCACTGTAAATTCCTTTCATATCTAAAGAATTCTATTATTCATCCCTGCACTGTAAATTCCTTTCATATCTAAAGAATTCTATTATTCATCCCTGCACTGTAAATTCCTTTCATATCTAAAGAATTCTATTATTCATCCCTGCAATGTAAATTCCTTTCATATCTAAAGAATTCTATTATTCATCCCTACAATGTAAATTCCTTTCATATCTAAAGAATTCTATTATTCATCCCTACAATGTAAATTCCTTTCATATCTAAAGAATTCTATTATTCATCCCTGCAATGTAAATTCCTTTCATATCTAAAGAATTCTATTATTCATCCCTACAATGTAAATTCCTTTCATATCTAAAGAATTCTATTATTCATCCCTACAATGTAAATTCCTTTCTTATCTAAAGAATTCTATTATTCATCCCTACAATGTAAATTCCTTTCATATCTAAAGAATTCTATTATTCATCCCTACAATGTAAATTCCTTTCATATCTAAAGAATTCTATTATTCATCCCTACAATGTAAATTCCTTTCATATCTAAAGAATTCTATTATTCATCCCTACAATGTAAATTCCTTTCATATCTAAAGAATTCTATTATTCATCCCTACAATGTAAATTCCTTTCATATCTAAAGAATTCTATTATTCATCCCTACAATGTAAATTCCTTTCATATCTAAAGAATTTTATTATTCATCCCTACAATGTAAATTCCTTTCATATCTAAAGAATTTTATTATTCATCTCTACAATGTAAATTCCTTTCATATCTAAAGAATTTTATTATTCATCCCTACAATGTAAATTCCTTTCATATCTAAAGAATTTTATTATTCATCCCTACAATGTAAATTCCTTTCATATCTAAAGAATTTTATTATTCATCCCTACAATGTAAATTCCTTTCATATCTAAAGAATTTTATTATTCATCCCTACAATGTAAATTCCTTTCATATCTAAAGAATTTTATTATTCATCCCTACAATGTAAATTCCTTTCATATCTAAAGAATTCTATTATTCATCCCTACAATGTACATTCCTTTCATATCTAAAGAATTTTATTATTCATCCTACAATGTAAATTCCTTTCATATCCAAAGAATTTTATTATTCATCTCTACAATGTAAATTCCTTTCATATCTAAAGAATTCTATTATTCATCCCTGCACTGTAAATTCCTTTCATATCTAAAGAATTCTATTATTCATCCCTGCACTGTAAATTCCTTTCATATCTAAAGAATTCTATTATTCATCCCTACAATGTAAATTCCTTTCATATCTAAAGAATTTTATTATTCATCCCTACAATGTAAATTCCTTTCATATCTAAAGAATTCTATTATTCATCCCTGCACTGTAAATTCCTTTCATATCTAAAGAATTCTATTATTCATCCCTGCACTGTAAGTTCCTTTCATATCTAAAGAATTCTATTATTCATCCCTACAATGTAAATTCCTTTCATATCTAAAGAATTTTATTATTCATCCCTACAATGTAAATTCCTTTCATATCTAAAGAATTCTATTATTCATCCCTGCACTGTAAATTCCTTTCATATCTAAAGAATTCTATTATTCATCCCTACAATGTAAATTCCTTTCATATCTAAAGAATTCTATTATTCATCCCTACAATGTAAATTCCTTTCATATCTAAAGAATTCTATTATTCATCCCTACAATGTAAATTCCTTTCATATCTAAAGAATTCTATTATTCATCCCTACAATGTAAATTCCTTTCATATCTAAAGAATTTATTATTCATCCCTACAATGTAAATTCCTTTCATATCTAAAGAATTCTATTATTCATCCCTACAATGTAAATTCCTTTCATATCTAAAGAATTCTATTATTCATCCCTACAATGTAAATTCCTTTCATATCTAAAGAATTTTATTATTCATCCCTACAATGTAAATTCCTTTCATATCTAAAGAATTCTATTATTCATCCCTACAATGTAAATTCCTTTCATATCTAAAGAATTCTATTATTCATCCCTACAATGTAAATTCCTTTCATATCTAAAGAATTCTATTATTCATCCCTACAATGTAAATTCCTTTCATATCTAAAGAATTCTATTATTCATCCCTACAATGTAAATTCCTTTCATATCAAAAGAATTCTATTATTCATCCCTACAATGTAAATTCCTTTCATATCTAAAAGAATTCTATTATTCATCCCTACAATGTAAATTCCTTTCATATCTAAAGAATTTTATTATTCATCCCTACAATGTAAATTCCTTTCATATCTAAAGAATATTATTCATCGCTACAATGTGAATTCCTTTCATATCTAAAATACTTTGTGACCCCTCCATTTGCTCTTATCATGCCACGACCTCCAATATCTAATTATTACCTGATATATAAACGTTTCCCATTGCGGAATTTTAATATGCGAATTATATGATGGAAATGAGCAAAAACTATAAATTTTGTAATATCTTTATGTTAATAAGAATAATCGTTATAGGCTCCGTTAAGCTATTTCTGCGAAGTAGAGGCTTCACATTAGGGATACGGCTATTGCAACAAGGTGGTATTTGTGGTAAAAGCTATGTTGTAACATTGTGGTGATTGAGGTAAAAATGTTGTAACATTGATGGTGATTGAGGTAAAAACTTTTAACATTGTGGTGTTTGTGGTAAAAACTATGTTGTAATATTGTGGTGTTTATGGTAAAACCTATGTTGTAACATTTACATTGTGGTGTTTGTGGTAAAAACTGTTGTAACATTGTGGTGTTTGTGATAAAACCTATGTTGTGACATATACATTGTGGCGTTTGTGGTAAAAACTGTTGTAACATTGTGGTGTTTGTGATAAAACCTATGTTGTGACATATACATTGTGGCGTTTGTGGTAAAAACTGTTGTAACATTGTGGTGTTTGTGATAAAACCTATGTTGTGACAAATACATTGTGGTGTTTGTGGTAAAAACTATGTTGTAATATTGTGGTGTTTATGGTAAAACCTATGTTGTAACATTTACATTGTGGTGTTTGTGGTAAAAACTGTTGTAACATTGTGGTGTTTGTGATAAAACCTATGTTGTGACATATACATTGTGGCGTTTGTGGTAAAAACTGTTGTAACAAGCTGGTGTTTTTGGTAAAAACTATGTTGTAACATTATGGTGTTTGTGGTAAAAACTGTTGCAATAAGGTGGTGTTTGTGGTAAAAAATGTTTTAACATTGTGGTGTTTGCGGTAAAAACTTTGATGTAACATTGTGGTGTTTGTGGTAAAATCTATGTTGTAACATTGTGGTGGATCTGGGATACACAGTCTAGCACTGAGGAGTGTGAGGTCATTAACCACTCAAAATAAAACCCAAGTTGTTGTTATTATTATTATTATTATTATTATTATTACTATCCAAGCTACAACCCTAGTTGGAAAAGCAAGATGTTATAAGCCCAAGGGCTCCAACAGAGAAAAATAGCCCAGTGAGGAAAGGAAATAAGGAAATAAATAAATGATGAGAATAAATTAACAATATATCATTCTAAAAACAGTAACAGCTTCAAAACAGATATGTCCTATATAAACTATTAACAACGTTAAAAACAGATATGTCATAGTTATGCTGTGGTAATAATTAGAAGACCTTGGATAGTAAGATGGAAAACAATACCCGTGGTAAAGTAGAAGGACACAGAGAGAGTGCAACTTACGGCGGAAGGAAAACCTATAGAAATACCATAAAGGGTTGTAGGGTTGTGGTGGCCGATGTGGTAACGTTCAAGACTGGTGAACGCCAGACTGAGGTTCAAGTCTTGCTCAAACTCGTTAGTTTCTTTGGTCACTGCAACCTCACCATCATTGTGAGCTAAGGCTGAGGGGTTTGGGGGAGCCTATAGGTCTATCTGGAGAGTTATCAGTAGCCATTGCCTGGCCCTCCTTGGCCCTAGCTTGAGTGAAGAGGGGGCTTGGGCGCTGATCATATGTATATATGGTCAGTCTCTAGGGCATTGTCCTGCTTGATAAGGCAATGTCACTGTCCCTTGCCTCTGCCATTCATGAGCAGCCTTTAAGCAATGTTGTTGTGATAAGATGGGTCCTGTCTACATTTATGTGGGGTTACCAAAATACGAGGAAGATAACGCTTAAAACTAAAAGAATTTTCTTCCCAAGTTTTCATTGTATTGTTAGCCTACCAGAGCGAAACAAATGATTACGGCCAATTTCCCTAGTTTCTATTACCTATAAATTTTCTTCATGACTACAGCTTAAGCACTGAAATTTCAGTGGTCCTGTCGTTCGGTACAATTTTTTCATTAAGGAATAACACCGAGTTTTACCAATTAAAGTAAAATAACCTGATGATTAAAATTAAATTACTAAAACGGGTTACGTGCACATTTTTACATACATGCTGAAACGCACGCAAGAATACTTACACATATGTAATTTAATAAAATACAGTAGCCTATTTATGTTTACCGCAAAAACAAATGCACCCGTTTCTAGACCAATGCTGATCAAAGGCCTCAGACAAGTTATTAGTCATGTCAGGAGTTTGGTCAGTTTTCATCAAACACGCTGGCCAACTGCGGATTGGTGATGATGAGACTAGTGTCTGATCGCTCAGAGCAAACCAACCTAGTATGGGTGACCCTGACTAGCACAGATTTGCTGATCATAGCGATACACAAAATCATTCACCACGTTAAGGTATTCCCATAAATCAAGTATTAAATCCGAACGGGATTATATCAAGATGGTCCTTCAATGTGAGGATTCGAACCTGCATGGGAGATGTTCCAGTGACTAGATGCTAACTCACTGCATCGCAAGTAAAGAAGTGGCAGTTTATTATAATATATATATATATATATATATATATATATATATATATATATATATATATATATATATATATATATATATATATATATAAATTAAGTTTGCAAGAATCAAATTTCGTGAAATTAGGAGAGCACCTTTTCCCCCCTTTTTTCTGGTTTTCCTCTACATTGCAGCTAAAATTTATCGATATATTTTCAATAGAACATTAAAGTAAATCAGCGAAATTTTAAGGGAAGATATCATTTGATAAAGTTTATGAAAAAAAATTCTATGACTACATAGTCTTAACATTAAGAAAATAAAATTACTGCTCACCTTGAAGTGCGTGCTTAATTTGCCACAGGCATAAGGAGTTGCTTATTATCATTATTATTATTATTATTACGTGCTAGGCTACAACCCTAGTTGGAAAAGAAGGATGCTATAAGCCCAGGGGCTCCACATGGAAAATGGCTCAGAGAGGAAAGGAAACAAGGAAAAATAAAATATCTTATGAGTAACATCAAAATAAATATCTCCTATATAAACTATAAAATCTTTTAAGAAAACAAAAGGAAGATAAATAAGAGAGAATAGTGTGCCAGAGTTCACCCTCTTTTATATCATAAGATCTTCGCTTTTAATTAATACAAGGCTCAAAATTGCCATACCAGCACGTAGTTCTAGAGTCCAAATGTTTCATGATTCTTTTACTGAACAACATTATTACACAAGATTTACTTGTGGTTGAAACCTTCGGCAACCTTAACAAATATTTATATTTTTTTCAATAACCATGCTATGCGATATTAGGGGTCTTATAACCTACCCAGTGTACGCGACCAGTCAAAAATGACTACTAAATATTCAGATATATACGAACACAGATTACAGATTCTCCTCTGTCCTCATACACCTGACAACACTGTGATTACTAGACATTTCTTCTTCACCCAAGGGGTTAACTACTGCACTGTAATTGTTCAGTGGCTACTTTCCTCTTGGTAAGGGTAGAAGAGACTCTTTAGCTATGGTAAGCAGCTCTTCTAGGAGAAGGACACTCCAAAATCAAACCATTGTTCTCTATTCCTGGGTAGTGCCATAGCCTCTGTACCATGGTCTTACACTGCCTTGGGTTAGAGTTCTCTTGCTTGAGGGTACACTTGGGCACACTTTTCTATCTAGTTTCTCTTCCTCTTGTTCTGTTAAAGTTTTTATATTTTAAATAGGAAATATTTATTTTAATATTGTTACTATTCCTTTAATGTTCTATTTTTCCTTATCTCCTTATTTCCTTTCCTCACTGGGCTATTTTCCCTGTTGGGGCCCCTGGGCTTATAGCATCCTGCTTTTCCAACTAGGGTTGTAGCTTAGCATTTAATAATAATAATAATAATAATAATAATAATTCAACTCCTCCCCCTTTCCTATCTACAACACGGCAGTTTTGGCAATTTGTGGGAGATTGTAGTTTCCGAGTATACAGCTCGGGGTACCACCTCTCACTAGGGTATGACTACTCCCTCTCCCGCTCCTTTCTCAAACTTTTATATTTCAAGGAAATAAAATGAAACGGTTTAAATAATTCACACTGCACAAGAAAAGAAACATTAAAAAAGGCTTTGCAAACAAAAATTATCAAAAAAATATGTTACAAGAAGTTCGTCTCCATTGTGTTGTCATAATTTGCTTATTAGTCAGTTTTTCCCGGAAGCGCCCGACGTCCTTCTTTCCCTCTGAGCTTGTCACTCAACCTTTTCATCGCGTTTATTCCACAACATTTATATTTCCTTCTATCTCCCCTATATAATAAAGAGTAAGTGTCTGGTTATATATATATATATATATATATATATATATATATATATATATATATATATATATGTGTGTGTGTGTGTATGTGTGTGCGTGTATATATAAACCGGCTTTCTGCCACAAATTTCCCAAAATAGCGTATTGTAGTACTTCGGAAAGGGAGAGGGGTGGGAGTGGTTGAATCTGTGCGTGTGTGTGTATGTGTGTACGCACTTGCATATCTACCGAAATATTTAGCAGTTATGTTTTGACGGGTTGCATACACTAGTAATACGATGATTCAAGACAACAAATTAAAAAAAAAATATCGTGAAGAAACCAATGGAAAAAAACAAACCATACGAGACCAAAAATACAATGAGGCAATGTTAAAATAGCCACGGGGAGATGAAAATACTCACAGGGCATCTAAATATTCTTTTCCTTCTTTCATCTCTCATGGATTTAACTATCGTAAAAATAATATAATATAATATATATAATATAATATAATACACACACACACACACATATATATATATATACATATAATATATATATACATATATATATCTATATATATACATATATATATATATATATATATATATATATAATATATATATAACCACTAAATTCTTAACCTTGAAAAAGATCAATCACTTTCAAGGCATTAATAAATGAGGTTACGAAAAAAACTAGGCCTCTTTATTTCTAAAGGAAAATACACCACCTTATGAATGATGACAAGAAGTGATGGTGGGGGTTAGGGTGAGATGGGTATAAAGAACAGTGTTGAGGCCGATTAAGACTCTCTCTCTCTCTCTCTCTCTCTCTCTCTCTCTCTCTGGTATGTTACTGTTATCTTGAATAGCGTTCGTCTACTTTATGGGCTTGAATGTTTTACAATATCTTACCGACATGAAACTTCTTACTGCATAATCACTTGCAAACACTCATATAGGCCTATATTGTACTATACATATGTATACCGTTATCTATATATATAGACACAAACACACACACACATTATATATATATATATATATATATATATATATATATATATATATATATATATATACACACAATTACATATTTACACATACGTATATCTACATACATATATATAAACGTATAAGTAGGCTACAAATATAACTAAGCACTCGAGTTGAGAGAGAGAGAGAGAGAGAGAGAGAGAGAGAGAGAGAGAGAGAGAGAGAGAGAGAGAGAGAGAGAGAGAGAGAGTGTGTGTGTGTGTAAAAAAAAGCAGAGCAAAAGCAAAATGTAGGGTGGAGTGAGCAAACGAGCAAGCATGTTTCCGCTATCACGGCAAGCAACGAGGCGGGAAGTGTCACATAACATGTGCAATATAAAAGGAGTGAAGTTGAATGAGATGCTTCGAAAATACACACGCACACACAGAAAATTAATGAAAAAAAGAAAACAGCCTGAACGAGATGCTTCGAAAACACACAAAAAATAAAGAAAAAAGAAAATAACATGTCTTATGAAGACTATATTCTCAGCTTCATAAGTTAGGTCTAGTACAAATAACGCAGAAAGAAAAGTAATCAACTGAAAAAAATTATAAGTGTGACCTATATTATAATAACAATCATGACAACCGTTATGTAGAAACAAAGAGCACGAAATCACTAAAATGAAAAGCAATTATTTTATACAATGAAGACCTAAAAAAATAGGGAATGACCCAGCAAAACATCAATGGAGCAAAAACAGGTGCCTAAACATGCATTCTGCCTTAGTTTACCCACACCGCAGATAAGCAACGTTATTGTATACTTCCCACAATGCGGGATTTTCTTTATTGCTGAATAATTACGACAACATATGACACAACTGATAACATTAGGAACCAGAGAGAGAGAGAGAGAGAGAGAGAGAGAGAGAGAGAGAGAGAGAGAGAGAGAGAGAGAGAGAGAGAGAGAGATATATATACATGTGCTGTAATGGTCCACAGTTTCATATTTGTTATTTTAGTTAAATCCTAAACATGAGCTCCAATGCACGGCAATGATGCTGGCCGTGACTGCATCCACATTCATGACAATTACCGGAAATTCGCAATTTTCTCTCTCCCTTTCTGCACAACGAATATCATTACTAATTGTCTATGATTGTATCTACGCTATATGTTGATGAATCGATGTATCACAGCATTAGGCCTATGACCCGACCATAGGCCTAGTTCTGGGACCCGGGAGGCCATTCAACGGATAGGTTTAATTGAGGGGTAAGCTCTGTAGTTACACAATGGAAAGTTGAAAGTTGTATAGCGTTATGGAAGAAAGATGGCGGGAATGGATATAAAATATAATGGCTAAAACACGCTTCGAATTCCAAGCAACACCTACCGTGAAACAAAGTTAGGTCTTATAACGACACTATCCACAAAACATTAGTTTACTTTATATTATATTTCTCACTATTTTGATAATGAATACCATCTTCTATCAAGTGGAATAAGTCTATGTAATGATTTTACATTGCTTTCACACCATACATTTGGAATGGCTTCTCTCTCTCTCTCTCTCTCTCTCTCTCTGGCCAGTTGGTACCATAAACACGTTCTTCGCTAATGCCAATCAATATAATACCTTGCGTGGATAAATGATCTCATTTCCACCTAACTGGATTATATTATTTTTTACTGACGAAATAATGTAGTGGTCACGGATATTCTCAGTCATTGTAATTGGATATTTTGGCATTTGCTTCAACGACAAATGTTGACAAAAAAAAAAAAGTATCTTTTGAAAAAAAAAAACGCCGTCAAATTCACCATAAAACTAATACGGACCATGTCCAATAATCTCATTATTATCATAACTTGTTAAGCCACAATCCTAGTCGGAAAAGGAGGATGCTATAAGCAATGGCCAACAGGGAAAAACAGCCCAGTGAGAAAAGGAAATAGCATATAAACTATATATAATAAACGAATAAAAATATAAAATAACTTAAGATCAATAACAACGTTAAAATCATTGTCCTGTATAAACTAAGAAGAGACTTATACTGTTCAACATAAAAACATTCGCTGCAAGATTGAACTTCTGAGGTTCAACCGAGTTGACTGCCGAGTCTGGTCCCACTGATTACCGCCCAATTTCCATAACTCCCATATTATCTAAAGTTTTTGAACGTCTTCTGGCACATCTTAATAGGTTTGCTGAAGGTAATCATCTATTCCCTAGTTTGCAATTTGGTTCTCGTAAAGGCCTTGGAGCATGTGATGTCCTTCTTACAATGTCCAATGCTGTACAGAAATCCCTTGATTGTGGTCAGGAAGTTCGTATGATTGGCCTTGATTTTAGTGCTGCCTTTGACCGTGTTAAGCATGAGGCCCTTGTTTTCAAACTCAAACAGTTGGGAGTGGGTGGGTCGTTTCTTAGCATTATTATTGATTTTTTAAGTAATAGATCTTGGCCCATTACTTTTCATACTATATACACATGACATGTGGTTTGGCCTAGAAAACACGCTTGTTGCACATGCAGATGATGCTAATCTCTTTGCATCAATTCCATCCCCTGAATGTAGATCTGGGGTTGGTGAATCCCTCAAAGAGAGATTTACCTAAAATTAGTGCATGGTGCAAATTATGGGGTATGAAGTTGAATCCTAATAAAACTCAAAGTATGATTGTAAGTACGTCAAGGACGGTGGCTCCTCAACATCCGGATCTCAGTATTGATAATGTTTCTTTAAATTTGTATGACTCTTTTAAAATTTTAGGTGTGATTCTCGACAGCAAATTTACTTTTGAGAAACACATTAGGTCTGTGTCTTCTTCAATTGCACAAAAATATGGCTTATTAAGAAAGTCTCACAAGATTTTCGGAGATCAATCTATTCTGAAGAAGTGTTTTAATTCTTTCATTCTACCTTGTTTTGAGTATTGTTCTCCTGTCTGGTCTTCAGCTGCTGATTCTCATCTTAATTTGTTGGACAGAAACCTACGGTCTATTAAATTTCTTATTCTTGATCTAGATATTAATCTTTAGCACCGTCGTTCAATTAGTTCATTATGCATGTTGCATAAGATTTTTCATAACTCTGACCATCCTTTACATTCAGATCTCCCTGGACAACTCTATCCTGTTCGTAATACTAGGCAGGTAGTTAATTCTAATAGCCAGGCCTCCTCCATCATGAGGCTCAATACTACACAGTATTCTAGAAGTTTTATTCCAGCTGTTACCAAGTTGTGGAATGATCTTCCTAATCGGGTAGTTGAATAAATAGAACCTCAAAAGTTCAAACTTAGAGCAAATGAGTCTTTTTATAGTTTATATATGACATATCTGTTTTTTACTTTGTTAATAGTTTATATAGGACATATCTGTTTTGACGATGTTACTGTTTTTAGAATGATTTATTGTTAATTTATTCTCATCATTTATTCATTTCCTTATTTCCTTTCCTCACTGGGCTATTTTTCCCTATTGGAGCCCTAAGGCTTATGGCATCTTGCTTTTCCAACTAGGTTTGTAGCTTGGCTAGTAATAATAATAATAATAATAATAATAATGGTGTGTTCAGTAGTATTGGGCCTTATGATGGAAAAGGCAAAGCTGTTAGAACTAATTGCATACCTAGTATCGGAGTACTACGTACAGAATGGTATAGCCTAGTCTGGGATGATCAGAATGCAAAGGATGGTCAATTATGAAAAATCCTAAGCAACGCACATAAAATACTACGGTGCCAGATATTAATATTCAGAACAGGAGTAAGAAATAATACTCGAAACAAGGTAGAATGAAAGAATGAAAAAATTTCTTCAGAATAAACTGATCACCGAAAATACTTTAAGACTCACAAAGTTATGTGTGCAACTGAAGAAGAAACAGATCTAAAGAGTTTCTCAAATTACCAAATAGCAGACCTAGGATTTACTCTTGATTTTACAAAGAATCGTCAAATTCCTTAAACTTTGGTTCAAAAATGTAAGAAATATGTTGTTGATATATCATAAAAATTTTTAATGACAAATATTTTTGTTCACATCCTTCAAATCGATTTCCTATGACCGAGAGCAGGAAAAAAAATAATGTTTTAAAATGTTATATTTCATTCTGCGGCTTTGTCCGATGTCATTGTTTTTGTAAATGATCATTTCCACCATGACAATACCAAATCAATTAAGGTTTCGAAAACGAAGCTTTTTAAGCCTGTTTTCTTACTGGCAGATTTGAGTTTAGTCACGAAATCATTTTAGGTCAAGCCAAAGAAACGAAATTTCTACCAAATCCTACAGAGCACAGTAAAGGTGTTTATTGGATTCTTCAAAGACCTTGCATTGAAAACTCTGTTATCAAAATATCTTATTTTTCCTTGTTTCCTTTCTTCACTTGGCTTTTTTCGCTGTTGGAGGCCCTGGGCTTAAAGCATCCTGATTTTTCAACTATGGTTGTAGCTTAGCGTGTAATAATAATAATAATAATAATAATAATAATAATAATAATAATAATAATAATAATAATAATAATAATAACAAAAGCGAAAGTCAAATAGGAAGGAACAACGATGAAATTCAAAATTTTCGAAAAAAAAGGTGTTAATATATACAATCGGGTTAACTAAATATGAAAAAAAAAAGTTCTAAAACCTGTTCACGCACTTTTCAATAGAGTAACCGGATGTCCCGAGTTTAAAAATCGGTATAAAATTTGAATATATACACACACACACACACATATATATATACATGTATATATATATATATATATATATATATATATATATATATATATATATATATATATATATATATATATATATATATATATATATGTATATATATCAATTAAACAGAACCAACATGTCAATGCTACATAACTGAAATAAATCTAGCCAATCCAAAACAAACCTTTCGGGCTCTTTACTAATTCACCATACTATAGTCGTACTTCTAAATAATCCCAACGTCCTTATTATAAATAACTCAACGACCATAGTAATATCATGCAAAATGTCCGTGGGTGATCACAACTACTAAAGCATGTGATTTATAAAAAAAAAATATATATGATAGTTAACAATCGCTGATGGGCATATACACATAAATGTTAATTTTTGCCATATGCATATTTTCTCCTTTGGATGGGATTGCGCCAGAAAGGGTGGATTTTACTGATGGGTATAGTAGGCCATTGTCAACGACCCACCAACGGAATAGGCCGTATTTTACATAAGGTAAAACAATTGAAAACGAACAAACAAGGCCATTAGCCTATGGCTAACTAAAAGATATTTGTTCAAGTGTATACCAGGTGTCTTATTATATATATTGAAACCCATTAGGCCACCTGCACAATAAAATGTCTCCGCGAGCAGTGTGGTAGTTATGAAATGGGTCACAGATAATTTCGGTAGGGTTGATATATGATAGTTTAATTGCTAGAAATTAAAGTAATATATATTTACCCTCGGTAGCCGAGTTAAAGGCCCTATAGTGAAGTGAAGAGAATAAGATGATATAATATAATGAAATGTTTCTTATATATTGCTTAAATGTAAAAAATTCTTTAAATTTTCGGGTCCACTGATGATATTTGCCTATGGCCCACATACATTAATGAATCCGGCGCTGGGCCGAAGGGCTGGAAGTTATTTCTTAACAGTAACAGTTCTAGGGAAAGGGGCATTAAGTTAGTCCATTTACTTTCCTTGAATTCAACTTGCCTTGATACCCATACCAGCTGGTTAACCTGTTGTCTGTCAGCCGGAACACCAACTAAAAATGGCAAATCTTGACAATAGCTAAGTAGTGGTCAGTGCACCACAGCTCAGGCAGTTGGAACAGCAACCTCATACCAGGAAACTTGTTGAGAAGCTGCACCTTTCTGTTTTCTACCTTTTGAAAGGACACTAAAGTAGGGCCTACTACCAACTTAACGACAAACGATATATACTGGATTGGTTTACTGTGAGCTCAGACTAAAATAGGCTTCACACACTCAAACTGTTAGTCAAACACGTTTATGAAGTGATATTTGGTCGTGTGAACAGGGTATTTGATTGTCACACAAGTTGATCAAACGGTTTGATAAAAAGACTGATAGAGCCTGACTTTTGTGGGCGGTACTTAATTTATCCACAACCCGTTTGCATGCGTGAACAGGCGTCAAACATCAAACACGTCCCAGATCTAAACAAGTTTCTTCGCCCATCCTCAAATAATTACGCCAGTCATCAGGCTTTAATCCCAAATCAACAAGTAAATTTGTAGGTAAAAGTTGATGGCTTTTTAACTGCCAATCCTTCGTCCACTGATTTTTTTCCCCTTAGTGTCACCGCTAAGCCAATGGCAATCAAACCGTCCTGGGTGAGAGGCCGATCTCTGCTTCACAAACAGCAGAAGTCACACTGAGTCGAATACTGAGGTTTGACGTACGTTTGGTTTGACAGTCTGTCACCTCTACAAATCGTTTGACAAGCAGATTGGATAACCGAACTTGACAGACAGTTAGACTGTATAACTTAAGGCTCCCTCCATCACTAACCCGCACTGGTCAGCATGGTGATGAAAACTGGCCAAACCCCAAACATGAGTAAGGACATGTCTGAAGCGTTTTTCCTGCAGTGGACTAGAAACGGCAGCATTTATATGACCAACAGTCTGTTTACAAACAGGCCATAACACATTTAGCTTACTTTATTTCACAAATACATATTTTAGTTAACCATACCAACGTTTGGCACACCGGCAAGCTCATTTTAATTTCTGTTCATAGTCCTTTGTATCCATTAAAAATACATGTATGGAATCATTTTAAAATGGATTAAACCTATTTCCAACAGAGTTTTTAACCGAATTAAACTCCCAAAAATTGTGATGAAATTACTTTTCACTCATTTTAGGAGGAAAATATCTCTCTAAACTTGAATCACGAATAAAAAAAAAACGCTCTAGTATAAATTTTCTAATTTTGTTTTATAAAGCCTTCTATATTGAGAACCATAATCGCCGGGGTTCGCTAAATCGGTCGGTTTCTAAAATGTTTTTTTCTTACATTATGCAGATTTTTTTTACACGTAAAATTAATTGTTTTCCGTAATCTCAGAACCCATAAAATATAAGACACTTTCCTTCGTTTCCGAAGAAATACTTGTCAATAAACTTAACACTTTCAAAAGAAAAGGAGCTATGTCTCCTATGCTACTTTCACAATAACTTCCAGGTAATCCCCGGCGTCAATGACCTTAGATGTCATATAACTGATAATAACTCAATCAATCCAAGAAATCACAGAGGTCAACATCCAGGATATCCCAGCCGTCAATGACCTTAAATGTCAGGATGTCAGATAACTGATAATAATTCAATCAATCCAAGAAATCACAGAGGTCAACAGGCCTACAGGTAATGATAGCCACCCGATAAATTAGGCTAATTTAGTTTTAGCGGTCTTTTGGAGGAAGGGAATACAAAACATCGTCGGAAAACTTTTTTTAAAAAAGACCGTTTCAGTTCCAAGATATACCCAACACTCCCGGTACTCGTTTGTTACTACTTACTTACTACTTACTTTTACGGGTTTATTTCTCACCCTCCATCAGACTAAAGGTCTGTTCAGGCGGGCCTTGGTGTGTGAAAATAATTTCTTTCCAGTTAATATTTTGCTTTGTCAAGGTTGAGATACTTTCTTTACCTAGACCGTGCTACCAGTCAGGGTAGTCTGCGCCCACAGATCACATTTATTAATTATATTTTTAATTTTGTAGTGACCACTTGGAGGTAAAAAGTATGATATTTACAGGTACTAAACTCTTATGTTCACTCAGTTTCAGCAATCATAATAAATGACGCGTTAAGAATAGTTAGCACAACTTTCGATAAAGCACCAAGATGATACTTTAGTACGTTGGCGGCTTACAATTATATAACAGATATTTAAATAGATATGCACACAGATTCCCACCCACCCCTTACTAATTACAAACTAATTTGTAGGTTGGATAGGGCACCAGCCGCCCGTTGAGATACTACCACTAGAGAGTTATGGGGTCCTTTGACTGGCCAGACAGTACTACATTGGATCCTTCTCTCTGGTTACGGTTCTTTCCCTTTGCTTACGCAGACACAGAATAGTATGGCCTATTCTTTACAGATTCTCCTCTGTCCTCATACACCTAACAACTCTAAGATTACCAAACAATTCTTCTCGTCCCAAGGGGTTAACTACTGCACTATTGTTCAGTGGCTACTTTCCTCTTGGTAAGGGTATAAGAGAGACTTTTGCTATGGTCAGAAGTTCTTCTAGGAGAAGGACACTCTAAAATCAAACCATTGTTCTTTAGTCTTGGGTAGTGCCATAGCCTCTGTACCATGGTCTTCCAGGCTTGGGTTAGAGTTCTCTTGCTTAAGGGTAGACTTGGGCTCACTAGTTTTATCTAATTTCTCTTCCTCTTGTTCTATTAAAATATTTATAGTTTATATAGGAAATAATTATTTTAATGTCACTGTTCTTAAAATATTTTATTTATCATTATTTCCTTTCATCACAGGGCTGTTTTCCCTGTTGGGGCCCCTGGGCTTATAGCATCCTGCTTTTCCAACTAGGGTTGTAGCTTAGCATATAATAATAATAATAATAATAATAATAATAATAATAATAATAACTGCTAGTTCGGCGTTTATGGGAGTGTGTGGTTTCCAAGTGTACCCCTCTCAACTGGGTATGACTACTTTCGCACACTAGTGGGTGCCAGTAAACACACACACACACAATATATATATATATATATATATATATATATATATATATATATATATATATATATATATATATATATATATATATGCACTCTTACAGCTAGGCACTTACTCTTATAAAACAGAGATTACAATTATTCAGTAATGAATTAAAAATATTCGGGTAAACCTATATTAACGCGGTGGCAGTAAATTATGATTATGTTATATTACGTAATGGCTGACAGAATTTAAAATTAATAAACAATTATTCTAAATTCTCAATAAAGAATTTCTTTTTAATTTCCACTTTATATGTCAAATATGTATTTTCCTTTTCTTAAAATAGCATGAAGCATCTCTGATACATATTACTCAAGGGTGCGTTCTCATTAATCACCAATTTATCTTAACCACAGAAAGCTCGCAATCAACATTACTCAAAATCTTCAATAAATAACTAAACGAGGATTGATATAAACTAAACTGAAACCACACATGCGCAAATAAGAGTTTGATCAATAACGTTTGGTGTTTATGTACGTATGAGTACATATATATATATATATATATATATATATATATATATATATATATATATATATATATATATATATATATATATATATATATAGTGTGTGTGTATGCGTGTGTCCATAATTACAATAACGTGAATTAGCATTTTTTCTTTTAACAAAATTATGGAGCGAAAATTCCGTGTATCAAATTGCGCCAAATTCGTAAAACACATCAACCTTTTACGACGGATATTTTTCCTTACGAATTATTCAGAAAACTACTTAAATATGAATTATTATTAATATTACTTGCTAAGCTACAACCCTAGTTGGAAAAGCAGGATGGTATAAGCCCATGGGCTCCAACCGGGAAAATATCTCAGTGAGGAAAAGAAAAAAGGAAAAATAAAATATTTTAAGAATAGCAACAACATTAAAATAAATATTGCATATATAAACTATAAATACTTTAAGAAAACAAGAGAAAGAGAAATTAGATAGCATAGCGTGCCTGAGTGAACCCT
>NC_090740.1:26762124-26764624 GCF_036898095.1 Palaemon carinicauda
GTCTAAGAACTGGCAAGAGCAACATAAAATATGTTGGGAGTTAAATGGGGGGACAGAATTAGAAATTAATAAGACATTACTCAAGAGTGCCATATGTGGACGAGTTCACGGTGAGGGGTAAATGGAGATGGTTTGGGCATGTGATACGCACTCCCCAAGAGAGAATAATTCACCAAACGTTTAACTGGGCTCCACACGGCACTAGAAGAGTTGGAACACCTAGGCCTACTAATAACTAGCCTATGAAGAGTTACGTAGGAGACGATGAATGGACAAGTATAGATTTAAAAGCTCAAGATAAAGATTGACCCTTTGCGTCAATAAGCGTAAGAGAAGATGAATTATGAAAAACACTACTCTATTCTGTTTAACATGGCGTTTTACATATACATATGTTACGAAAGAGTATCAGAGTATAAAGCACATCTCAACGACACCTGGACCACAAATATCCAAATTACTTTACAGCACGTTTGTACGTTGTATGCTTTTAATATTTATTATCTAACATACTGGTCAGTCAATGAATATATTAATATGGACAATTCCACATATTGTTAACCTTATCCTCTTACACTTCAGAGGTAGCCTTCATTATGATGAATAGAAAACAAACTTACCAATTGGCTCATCGTGCATGATCTTACATAATTCTCAACATCCATGCTGTTATTTATTGTCTTATCTTTCCTTTCAAAAAGCTTTATACAAACTTTTAAACATTTCATTCCACAATTATCAAATTGTGAAATAATCAATTCCTAATCATGCAGTTGAAAAACGTAGGAATTCAAAAGTTTAAACTTAACTTTTACGGTGTGTATGTTGTGGCAAGTCTTGTTTCATAATTAATTTTAATGTTATTTTTTTATTCCTCCTCTACAGTCAATTCTTTACTTTTTTGTTTTATATTATCTTGCTGCTTTCTCTACTAGGCCTAAGTCCTTTCAAATTAGGATTACAGATTGACGTGCAACTACAGCAATAACAACAAAAATATGCCGTAAGTATGGACTCCAAAAAAACTGTTTAAATAGGAATTCGCTAAGGCAAATTAAATTTAACAATGATGAGCAAGGGACTAAAATCTTGAATATCTTCCAATCATTGCGTCAACATTACCACTAACAATTACCTCCGTAAATATTTGGATAAAACTTTATACAAATAGGAAAATCTAAAACGAGTAGGCCTAGTCGAACTCAACGTTGGCTAAGGTCCCGTGCATGATTAGCTGACAAATCAACATGAGTAAATTATTTCCCACTTTGGCTGATTAAAACAATTATTATTATAATTATCATTATTAAATGCTAAGCTACAACCCTAGTTGGAAAAGCAGAATGCTATACGCCCAAGGGCCCCAACAGGGAAAACAGCCCAGTGAGGAAAGGAAATAAGGAAAAATAGAATATTGTAAGAATAGTAACATTAAAATAAATATTTCCTATATAAACCATAAAAACTTTAACAAAACAAGAAGAGAAACAAAACAGAACAGCGTGCCCGAGTGTACCCTCAAGCAAGAGAACTCTAACCAAGACAGTGGAAGACCATGGTACAGAGGCTATGACAATACCCAAGACTAGAGAATAATGGTTTGATTTTGGAGTGTCCTTCTCCCAGAAGAGTTGCTTACCATAACTGAAGATAAAATCATTTGGGAAACAGACACTGGAAAGTAGGAACTACACAGAAAAACCATCTTTAGACTTAATATATCCGAATGTTTGTGTCCCAACAATACAGTTTTTTAAATGTCAAGTGATCTGAGATCATCTAGAAGTTATTAAAACAAAGCTTAAAGTTACAGCACACGTGGTCTCGATGTAAACAAGAATTTACAGATTTTGCAAGAAACAAACATGGTTTATACATAAACAAGCCAACTATATGACAATTAACATAATGAAATAACATCATTACCTTCATCCTATGTATCCTCTCAAAAGTGTCGAAGGTGGGAAGAAACTGCGGAAAGACGAACCACTTCCATAACACTATCAATTAAAACACTTTCACACCGAATAATGAAAAACCAATAATTGTGTTGTTTTAACAAAACGTAAAACGTCGATCGAATGGCCTCGTCTCGATGATTATCACTGCAACTGTGCAATTAATAAATAATAGGACCCTAACGTTATTGCCAGCAGCGACTATTATTGAGGAAAGTGAGAGTTGGCGAGAGAAACGCGTTACGTGCTACCGACTCGACAGACTGAACGATACTGAGTGCCGTGGTCGACTCATCTGGTCGAGACTCGTCACTCGAGAGGGACCTAACGTGAGTCCGAGCCAGGGATCCAGCAGCGCTAGCAAGGCAGCAGCAAATCTTCGACGTTGGACTGACTGGGGAGAGGAAACACCACCAAAACAGGGTACGATTCGATGCGGTGCAAGTTTTCCCCTCTCTCAGCTTAGGAGAATTGACTCTGCAGTACCACGTGCCACAGTACAAAAATTATGACATTGATTTGGAATGCATACGATAAAATGA
>NC_090740.1:26769624-26777124 GCF_036898095.1 Palaemon carinicauda
ACTTGTATCAAAAGCGATCCTCTTGCGTCAGGCAGTTATCATAATTATTATTAGCTAAGCGACAACCCTAGCTGGAAAAGCAGGATACTAATAGCCTAAGGGCTCCAACAGGGAAAAATAGCCCATTGAGAAAAGTAAATATGGAAATAATTAAACTACGAGAAATATTGAACAATTAAAATAGCATGTTTTAAGAACAGTAACAGCATTAAAATAAATCTTTCATAAGATCTCTGGGGCATTGTCACAGTCACTTATGTCTCCCATTCATGAGCGATTTTTAAACCTTTAAAAGGAGGATAATAATTCAGGATCTGTCTTCATAAAAAACTGAAACGAGTCAAATTAACGTAAAGGGACTTGGACGTCACATTCAGTCCACGCAGTGGTAAATAACTTAGGGGCCGTTGAGAACATCTTGCATAAAATATGAGATAATATTTAAAGACAAAAAGCTCCAAGACTTGAATAATTAACAAGCGAATTACTTATAAGACGGAAGACTTGCCTTGACTCCCTCGAGACCACTTTAGGGGAAGTAGACAAAACTTTAAAATTACATGTTAGGTGATGAAGACATGAGATTTGAAAAATTCTTATAAAACTTTTAGGAACGATCGCTTTTACTCTGAAACTTAGTACTGTCTGATTTTGAAAAGATCTTCATTTGGATGAATTGTTTTTCCAGATTCGCTAAAATAAAGAAATGCAGGCTTTTAATATCGGAGGGTACTACGGCTGTGAATTGCAGTATGGTAACTGGGGACCAGTCTCTTACCTGACAGCTCTGTCTAGCACTTTAATTGCTTTTAAATATTACGTAACAATTTAGTTCTAAATGACGAGTATGTAATAAAACAATCGATTACTTTTGGTATCCTTCTAAACTTTATAAGTTCTATCGAAGCCAATCCTATTAAGGAACATGAGTTTAGAATTGAATTAAGCTACCTTTGGCCTGGAAAAACACAAAACGCATTCATAAACTGGTGTTGGAAAATACGTAATTGACCTCTACACTCTTGCATAATTAATTTAAGAAAATTATTGCTGATTTTCTTTTAGTCTACCCAGACACGCAACTACTACTGCTCCATAAAGAAATGCCCAGGTACCTCGTTGTTTGTTGCTCTTAAAGTTAAATAAAGTAGAATGCAACTGATGTTGAATATATTCGACCTCATCAATACAAAATGAAGGAATGTCTCACTCGTAAGACAAGGTCTGAAACCAATTAGATTCCAGTAAACCAGTAGTGCACCAAGACCCTAATGATTTGCTGGTCTTGTGGAGTTCCGTCACTGAATGATTTGCTGTAGTTTATTATCGATTTTGAGGACATAATTTTTCTCACATGTCAGTCACTGAAGATCTGTTGATTTCAAGCCCTCTTTCTGGAATGCTGTTCATATATTTGTGTGGGTTTTCTCATCCTTCCAATTTTTTTATAATATCTTTTCCGTAGATGCTTTTCCTATTACCTCTAGAAGAACCACTGTCCCTTACCGCAAAGAGAGAGGTGTTCCTCTTTATATGCCTAACCTGTAACACCAGTTGGTCCACAACCTGCCACACTTTTTATGTGAAATTCAGAACTAGGGTTGCTTGGTTCAATGACCGGAGCTTATGAGTTTTTTTCCACATATTTGTTCTTTGATTCACAAATATCTTCTATCTTTCTTGTCAAGTAGACTAAACTGAGTCTCTCATCAAGAGTTTATTTCACAATTACCTTACATATTTTGCCTCTTATTTATTACATTTTGTTTTACTTTAATTATATTTCCTTTTTATAGTGTATTCTTTACTAAATCCCCCCCCCCCCCCCATATTGGACTGCTCTTACCAGGCCCTTGGACGTGTAGCATTCGGCTCTACCTACCAGGATTGCATTTTTGCTTGGAGTTATAATAATAATAATAATAATAATAATAATAATAATAATAATTAATAGTAATAATGATTAATAATAAATAATAATAGTAATAAATAATAATAATAATAGTAATAATAATAAATAATACTACTAAAAATAAACAATAACAATAAACTAATAATAATAATAATAATGATAATAAATAATAATAATAATAATGATATTAAGAACAATAAAAATAATAATGAGTACGTGGCACCAAGCTCCTGAATAAACACTAGGTGAACTTACGAGCTTTGATCAGCACGTGATTGCCAAACTAGAATTTTGCACATCTTTCAGATATTTGTGCGTTTTATTTTACCTATATGGTATTTCTCGGAAGATTCCTTTATCTTCCTGGCAAAAGCATCCTTAGCGACGGAGACACTATGGCATTATCACAAAAATATTTTGGAAACAGAATTTCGTGATGTTAATCTAGAATAAAAAATGTCATATTATGGAAATTCAGAATAAAAAGGTCATATTATGGAAATCCAGGATAAAAATGTCATATTATGGAAATCCAGAATAAAAAAATGTCATATTATGAAAAATTCAGAATAAAAAATGTCATATTACGAAAACCGAGAAAAAAGTCATATTATGGCAATCCAGAATAAAATATGTCATATGGAAATCCAGAATAAAAACAGGTCATATTATGGAAATCTAGAATAAAAAAGGTCATATTATGGAAATTCAGAATAAAAAGGTCATATTATGGAAATCCAGACTAAAAAATGTCATATTATGCAAAATTCAGAATAAAAAATGTCATATTATGGAAATCCAGAAAAAAAGTCATTATGGAAATCCAGCATAAAAAATGTCATATGGAAATCCAGAATAAAAAAAGGTCATATTATGGAAATACAGAATAAAAAATGTCATATGATGGAAATCCAGAATAAAAAATGTCATATTATGGATCTCCAGAATAAAAAAAATGTCATATTATGGAAATCCACAATATAAAAGGCCATATTATGGAAATCTAGAATAAAAAAATTCATATTATGGAATCCTCTCTCTCTCTCTCTCTCTCTCTCTCTCTCTCTCTCTCTCTCTCTCTCTCTCTCTCTCTCTCTGATTAAAAAAACATATCCTGAATGTAATCAAATCTTAATTATAAAGATAACTAAATTTAAAGAAGGAATTAAGAGCAAATGTAGACCTAACAATAATTCCTCAAACAAAATATACTTAATATTTACTTAATAACATAGTAAAATTCATTCAATGAAAAAGAATAAAAAAAATGGGATAATCAATCAAACCGAAGATACAACGGTAACTGCGGAAAAAAAAATATGAATAAAGGTTTAAAGACGGAAATCATTAACATATGAAGTGGGCGTAGTGAAGCCTTAATCCAAGGGATTAAGTCAGAACAGTTGAGTGTTGGCAAAATAGGAAATGGAAATGAAAGACTAATGAATATGACAAACATTCCAGACATTCCAGCCTCCTGGCTAGTACAGTGGTAACGTGTTTGCCTCGCAGCATTCGTGTGGCGAGAGATCGATCCCCGCCCAGGGCTGTGAGTTTAAGCTGTTTACTGGGGAGGCTACTGCTGTGGTAGGGCACCACAGTGGGGGGTTGGACCTGCCCGACTGACGTTCTGGTGAGCATCTATTCTGATGGAACTGGAACTGAAACCAGACACCTTTAACATCTCAGAAAAAATGGAGAGTGACATAAACATCGGATTGAAATAATCTTTTTTTTTTTTTGTATTTTTTCTAAAAATTAAGTTTTGCTCATAATAACTATTACATATAACAGATAAAAGACATATGCAGTTTATATAGCTTCTGCATTTGTTAGACTTGAAAAAAAAAACTAAGTAATATCGACACTGCTAAGGCCTAATGTATTCTGTAATAAGGTCTACAAACTCTTCAAATTTCCCAAAATGATGTTTGACACCATTAAAATCTTTACAAAGTGGTATTGACTTGCACATCACAAAAGCAGAAAAGCAAATGTAATAAATATGAAAAACTATATATTTAGAAAAAAAATCTACTTGAAATTAAGAGGGAAAAAAAATCTAAAACAAGAGAAATTCTTAATATATTCTATAACCACTACTGGACCAATGAATTATCTATATGTTTTAATTAAAACACATAAACCAGGATTCAGTGTAACAGGCTCATTAATTATAAAATATCCAAATACTTAGTAAAATTACTTCCCGATTTTAGCTCCATATCTCATTCACAGTTGATGTTTGTGATGAGAAAAATTAGCATAACGTCAAACCATAGATTTATCAATTTTGACGTGATTGTTGACGACTTATTGAATTAAATGGCTGGCATTTTAGACTTAGGAGTTACCATTCTCTGCCTAAAATACCGATATGCAATGTATACAATGATGAATATAAAGTAGTTAATGTTTTGTTATAAAGGAATCGTTGTTTGGATAAGATTTAAAGTGCAGAAGAGAATATGAGTGTTATTGATATAAAATGTTCTGTGGGTGACACTACCCACTTCCTGCTGAAATGTGTTTGTGTATCTGTGCCTGTGTATCTAAAAAAAAATGTAAGTTCAGTTTGAATGGAGATTTCTATGAACAAGTATTCAGTATGGGTATATGGTAATCCTCGACACCCCTGTACAAACCGTGTGTCACACAATTGTACATAATTCCTTTCGTATATAATATGCTTGTATCTTCGCTCTTCCCTCGCACTCAAACGAACATGAAAATTCATGTCTGCTGTTTTGCTCTGAACATTGTCTGTCTCTCGAACATGTTATGTCCTGTTGCCTTGAGGTTTTGTATATAAAGAAGAGTGTTCCGCAATATATAACACAGTCGATTGCATCCTGCCTTTGAGTTCACAACCTTCTCCCTGCTTCGTCACACCCCTTTTATCCAACATATTTAAAGGTTTAAATACCACCCATGAATAGCAGGGGCAAGGGACAGTGACATTGCCCTATCGAGCAGGACAATGCCCTAAAGACTGACCACATATACATATGATCAGCGCCCAAGGCCCCTCTCCACCCAAGCTAGGACCAAGGAGGGTCAGGCAATGGTTGCTGATGACTCAGCAGATAGACCTATGGGCTCCTCCAAACCTACAAGGATGGTGAGGTTTCAGCGACCAAAGAACTCCGTCTCGCGTTCACCAGGCAGGAACGTTACCATATCGGCCACCACATTGACCCGACTGACATCTTTAGTTTGTCCTCTCAAATAGTTTAGTATCGTTATTTTGATGACGTTCTAGATATTCTAAAGTAAAACTATAATCTTGATATGTGTGTGTGTGTATTTATACGTATGTTGCTTATTTTGTTCTGTAGACATACGAAATCATTGACATTCTCTCTCTCTCTCTCTCTCTCTCTCTCTCTCTCTCTCTCTCTCTCTCTCTCTCTCTCTCTCTCCTCCTCCTCCTCCTCTTCCAGTAAATTCCTTTGCCAAAACTTTAAATTTACTTAATGTTTCATTTCCTCTTTTCCGTGAGATTTACCTTCCTCTCTGCTTATGCGATCAAAAGAAACCACATGCCTGTGCGTCACAAAAGAACATAGTTGGCGTAATATTAAATTCCTGGGCGAAAGCATATCTAATAGTGACCGGGTTGGTAAAACTCGTTGAAAAGATTGTATATTGTAGTATTCATGATTTAATATATCAAATAACTGTCCATTTATGCAATTGCAGCCGTTCTTTCGTTGGATTTGAATGGGTGTAGATGTGATTTGAAAGAGAAGAGTTGATGGTTGGTTATTTTGATAAGTGGAATTGTCAGCAAATCATAATATGTATTGTACACGTATCAACTCTCTCTCTCTCTCTCTCTCTCTCTCTCTCTCTCTCTCTCTCTCTCTCTCTCTCTCTCTCTCTCTCTCTCTCTCTCTCTCTCTCTGAGTTGTTCTCGTTTACTTTCGTAGGGGAAAACTTTGAAATAGTAGTGATGGAACAATGGTCCTCGTGTGGATATGCAAAAGGAAAGGACATAAACTGGATAGAGTGCGATTTTGTGAGAGTTTTTAGCACAAACAGTGTGTTTATATCGATAAAAACACCAGTAATGGGAATATAGAGAAAATGAAATGCCTATGTCTTGAGTGTGCACTATAGATGAAGCAATAAATTGAAATGAAAGAAAAAACAATGAAGATTACGAGCTGGAAAAAAAATGATAGTAGAACTGTAGAAGAGAAACCTAACCATAGAAAAACCTGAAAAAAAAAATTTCTCAATTGAAAATCAACCTTTTGACGCTCACCGTTGACTATGCGAATTATACCCCGAACACTAACCCAAAAACAAATGATATTACCGAGAAAGTTGATAATCTAGTAAAGAATATGCAATCAATTACCACTTCAAACACTGATGGCCCAAAAATTGAGAAAATAATATATGTTGAAAAAGTCAAGGGAAAAAATTACAAGAATCAACTAGAATCATAGACAGGAAAAATGAGGTTGAAAACACACTTGATGATATACCAATTCTTCATAAGAGGTCAACTTCGTATGGAAATATTGTAAATTTTGCTGATGATAGCATTAGAGATGAATATCGTTATCGGTAACGGTGTGTTGGAGATATAGATGCTTCTTTAGAGTGCATTTAGAATATATATTTTTTTCCTTGTATCACAACCTGTTGTGATACTGCCACTAAAGAGTTATTGGGTCATATGACTGGCCAGATTATACTAAATTGGATCTTTCTCTAGTTACGGATCATATTTCCTTTGCCTACACATTCCCCCGAATAGTCTGGCTTATTTTTTCAAATTCTCCTTTGTCCTCTTCCACGTGACAACACTAAGGTAACAAAACACATTTCACTCAAGAGGTTATCTACTGCACTATAACTGTTCAGTGGCTACTTTCCTCTTGGTAAGGGTAGAAAAGGCTCTTTGGCTATGGCAGGAAGTTCTTCTATGAGGGATACTCCAAAATAAACCATTGTTCTCTAGTCTTGGGTAGTGCCATAACCTCTGTACCATGCTCTTCCACTGTCACGGGTTAGAGTTCTCTTGCTTGAGGAAACACTCAGGCACACTATTCTGTTTCCTAATTTTATTTCCTCATGGGGTATATTCCCTGTTGGAGCCCTACGGCTTATACCATCCTTCTTTTCCACCTAGGGTTATGGCTCAGCTAATAATAATAATAATAATAATAATAATAATAATAATAATGATGATGATGATGATGATGATGATGATGATGATGATGATGATGATGATGATGATGATGATGATGATGATGATGATGATGATGATAATAATAATAATAATACTAATATTAATAATCAGGTAACCTCTGGAAGATAATTTCTAGGGTTATATCTATAAATTGAAGGCAATGCACGCTCAAGGAAACCAAGACACCTTTCATTATCACAAGATGATCAAATCCAGTTTCATTAAGGATAAGTCCTTGAAGTGTTGGAGGATGACATATTGCTTTATCTAATACTCAAATGTATTTCTGTTATGTTGAAGTTAGATCAATATAGCTATGCTTGACGGATTCCTGATTACTTAATAAATGCGTAAATTCCTAAGCAAGAATGGCCATCTCAGG
>NC_090740.1:26782124-26784624 GCF_036898095.1 Palaemon carinicauda
TACTCTCTACATGACCTCCACGGTCGTTTTATGATGTTCATTCGGGACCATTTAACATTTCATAATGCGTATTTTACGCTTACTGTTAGATCATCACTATCGGAGCACTCGCTGAATAAGAATGTCTTCAGTTTCTTCTTGAAAGCCGTAATATCTTCAATTATTCGGATGTCTCGTGGGAGCTTATTATAGTCTCGGGATCGCACATTTAAAGGCTCTAGAGCCTACAGTAAACATGTATCTAGGTTATAATCGGTGACTATTCTCGTATCACAATTTGTTTGCTGCACAATATGTAGCAATTCTCTTAGATATTTTGGACGACCGGTTCTGACAGCTTGGTGGGTTACTGTACAGTTAGAATCAAAAGAACGCAGACACCCGGGGGAAATCTTTCGTCAGATGTCTCTGGTGTTCACGTGACAAAACAGGCAAGGTGCTGCTCTTCTTACTACTACTATGAAATGAACGGAACCCTCTCCAACCTTAACGAATCAAAGACATCAAAGGGGTGTTTTTGCTAGTGAAAGCATTAAAATTTTACAAATCGAGTTGTCATATTTCATTCTATTTTATTATTTGGCGTTTCGAATTTCCACTGCATATACTGAATACACACATACACACATGTATATATATATATATATATATATATATATATATATATATATATATATATATATATATCATGAATCCAGAAAATCATGTGGAAATTATTGGAGTATCGCAGCTAAAATATTCCTTCCGTTAACAGCTACATTAGATTATTTCGACATTAGTCTTGTTTAAGTCACAGATGAAAGAAAAAGTACTTTCAGATATGGTTCGATGTAAAATAATAACAAAAACACCATACATGAGATATGCCCGCCTAAATGACATTCAGAGAGAGAGAGAGAGAGAGAGAGAGAGAGAGAGAGAGAGAGAGAGAGAGAGATTCAGCCTGGATACATCGTTTTTAATATATTTGTAGTACGTTAGTCAAAATTCACCCGTAACTTTTTGAGTTAGGTCGGTGACAAATAAATAGACAGAGGTGAAAACATGTCCTCCTTGGAGGAGGTAATAATAATAATAATAATAATAATAATAATAATAATAATAATAATAATAATAATAATAATTAGACCAAAACGTAAATTTTGAGAGTTCTGACGAGGTGAATATAGGCCCACGCACTAAGCCCTTTTATAATTTGGAATTACAAGGTATTTCTTTGGATTTATTAAACGTAATTAGTTCTTCTTACCTTCTAAATTCCTGGAATTTATCCATTTATTCAAACTTACCGAAATCTTGCAAACCTTCCAGAAACAACATTATTACTTCCTATTACTTCCATTCTTGCCGGTTTGTCTTTCAACAATTCCAACTCTTAGTGAGATAAATATTCACTTCACAAACATCATGGCTCTAGAGAATTGAACTTGTAATGTTTCTCAAGATGATGTTTATTCTGAAATTGAGTTTTATGTAAGTGGGGGATATAAACTCGACGCTATATATATATACACACATACATTATACACACACAGACACACACACACAATATATATATATATATATATATATATATATATATATATATATATATATATATATATGCATGGAAAATTTTGACAGTGGGAAGGGGGAGCCCCGCCCTGCCAGCGGGAAGGTGGAGTCCCGCCCTGCCAGTGGGAAGAGGAGAGCCCCGCCCTGCCCTGCCAGCGGGACAGAGGGAGCCCCACCCTGCCAGCAGAAAAGGGGGAGCCCCGCCCTGCCAGCGGGAAGGGGGGAGCCCCACCCTGGCAGCAGGAAGAAGGGAGCCCACCCCTTCCAGCAGGAGGGGGGGGGGGAAGCCTGGCCGTGCCAGCGGGAAGGGGGGAGACCCAACCTGCCAGCGGGAAGATGGGAGTCCCTCCCTGCCAGCGGGAAGAGGGGAGCCCCGCCCCACCAGTGGGAAGGGGAGAGCCCCGCCCTGCCAGCGGGAAGGAGGGAGCCCCACCCTGGCAGCGGAAAGGGTGGAGCTCCCCCTTCCAGCGGAAGGGGGGGGAGCCTGGCCGTGCCAGTGGGAAGGGGGAGACCCAACCTGCCAGCGGGAAGGGGGGAGTCCCTCCCCGCCAGCGGGAAGGGGAGAGCCCCACCCTGGCAGCGGGAAGGGGGAGCCCCGCCCTGCCAGCGGGAAGGGGGAGCCCCGCCCTGCCAGCGGGAAGGGCGGAGCTCCGCCCTGCCAGCGGGAAGGGGGGAGCCCCGCCCTGCCAGCGGGAAGGGGGGAGCCCCGCCCTGCCAGCGGGAAGGGGGAACCCCGCCCTGCCAGCGGGAAGGGGGGAGCCCCGCCCTGCCAGCAGGAAGGGGGGAGCCCCGCCCTGTCAGCGGGAAGGGGGGAGCCCCACCCTGCCAGCGGGAAGGGGGGGAGCCCTGCCCTGCCAGCGGGAAGGGGGGAGCCTCGCCCTGGCTGCGGGAAGGGGGGAGCCCCGCCCTGCCAGCGGGAAGGGGGGAGCCCCGCCCTGCCAGCGGG
>NC_090740.1:26789624-26792124 GCF_036898095.1 Palaemon carinicauda
AAATAATTCCCATTTACATTGTACTTCGCCCCAATGATGATTTATTGGCTATATATATATATATATATATATATATATATATATATATATATATATATATATATATATATATATATATATATATATATATACATATACATATATATATATATATATATATATATATATATATATATATATATATATATATATATATATATATGTGTGTGTGTGTGTGTGTGTGTGTGCACGCAACCCGTCAAAAAGGACGCTTAATATTTAGATATGCACACACGCACGCACACATATTCAACTTTTCCCATCGCCCCCCCCCCCCCAAACTTTCTTAACTACACACTACAACCAGCTGGTTCGGTAATTTTCGGGAGTTTGTGGATTCCGAGTGTATCTCTCGGGGTACCCCCCCTCTCACCAGGGTATGACTACTCCTTCCCTACCACTCAGTGTGATTTATATATATATATATATATATATATATATATATATATATATATATATATATATATATGTATATATATATATACATATATATATAAATATATATATATATATATATATATATATATATATATATATATATATATATATATATACATATATACATAAATATATAAATATAATATATATATATATATATATATATATATATATATATATATATATATATATATATGTATATATATACATATATATAAATATATATATATATATATATATATATATATATATATATATATATATATATATATATATATATATATATATATATATATATATATATATATATACTTACTTTATACCCAGACACTTGCTTATAGAGGGGAATTCTAATAAGAAATTCTTCACCTATTCCCCAAGTCTTCATCATTTCCACTCTAAATACAACACATTATTAAAAACGAACATACATAGAAACGTAATATGAAATATACGTTAATAAAATAGAATACAAACACAAAATGCAAAACTCGTAATCATTAACCGTCCAAACCTGCACATGCCAGAACCCAGAATGACGGACGACCCTAAACTGTGATAAGGCTCTCTCTCTCTCTCTCTCTCTCTCTCTCTCTCTCTCTCTCTCTCTCTCTCTCTCTCTCTCTCTCTCTCTGGTGATTGCTTTCCTTTGATGCTTTTCACACACGTCTGAGTTTGCGTTAACGGAAAGCGACTGCAAAGGATTTTTTTTTCTAGAGAGAGAGAGAGAGAGAGAGAGAGAGAGAGAGAGAGAGAGAGAGAGAGAGAGTTCAATAAACGCAGGAAAATATCCTTTAAAGGTTCAGTCCTTTAGAAAAAGAGAATGGCGAAAATTACGTACAAATAACCGCATGCACATTTATTCCGTTCCAGTGTACCTTGTCCAAAGATCCAGGATACCTCGTGCAGTAGTTTTGTTATTCGTTTACTTGGTATTGTTGATTCATGTTTTACCCTCAATACAAAGTTTTATCTCCTATCGGCCAAGAGAAGTTACGGTTATGAAAAACTATACACACACACACACACATACACACACACACACACACACACACACACACACACACACATATATATATATATATATATATATATATATATATATATATATATATATATATATATATATATATATATATATATATATATATATATATATATATACTCACCCACCTAAGGGGTCACTGCACTGAATTATTCGGTGGCCTCTTTCCTCTTAGTAAGGGTAGAAGAGACTTTAACTATGGTAGGCAGCTCTTCTAAGAGGACACTCCAAATTCAATCCATTTTTTTCTAGTCTCGGGTAGTGGCATAACCTCTGTACCATGGTCTTCCACTGTCTTGGTTTACAGTTCTCTTGCTCGAGGGTACAATTGGCCACACTATTCTATCTTATTTCTCTTCCTCTTGTTTGTTCAAGTTTTTATTGTTTATATAGGAAATGTTTATTTTAATGTTATTACTGCTCTTAAAATACTTTAGTTTTCCTTGTTTCTTTTCCTCACTGGGTATTTTCCCTGCTGGAGCCCCTGGGATTATAGCATTCTGCTTTTCCAACTAGAGTTGTTGCTTAGCAGGTAATAATAATAATAATAATAATAATAATAATAATAATAATAATAATAATAATAATAATAATAATAATAATAATAATAATAATATCCCTACATTAAGAGGTCGGTTGCCTGATGAGCCCTCTCCAACGCCTTCTATCAGAGTTATTCTTTTCTACCAAACCTCTTCTCTTCAAATCATCCTTCACCTTGTCACGGCATCTAATTCTCTACATCATTCTCGATCTTCTCCAACTAACAGGTTCCTCCCAAGCTATTCTCATTCACACCCCCTCATCCATCCTTAACACATGCCCATCTCAGTCGTGATGCTCTTATCACCTCTATAATCTTAACAACGCCTAAATTTTTCTTTTTTTCACCATTTTCCAATTGTTCAAGCAGTGTATTCCCATAATCCACCTCAGCATTTTCATCTCTGTTCTCTCATGCTTTGCTTCCTCATTTTG
>NC_090740.1:26799624-26804624 GCF_036898095.1 Palaemon carinicauda
TCTGTGTTCGCAGGTGTAAGAGGACAGAGGAGAATAGGCCAGACTATTCAGTGTGTGTGAAGGCAAAGGGAAAATGAACCGTAATCAGAGAGAAGGATCCAATGTAGTACTGTCTGTCCAGTCAAAAGACCCCATAACTCTCTTGTAATAGTATTTCATCGGATGGCTGGTGCCCTGGCCAACCTACTACATATTATTATTATTATTATTATTATTATTATTATTACTGAAATAATTAAAATTATTATTAGTATCAAGATAACTAAATTACAATGCAGTAATTTAAAACATAAAATATAAAAAATAAGTTTTTTTCTTTGAATACATATTTTGAAGCATTGCGTTGAGTGACAAATAGAGTCACACACATTCGAACCTCGTCAGACACTTGAGTAAAATAAACAAAATAAAAATCCCAGCCGCAGTTGACCTCGATAACTGAAACGAGATGTCAAAATTGTAACTGAAAAAATACTGAAGGTGAGTCGGGGGAAGATTAAATTTATTTTCTGGGCAACTTCTGACTTTTCTTTCTTACAATATAATAATCGCCCCTATATAAAAAAGAGAAAGTGTCTGAATATATATACACACACATATATAATACATATATAAATTTACATATGTATATATATACATATATGTATATATCTGAATCTATACACTATATATATATACATATATATATATATATATATATATATATATATGTATATATATATATATATATATATATATATATATATATATATATATATATATATATATATATATATAGAGTATATATAAATATACAATACACACACGCACGCACACACACACACACACACACACATATATATATATATATATATATATATATATATACAATCTATATATATATATATATATATATATATATATATATATATATATATATATATATATATATGTATATACATACATATATCTTTGCGGTCACGATCAGATCTCCCCATCCCTCGATTGATGAGGAGAGTGAGTGGTCATACCATTGTAAGAGAGGAATGTGTGTGTGCATATCTATTGAAGTATTTAGCCATAATTTTTTTGCGATTGGCGTACAATTTGATAATATATTCTATAAACGCATACAGAAACATATAGATGATAATGGTAATATTAATGATGATAATAAAAACAAGTGAATCATTGATAGAAGGCTCAAACCAAACATTATATTCTATTTGGTTGCAAAATCCTTATTTGCATATAGAGTTATTTGAAACTTAATAGTTTTTATTAGACGTTGAATGGACATACCATATGAAAATTACATATCAGCCACCTTCAGTCATTCTAAAGATGATAGTATATATCTTTCCCCAGCACTGAAAATATATAACGTGGCATATACATACATAGTTACACACACACGTTATCATGGAGTTTCTCTCAATTATGTAAATTTGATTAAGTCTGTTCCTGAGCACAGCAAATGCAAATGTTATTGAAGTCCTATCAAACGAATTTTCAATGAACAGCAGAGTACTTCAAGGGAATGTATTATCACCTATGTTGTTTATCCTCCTCATGGATTTTGTAATGCATAGAACAGTTGGGGATGGTGGAGAAGGCTTAGACTGGATTAGTAACAGAAAATTAGCTGACCTTGTTGTAAGTTGATGATGCTGTCCTTATTGGCAGAGCACCACAGGACTTGCAAAGCTTGCTTAACAGAATGCATGAAATATCACAAGAGGTTGGGCTTAAGACAAATAGTAGAAGGACAAAGATGATGAGAACGGAATATGCAATGAAGATGAAATATCATTGGAAGGAGAAAGGATTAATGAGGCGGAATAATTTTTTAGAATTTGAGTTTAATGAAAGATTGAAAAAAGCCAACCAGACAATGGCTAGGTTAAGTAAAATTTGGACATCAAACCGCCTGGAATTGCATATGAAAATTCGGCTATTTATCAATTTAGTGAGATCGGTGTTACCGTGTGGAAATGAGTCGTGGTATAACAATGAAACAATATTCAACAGATTTTTTAGATTTCAGAACAAAGCCCACAAAAGAATATTGGGAGTTGAATAGCAGGACAGGTTTAGATATAAAACTATAAGCGAGATTACTCGAGTTCAATATGTGGATGAGATCATGGTGAGTGGTAGATGGAGATGGTTTGGGGATGCTCTTCGCACTCCACAAGCGAGATTAGTTCACCAAACTTTCAAATGGGCTCCACAAGGCACTAGAAGAGTTGGAAGACCCAGGCATACATGGTTGAGGACTATGAAGCGTGATGTAGGAGATGATAAATGTAGAAGTATTTAATCAAAAGCTCAAGATAGAGATGACTGGCGAAATCTAACCAAGGCCCTTTGCGTCAATAGGCGTGGGAAGAGATGATGATGGTGATATTTATGTGTATATATATACATATATATATATATATATATATATATATATATATATATATATATATATATATATATATATGTATGTATATATATATTATATATACTTATATTTATATATATATATATATATATATATATATATATATAAATAAATATACATACATACATATATATATATATATATATATATATATATATATATATATACATACATACATACATATATATATATATATATATATATATATATATATATATATATATATATATATATATATATATATATATATATACTGTACACATACATACACACACACACACACACACATATATATATATATATATATATATATATATATATATATATATATATATAACATGAAACAGTGTGACTTACTGTGGATTGTTGAAAATAGCCTGGAGGAAAACGAAATTATCACAGATAATCTTACATTAACTGCCGATTCGTGGATGAATCCCAGAGGAGGAAAACATCTACAAAATATGCTCCTTTGTATATGAAAGCACAGTATAGATTACTTAAAACACCCAGTAATAGCAAGCCATTCATTGCCATCATTTAACATACCACAAGTCTTGGTTAAATACTTATTTCACGCCATATATCTAATTCTTTACTGAGCCGTTGTATGGACATACCATATGAAAATTACATATCAGCCACCTTCGGTCATTCTAAAGATGATAGTATATATATTTCCCCAGCACTGAAAATATATAACGTGACATATACATACATAGTTACACACACACATACACTTTCCAGTCATATACTCTTTCTACACTGAATCATCTCAGAACACAGTATAATAATTTTTTTTACACTATTCTGACTAACGCTTCTGGAATTAAGCAGATTTTTCACTCTATTAATTCTTGTTATGTTACTTTAATGTGCAAAATGTTTATTTCAACAATTTCAATTCGCTTTCTCTCATTTTCTAACATCGACTCTTCCTTTTCAAGGAGAGTCAACAATGCCATCATAAATTCCCACGTTGGTTTCCATAGACAATCTAATTGCCTTACGTATCTTTTGTCCGCACACTCCTATCTACCTGTCTTTATTTCCGTATTTTATGATTCACCTTTTCCTTTACGTTATCATTCGTTACATTCTCCCTCAAATCCTCATACAACTCGATCACTCTCACCCTTCAACCACTCATATGAACTGTTATTGCTCAATTCTCCTGGATTCCATTTACCCTTATAGTCTTCCTTGGTTTTATGCTTAACTTTCTCCTATTGCAAATACTTTAATGGTTTTAGCAGTTGTTTTCCCTACTGTTATTTACAAATATCGACTATCCTAAACTTTCTTTGCAACTAATTTTCACTCCCCACAACTCTGCACATTCTTATAATGTGTTTCTTTAACTTCTTGCATCACTCCATCCAGGAAGATAACGAAGAAGCACATGATTTATTGTTAAAACCCCAAATTTCACCAAAGCAATCAAAGTTTTCCTCCATCATAAAAACTTTTAATCCCATTGAACAATCTATCCTTTATATCTTACATTCGCAACACTCTTCAAATTGCCTTATATATATAGAACTGATCTTATACCATTTAATTTCATTTTAATTTGCTTCTAAACTTTTCATGTAACTATTACATTCTAAAATCCTGATCCACACACCATTCTCCTTGTCTAAACTTACACTGCTCTTCCCCTATTATTCCTTTTGTTAACTGTTTTATTTTCTTAATAAAAAACCTGCTGAATACATGTCTACAATTTCAAAATCTATAAAATGGAAAAATTACTCCCCGCAACTTTTCACTTATCCAGACGTATCATTCAAAACATGGATAGCCCCTCAAACCCATCATCTCATTTGTGATAATTTCAAACTCTGATGCATTATCATTTTTCAATTTCTTAACAGCCACCCCTACAGTATGTCTCAAGAAATATTCCTTCATAAGGAATCTTAATCTTACATTAAGTATTTTCCCTCTCGCAGAATTCAGATTGCCTTTTCTTCTATCCTTCACATCTAAGAAATCTTCAAAATACTCACTTCATCGACTTCAACTGCTTTCAATACTGCCAGTCTCTCTTAAATTAGATCTTTCACTGATACGAATTTCTTCCTCATCGGTACTTATTTTCTTTCATATATCCACATTACTTGAATTAACTTTAAATCTCACTTGCACTTTCTTAATACAATCACTTTCTGTCCTATATTCATATTACCTGAATTCATTTTCAATCTCACGTTTTCGTAATCCTGACCATCTAGCGTTTATCTGCTCATGATCCTCTCTGCTATATAACCCCAGCTCAAAGATTCTCTGTTGCTTTCATAAAACATTACTGTTCTTTATCCAAAGACTCCAGTTTACACTCTTTTCCTGACCTTCTATTACCACAAATAACCAATGTGTCTTTTAAATACGACGTACGTTCTAATACAGAATGAGAGAATTGTTTAAAATTTTTTAAAATTATATAATTTTACAGAAAATTAAGATATTCACAGAGCTCAGTCAATGTATGTTAAGTAAACAATCTCCAGGTCTTCGGATTTTTTGGTTTTAATAAAATACAATATCTTCGATCAAATCAGTTATCAAG
>NC_090740.1:26809624-26817124 GCF_036898095.1 Palaemon carinicauda
TATATATATATATATATATACATATATATATATGTCTGTGTGTGTACATATATGTAAATACCAGACAATAGCTGCTGATGACTCAGTTGGTAGACATGCGAGAAAAAAATCCTTGATTAACAAGGAAACTACTATTACATTCAAGAAAGAGTCCGCATACCAATAAAATTTTTATAAAAGGGAAAAACAATCTTATTTTAATTGGATAATAAAGTAAAGTTTCCCATGAAACCAGGACAATGTCTGATGATCTGCACGTGGAAATGCTCAGTCTAGACGCCAAAAAGTGAAGACAGAGTAGAAGACAGGAAGGAAGGGAAAGAGAAATTGCTACTGCTCATTTTAGTGAAGCTGTTTCTGTCTCCAGCTGATAAAATGAAAATAAGAATAACATTGGCGCTATTTTTCTGTAGGTTTTTTTTCCTTTTTTTTTTTTTTTTTTTTGGGGCTGAGTTTTATATTATTCAACTGAATGGCCTGTAATTTTGTTTTGTTTTCTCGTTTCCCCAATATAGGAATTACTGCAATGAAGAGAGAGAGAGAGAGAGAGAGAGAGAGAGAGAGAGAGAGAGAGAGAGAGAGAGAGAGAGAGAGAGAGATGATGCAAATGAGTCTGGACGATGTGGGCGATATCATCTTTTGATGCCTTTGGTCTGATGGCTGTCCAGCCAGACTTTGGCTATTTCCTGTCTCTCTTTTTAGTCTGGAAAGGAAGGAATCTAACTCTAGCGCGTCTTAACTTTGACAGAGTAATTTCATTTGCATAATTGTTTATCAGATTTAATTTTGGGATGATGATAGGAAAACAAACAGTAAATCATATTACCCATTGTTAATGATATCTGAAATAAAAGTGTGAGTACTTTATTTATAACTATTATACGGGACCCGTCAAAAAATAAGGCTAGATATTCAGAGTGATATACAAACACACGCACGCACAGATTCAACCCTTCCCAACACCTCACACTTTCCTAATTACTACAACCAGCTAGTTCAGCAATTTGGGGGAGATTGTGACTTCCGAGTGCACCTCTCGAGGTACCCCCTCCCACTAGGGCATGACAACTCCCTCTCACCCTGTACCTCATCTTAACAGGAAAGAAATATATTTAGCCAGACACTTGCTCTTTATCATAAAGGAGAAGATTCTTTACAAAACTTCATAAGAGATGAGAAAATGTTAGATTCCACAATGATAAAGAAACAAAAACGAGCAGGTCTCTATATATACATTTTGAGTCGAAATCTAAATAAACTTATTATTTCATTAAAATGACTGAGTCAACTATATTGCCCTAATTATTATTTCACAATCTGCAAAAGGGATACAATAGAGAATGTCCTATTGAAAGACTAACAATAGTAAAAACTAATGAATGTTTTTCACTCTCATTCACTCTAATTTCCAAAACTCCTCTCTCACGTGCAGGAAAAATTATAACCAAAACAACAAAGTGCAAATGTCAAAATTGCAGCTCTAAAATTATATCAACGTACCCAATAAGAATTAATATAGGCTATTTACCCTTATGAGAATTTTTTTTTTCTTTTTTACAATTTTGGTTTTATGGCACGGCGATTAGCAAACTATTTAAACATAATAATAATAATAATAATAATAATAATCAATTGGCAGTATTTTTTTTTTATTTGCTTAATCGTACAAATAAGTAACAGTTTCACTTATATCCCCTATACACTGTATTATAGAGCAAGTCTCTCTCTCTCTCTCTCTCTCTCTCTCTCTCTCTCTCTCTCTCTCTCTCTTTATATATATATATATATATATATATATATATATATATATATATATATATATATATATATATATATATATATATATATATATATATACATATATATATATGTATACATTTATGCATGTATATATATCTTTCCGGTCACGCTCAGCGACATGGCCAGACACATAACTACTCGGTCTCTCCCGTCCCTCGGGAAGGGGGGGGGGGAGATAGAGTAGTCATACCCCAGTGGTTATTCGCTGTGTTAACACCCTATTTTCGCATTTCCTTTAGGTTAGACTGCGCGTGTGATTTATACCACTTATTCTAGATGGGTAAAGATAAAAATTCCCAGCTGGTATTTTTTTCTTATCTTGCTGAATAGAGGTTTGATTTTATAACGAAACTAGAGAGTTCAGCAACATATGAAAGTATTCCAAGAGGAAGGACTCCCTTCCTTCCCCCTTCCCTTTACATTGGTCTGGAAGTTTCCCTAAGTTAGAAATTTCCGTTGAACTTCTGTCGTTGCTATCTCTTTCATCCAGGCCTTTCACCTTCTTCAACAAGTTTCCATCGCACAACTACAGATACGAGAAGTAAATACGGTTGTCTGTCATCTGGTGGTTGGTGAACACTTAGATAGATGCGCGCACATACATACATACATACACACACACGCACAGGTTTAACCCATATCGCCCCCCTCCCCCCTTTCCTCACTTGGTACCCCCCTCTCACCAGGATATGTCTACTGCCTCTTCCGCTACCAGAGGTACGGGGAGGTACCGAGTAGTTATAAGTCTGGCAATGCCGGTGAGGGTGACAGGAAATAAATTATATACATGTACTGTATATATATATATAAATATATATATATATATATATATATATATATATATATATATATATATATATATATAAATGCCTGCGTGTGTGCGTGTATGTGTGTGTGTATGTATGTGTTTAAAAAATCACGAAGTTAATCAGAAAGTTCTCCTCTTGTAACCACTTATAAAATTTTTGCACTTTCCATTCATCACCCCAATCACCATGTTGATATCTATAAAACCAACCATTTAACATTTTCTTTACAACACTAATCCCCATGCTTTACACCTACATCCACTTCTTGCCTTACAAAATCTAAAATTCTTGCCTCAATAAATCTAAGCATCTGTGTGCCATATATAACTTTTTTCCCTTCAAATTTCATATTTCTTGGTCTACACATATTCTCCCTTGTCAAAACCCATAATGTTCTTCAAAATAAATTCTTCCGTCATGTTTTTATTTATCAAACTCTTACAATGAAGATTCCCTCTAATTCCTGCAGAAGCTTCCATCACCTTTATCTCACAAAAAAAAAAAAAAAAAAAAAATTAACATCTCACCAATTTCTTTGGTATTTCCCCTCATCCAAGTATATCTTACGGGCCATAAGTATCAATAACAATCACAAGAGCAAGAATGTCACAGCAACTAATTTTAAATTCTATCAATTATTGGTGTCTCTCCCCTCTTCAATTTATTCATTGCCTTCAATAAACCTCAAACTTACAATAACCCTTGAAAGTCCTGCATGACCCTTTCCTGCCTCTATGTTATCTTCTATATTCAACTCAAGCTTAAAATACTCATTCCAACCACCCAGAGCTTATTTAAAGCAGACAACACTTCTATCTTTCAAGCTGATATCCATTTGTTCAGTAACCTACCTTTCACAGTTCACTGGCTTGTAAAAAAATTTTATTCTATATAAATTTCTTGTTCACATTTAAGCTTTTATTTTGTTTTGGTACTTGATGCCTATCGTATTATTATTTTTTTTTTGCCTATACTATCTTTCCTGCACATCTGCACATGTTCTTGCTTCCATCATGATCTGCAAATTGAATAATCACCTTATTTTCTCCACTGTATCTTCCATATCCTTATCACATAATCTACAAGTATTATTGCCTCTTTATCCTCTCTTATACTCACAATTAATCCGTAATATCTTGATGAAATCATGATAGGATGTAAAATTCTTTAAGTCTAATCCTTAAAACTCTTTGTTTTCAAATCTAGGGCAGAGTTTACCTATTCTATCCTATGTATTTCAATACACGTATTCTGATTTTCTTTATAGCTACATTGTTATATCATCTTCTCTATCTTATATCTACATTGGGATTTTCTTCAATTACAGAAGGATAAAATATACTTGTAACCAACCTCCTTCTCACCATTATACATCCATAAATTTCATATTCCATATACTCTCTACTAGCCCATAAAAATTCAAACACTTTTACTCACCATTTTCTCTTCCTTTAGTATATCTATAAATGTTTGTGTTTTGAAACCATCTGACTTATTTCAAAACAAATCTCCTAAAGACTCTATTCATAATTATCTATTCTAGGAACTCCATACCAATAAAATCATATATCTTTTTTTCTGCCAATGTTGAGAATAATCTCTCGAGGGGAGGATTATTACGTATGCCTCAAGAGCTTAAAATCATTACGGTAGTATGAGCAGTAATATCTTTTATATTTATTACTATTAATGCTAAGTTATTGTTATGTAATTGTTCCATCATATAAATATCAGTGACGTAAATGAATTCTGATTGAAAGTCAATATTACAAATCACACATGAACCTTTAATGTCTTTATGTTGACCAGGCTGACATGAGTCTTTTTATTGTTTATATATGACATATCTGTTTTGACGTTGTTAATAGTTTATATAGGACATATCTATTTTGACGCTGTTACTGTTTTTAGAATGAAATATTGTTAATTTATTCTCATAATTTATTTATTTCTTTCCTCACTGGGCTATTTTTCCCTGTTGGAGTCCTTGGGCTTATAGCATCTTGCTTTTCCAACTAGGGTTGTAGCTTGGCTAGTAGTAGTAATAATAATAATAATAATAATAATAATAATGATAATAATAATAATAATAATGATAATAATAATAATAATTATGCAATGTTAAAAAAATTAACACCTCTAATAAACCACCACTATATAAACGACTGGATAATAATTTCTGTCCAATTAAAATATTCAAATGATTTCTCAATCTCTATCAGTATCAATATTCATAATGAACATAAAATCGGGTAAGGTGGTTAACTAGAAACATCCTCAGTAAACTATCACAGAACATAATACCCACACATACATGAACCCACGCATACACGAACACACACATACACACACAAACACACACACACACACACACACACACATATATATATATATATATATATATGGTAAATTTTGCACATCTTGGGAGAACAATCATAGCGATGAAACATATACAGTATTCCCTGTGGAAGATCAAAAGTATTTATAATATCCGGATACAATATGAATATCAGAACCATTCCCATATTGTTTATATAAGATTCTTCCCCGGATTTTATATCATTACCAAAGAAGTAGAAAGTAGTTACCGAGTTGGAAGCAATCTTAATCACATATCACAACATGATTACTAATTGAATGAGCTAAATATTCTCAGTAATATTTACATATAATAAAAGATATCTATGCTGTATTCATGAAGAGAGAGAGAGAGAGAGAGAGAGAGAGAGAGAGAGAGAGAGAGAGAGAGAGAGAGAACATCTTTTCAATATATTTTGAATTATTTTACCCCAGGAATGGGGATTACCTCGTCTAGGCTTTCCCCATTTTGATGGCATGACGTTGATGTAACTCGAAAGTATTCTCTCTCTCTCTCTCTCTCTCTCTCTCTCTCTCTCTCTCTCTCTCTCTCTCTCTCCAGCTTGCGACCCGCACGGTCGGTCGACCGGCTGACAACTTGGTACATAATTTGCTGCTTAAGTGAACAAGGACCTTAATTTTTAGGTGTGTGCCAATCTGAACCCCCCCCCCCCCCACACCCCGTCCGGGCCGGGACTCGAACTCTGTACCGTAGCCTTGCCAGCAAGGAGCACTACAGAGAGAGAGAGAGAGAGAGAGAGAGAGAGAGAGAGAGAGAGAGAGAACATCTTTTCAATATATTTTTAATTATTTTACCCTAGGAATGGGGATTACCTCGTCGAGGCCTTCCCCATTTTGATGGCATGACGTTCATGTAACTCGAAAGTAATGTATACAGAGGTAGAAATATACCAACATCTAAATGATAAAAGAAACAACAGACTAGATAAAAGGAAGCCCTTTGAAAGACTTAGTAATTTAGATAAGCAGATCTTTGGGGGCTCGAGGGTGCAGAAATTGATGAAAAAAGAAGGTAAATCCATTTTAGACCAATTGCTTCGTTTCCGGGTATCCCTCAAAGTAGGACATTTATAAGATTATCCACTTACACGTTTTATTCCAAAGATGATGTTTATTTTAATGTTACTGTTCTTAAAATATTTTATTTTTCCTTGTTTCCTTTCCTTCCTGGGCTATTTTCCCTGTTGGGGCCCCTCGACTTAAAGCATCCTGCTTTTCCAACTAGGGTTGGAGTTTAGCAAGTAATAATAATAATAATAATAATAATAATAATAATAATAATAATAATGATAATAATAATAATAGTAATAATAATAATAACAATAATAATAATAATAATAATGATAATAACAATATTCATAATAATAATAATAATACATATAATAATAATACACATGGACCGTTAACTTTCGTAATGAAGATATGTAGATATGGCCCAAAAAATCGCGTATTTCTGTACAATGCGTTGTTATGATGAATATCTCATCAGCAATGGAGCTCTTGCATTCTCAGGTTAAAATATGACGTCAATTCAAAGTCCCCTTAAATGGAGTTGAAGTCGTATTCTCTGCAAACATTACGAAAGACAAAAGGTTAACTAAGTTCATGATTAATAGCATATATTATTTTAAAGGTTTCTGAGTGTGTATTTTAAATAACATATCAAACGCATACACGTTTCCTGTGGTTTTTATTCTTATATATTTGTTATGTATAGTTATGTTAGTGATAGGTAATATAAAAACACGCACGCACACACACACACACACACACACACACATATTATATATATATATATATATATCAGCCGTTACTAGTCCACTGCAGAACAAAGGCCTCAGACATCTATATAATTTGATTATGTATATAAAAATTATATATATATATATATACATATATATATATTTATATATAAGTATATATACATACATATATATATATATATATATATATGTATATATATATATATATATATATATGTGTGTGTGTGTGTGTGTGTGTGTGTGAGTGTTTCAGTAGAAAAGGTGAGATGTTGCCATAAATGTTATGAACATTTATTTGCTTAATATATCAACAAAGAATCATTGATCCCAACCTATACACATTGCAGCATTGAACTCCATCTTCTATGCGCTTCCTCGATATCAATGACCTGCCTTTCCTATACACCTTTCACACCCCCTATTCAAAAACTTTATGGAAATATGCTGCACCTACAACCTAGCACTTCTGAATAATGCAATATTTTCAATAACCGCTTGGCATCCATTCTTTCCATTTAGTCCAGTGGGTAAGCTCAATGTTTATGCACTTTTGGAAGCAAATTTGATACTTGGCAAAGTTATACATATGACCATTGCGAATCATTCTGGATATGAAAGTACTCTGACAACAACCCTTGGTGGCAGATGACGCCACCTGCATGTCACGATCGGTGGAAACATTCCTCCTTTTACCATAATAATTATAACTTTGCTTCTAAACAATTTTGTTTTCATTCTCGTTTCAAATA
>NC_090740.1:26820048-26832548 GCF_036898095.1 Palaemon carinicauda
CTTTCTAGCTGATATCCATTTGTTCAGTAACCTACCTTTCACAGTTCACTGGCTTGTAAAAAAAATGTTTATTCTATATAAATTTCTTGTTCACAATTAAGCTTTTATTTTGTTTTGGTATTTGTTGCCTATCTTATTTTTTTTTTTTGCCTATACTATCTTCCTGCATATCTACACATGTTCTTGCTTCCATCATGATCTGCAAATTGAATAATCTACTTAATTTCTCCACTGTATCTTCCATATCCTTATCACATAATATACAAGTGTTATTGCCTCTTTATCACCTCTTATACTCACAATCAATCCGTAATATCTTGATGAAATCATGATAGGATGTAAAATTCTTTAAGTCTAATTCTTATAACTCCTTGTTTTCAATCTAGGGCAGAGTTAACCTATTCTATTCTATGTATTTCTGACTTCAATACAGGTGTTTTCTGATTTTCTTTATAGCTACATTGTTATATCATCTCTCTATCTTATATCTACATTGGAATTTTCTTCAATTACAGAAGGATAAAATCATACTTGTAACCAACCTCCTTCTCACCATTATACATCCATAAATTTCATATTCCATATACTCTCTACTAGCCCATAAAAATTCAAACACTTTTACTCCACCATTTTCCTCTCCTTTAGTATATCTATAAATGTTTGTGTTTTGAAACCATCTGACATATTTAAAAACAACTCTCCTAAAGAATCTATTCATTCTTATCTATTCTAGGAACTCCATACCAATAAAATCATATATCTATTTTTTCTGCCAATGTTGAGAATAATCTCTCGAGGGGATGGATTATTACGTATGTCTCAAGAGCTTAAAATCATTACGGTAGTATGAGCAGTAATATCTTTTATATTTATCACTATTAACGTTAAGTTATTGCTATGTAATTATTCCATCATATAATATCAGTGACGTAAATGAATTGTGATTGAAAGTCAATATTACAAATCATACATGAACCTTATGCAATGTTAAAAAATTAACACCTCTAATATACCACCAATATATAAACGACTGTATAATAATTTCTGTCCAATTAAAATATTCAAATGATTTCTCAATCTCTATTAGTATCAATATTCATAATGAACATAAAATCAGGTAAGGTGGTTAACTATAAACATCCTCAATAAACTATCATAGGACATAATACCCACACATACATGAACACACACATACACACACACATATACATATATATATATATATATATATAATATATAGAATATATATACATATATATATACATATATATATATATATATATATGATAAATTTTTCACATCTTGGGAGAACAATCATAGCGATGAAACATATACAGTAATCCCTGTGGAAGATCAAAAGTATTCATAATATCCGGATACAATATAAATATCTGAACCATTCCCATATTGTTTATATAAGATTCTTCCCCGGATTTTATATCATTACCAAAGAAGTAGAAAGTAATTACAGAGTTGGAAGCAATCTTAATCACATATCACAACATGATTACTAATTGAATGAGCTAACTATTCTCAGTAATAATGTACATATAATAATAAAAGATATCTATGCTGTATTCATGAAATAGAGAGAGATGAGAGAGAGAGAGAGAGAGGAGAGAGAGAGAGAGAGAGAGAGAGAGAGAGAGAGAGAGAGAACATCTTTTCAATATATTTTGAATTATTTTACCCCATTTTGATGGCATGACATTGATGTAACTCGAAAGTATTTTCTCTCTCTCTCTCTCTCTCGCTCTCTCTCTCTCTCTCTCTCTCTCTCTCACTCTCTCTCTCTCTCTCTCTCTCTCTCTCCAGCTTGCGACCCGCACGGTCGGTCGACCGGCTAACAACTTTGGTACATAATTTTGCTGCTTAGGTGAACAAGGACCTTAATTTTTAGGAGTGTGCCAATCTGACCCCCCCCCCCGCCCCCGTCCGGGCCGGGACTCGAACTCTGTACCGTAGCTTTGCCAGTAAGGAACACTACAGAGAGAGAGAGAGAGAGAGAGAGAGAGAGAGAGAGAACATCTTTTCGATATATTTTGAATTATTCTACCCAAGGAATGAGGATTACCTCGTCGAGGCCTTCCCCATTTTGATGGCATGACGTTGATGTAACTCGAAAGTAACGTATACAGAGGTAGAAATATACCAACATCTAAATGATAAAAGAGACAACAGTCTATAGTCCATTTCTTTTAGCGAGTCATATTTGCACTCGCAACGGTGCCCTTTTAGCTCGGAAAAGTTTCCTGGTCGCTGATTGGTTAGAATTATCTTGTCCAACCAATCAACGATCAGAATACTTTTCCGAGCTAAAAGGGCACCGCTGCGAGTCGGTGCAAATATGACTCGCTAAAAGAAATGGACTATAGATAAAAGGAAGCCCTCTGAAAGACTTAGTAATTTAGATAAGCGGATCTTTGGGGGCTCGAGGGTGTAGAAATTGATGATAAAAGAAGGTAAATCCATTTTAGACAATTGCTTAGTTTCCGGTATCCCTCAAAGTAGGACATTTATAAGATTATCCACTTACACGTTTTATTCCAAAGACGATGTTTATTTTAATGTTACTGTTCTTAAAATATTTTCTTTTTCTTTGTTTCCTTTCCTCCCTGGGCTATTTTCCCTGTTGAGGCCCCTCGACTTAAAGCCTCCTGCTTTTCCAACTAGGGTTGGAGTTTAGCAAGTAATAATAATAATAATAATAATAATAATAATAATAATAACAATAATATTCATAATAATAATAATAATAATAATAATAATAATAATAATAAATATAATAATAATACACATGGACCGTTAACTTATGTAATGTAGATATGTAGATATGGCCCAAAAAATAGCGTATTTCTGTACAATGTGTTATTATGATAAATATCTCATCAGCAATAGAGCTCTTGCATTCTCAGGTTAAAATATGACGTCAATTCAAAGTCCCCTTAAATAGAGTTGAAGTCGTATTCTCTGCAAACATTACCAAAGACAAAAGGTTAACTAAGTTCATGATTAATAGCATATATTTCCTTTTAAAGGTTTCTGAGTGTGTATTTTAAATAACATATCAAACGCATACACGTTTCCTGCGGTTTTTATTCTTATATATTTGTTATGTATAGTTATGTTAGTGATAGGTAATATACAAACACGCACACACACACACACACACATATATATATATATATATATATATATATATATATATATATCAGCCGTTACTAGTCCACTGCAGAACAAAGGCCTCAGACATGTATAAAATTTGATTATGTATATACAAATTATATATATACATATATATATAGTATGTATATATATATATGTGTGTGTGTGTGTGTGTGTGTTTGTGTATGTGTGTGTTTCAATAGAAAAGGTGAGATGTTGCCATAAATGTTATGAAGAGGATTTTTAAGAATGTATAGGAGCAACTAACTGCAGTAAAACTTCACCAACATTATTTGCTTAATATATCAACAAAGAATCATTGATCCCAACCTATACACATTGCAGCATTGAACTCTATCTTCCATGCGCTTCCTCGATATCAATGACCTGCCTTTCCTATACACCTTTCACACCCTCTATTCAACCACTTTATGGCAATATGCTGCTCCTACCACCTAGCACTTCTGAATAATGAAGTATTTTCACTAACCGCTTGACGTCCATTCTTTCCATTTAGTCCAGTGGGTAAGCTCAATGTTTATGCACTTTTGGAAGCAAATTTGATAATTGGCAAAGTTATACATATGACCATTGCGAATCATTCTGGATATGAAAGTACTTTGACAACACCCCTTGGTTGCAGATGACGCCACCTGCATGCTACGATCGGTGGAAACATTTCTTATTTTACTATAATAATTATAACTTTGCTTCTAAACAATTTTGTTTCCACTCTCATTTCAAATATTAGCTCTAAAATGTGTGTAAGTTTTAATCACAAAGCATTTGAGTACATGTTAATAACTTAATGATTTATCATTAATGTCATAATCTCCTGGTAGAAATATGGTAAATACTTATGTTTAATTTAATTTAAAGCATAAAATATAATACTGTCCATGATTAGGTGTTGGCTATGAATAAGATACCATATGCCACACCATTATGTTGATCACAAAGCATTTGTGTAAGTGTTAATAACTTGATGATTTATCATTAATGTCATAATCTCCAGATAAAAATATGACAAAAAAATTATGTATAATTCAACTTTAAAGCATAAAATATAATACTGACCATGATTAGGTGTTGGCTATGAATAAGGTATCATGTGCCACACCATTATGTTGAACAAGATGTAATGTTTAAATAAGAATTACATTTCAGCCTGCATAGCTGATCCATTGTCCTAGAAGACACGTGACCCTGAAAGGACAATGTCTTGTTGCTGGCTCATCATATTTTGATAGCTACCGTCACATACTACCAGAGATTACTTCCATAAATATATAATCATATCTAAATCTAAATGAAAGAGATATATGCTAGATGCATAATACAATATTCAAGCTCAAATTATTACAAAATCAAGAAGAATTATTTACGTAATAAACACATTATATATGTCTTGTATATACTATTACATGTTAATAATATAAGCCTGTACAGGTGATATGCTACAGTACATCTTGAGATGATTATGTCTTTACATAGATTATTTTCTTATAAGTTTTACCTTGTATTGAATTTTCATTCAATGTGTTGCCCCAAGAACCCCTAATCAGAAGGTAAAACTTATAATATATAGCATGTCCAACTTAATTGCAAGTCTTGTGATGAAAAACAGTACCGTCCTAAGAGGACCAAAGGAAGCGTGTACATATGTAGTCCATGAAATTTCCATGCACGGTGATGTGTAAATCTAACAAAATATTACATTGGACACTACCACGACAGTCCGAAGACGTACGCTGGCCCACAGAAATCTGGCAATAAACGAACACTATATTGATGTCTACGACTAGAAACCCTTCCTTAAAGAATTGAATGATGGAACCCAGATGGTTCACTAGAAGAACTACGGCCGGCTTCTAATAGCTGAAATTGTAAGCATCGCCCTCCAAAGACCATCACTGAAGATCCAACGGGATTCTAATTTATACGTTACCTTCAAGCAGAAAGTAGTACAGGTATGAGCGTGCCTATATGTGTGTGGGTGTATCTATGTGTATATTCATTATGTATGTATGTATGTATATATATATATATATATATATATATATATATATATATATATATATGTGTGTGTGTGTGTATGTACATATACTGTATATATATATAATCAGCCATTATCATCTTTATACTCTAATTCTCTCTGAATTTTGACAAATTTTACCTTTTCAATTCTAATTTCTATAGAATATATTTTCAAAATAATTAATCATAATATTTGTAGACCCTCATATTTTAAAGGGATTGTAAACTTAAGTTAACCAATAATCACTCTTTTGTCGAAACAGTACTATCGTGATTAAATGAAGAAAAGGAATAATCGTGATTTCTTTAACCAAAGGGTTACACCTGAAAACTTAAGGAAGCTGATAAAATATATGGATTCCTGTAGGAAACACATTAACGCCACTAAGGAAATTTCCTTTAATGTATATTGAATCAGAGAGGAGCTGTGTTCCAAAAGCACACATATACTTGAATATATATATATATATATATATATATATATATATATATATATATATATATATATATATATATATATATATATAAAACTAGACACCTGATCTATATCATATAGGGGAGATTCGAGATATGATTCTTCACTGGTTATTTTTACAAAATACTGTCGTATGCTATCCGGCCTTCTCTTATTGACCATGTTCTAACATATAGTTCGGTACTTAATATTTCAAATTCGAGTATATTATAATGCAGTATGCCCTTGGCCCCCTTCCAATTATCATATGTACATTTTCAAGTTTAGCTATATTTGTTCCCTTTAAGTCTTTGTACATCTACATACATATGCTCGCTTTCTGTTTTTCTATTTTTCCCAGTTGGAGCCCTTGGGCATATAGCATCTTGCTTTTCCAACTAGGGTTGTAGCTTGGCTAATAATAATAATAATAATAATAATAATAATAATAATAGTAATAATAATACTTCGATCTTGAGCCATTCCAGTTTGTGTGGTATCAATACTACCTACTGATTTTCATTCATCGGACTAAAAGATAGTGCACGGATTCAATGCAACAGCAGATCTGCCGCTATCATGGTTATAGGGCTCAACGACGTTGCAGTTATTTACGGCAGTAAATGCCCCGTTGATGGACAGAAGCCGTCCACAAAAGTTCATGCAAAAAAAAAAAAAAAAAAAAAAAACTTAAGTATCGGATTCACAATCCCTCGCTTTCTCCTGTATTACTGTTACACAATCCGGTGATATTGAACGACGCAGAGAGAGAGAGAGAGAGAGAGAGAGAGAGAGAGAGAGAGAGAGAGAGAGATCAAAGTCAAAGATAAAACATGAAACCCCGAATACGCAACCTTCGATTTTTTTTGTTCCACAAGCCAGTGTTATTGAACGGTGTTCGGAATACAAAATCCACACAGTTCTTTGTGCTGCTCTTACATTTCAGAGAGAAAAATGGTAAGAATCTCTATTTTCATTAATGAAAGGGCAAAGGCACAACACCGAGGGGAGGAAGGGAAGAGGAACAATAAAAGACAGAAGATAGGGTGCCGTGGAAAAGACAATGGTTGAATACATATCCATGTGGAGAGAAAAGAAATAAAGATAACGTACATAATGGGAAAATAAAACGAATCAGGAAAAACGGATTTCAGAGAGAGAGAGAGAGAGAGAGAGAGAGAGAGAGAGAGAGAGAGAGAGAGAGAGAGAGATTATTAAAATGCCTTGAAATTGAAAAAGATGAAATAGGGGCTAGATACACCAGAACATACTATAAAAAAAAACCCTTCTCTATTCATAGAAGATGATACCAAATATAATAATAATGAATATAATGACACCAATCAACAAAAGAGAAATCCAGTTATAGCAAGTTAAGTATAATGAATTTTTTTTCTACATAGACCAACAAACTCTTCATGAAATCGCCTACATAAGAATAAATCACTTTATCTTATTTTAATTTTTGCATGAATGCTTATATACAGAATTAATCAAGTACAATGTGCGTGCAAAACACTGGGGAGAGACTTGAACAGTCTATGAACGCCAAGGTTGAAACTTCTGAATATATTGTTGACCCAACTCCTTTTTATGGTAGCGATGTGTGGATGTTGAATGCGAATGAAAGCGAAAGTGTTGAGGATATTGATATCTGATGTTTGTGCAGTGAAATTGAATAGGTAAAAAGTAAATTTCATAACTCGCCATATTTTATTTTACTTTTTCATAAGAGTAGAGATTTCAGTTATTCGACTGGTAAAGTAAACAACAATAGCATGGAGACAATACATCACGTTTTTGACCTCGTATTTGAAAATACAAGGTTTATGACTTACTGGGATTCTCCTACTACGACCTTTGTTCGTTAAAAAAAAAGGAATTACACTTTTATTTCTGAGAAGTAATATGTAAACGAAGCAGAATCTTTTACTTAGTTAACTACCTGATATTCACAATGTTATGTATGTAATCAACAGTTTGCGTTAAATTGTCTATGCTGTTATGAGGAAATAAAAACAATATTGCTGATGTTTCAAAAAAAAAAAAAAAAAAAAAAAAAAAAAAACATGGCTGCTCGTTCAAGAATAAAAAATATACTTTGCTACTGGTTCAGAATAAAATAAAAATTTAATTTACTGCTGATTTACAATAAAAAAAAAAAATTATACTTTGCTGCTAGGTCAGAATGAAAAAGTATACTTTGCTGCTAGGTCAGTATAAAAAAGTATAATTTGCCGTTGGTTCAGAATAAAAAATATATACTTTGCTACTGGTTCAGAATAAAAAAAAAATATTGCTGCTAATTGAGAATAAAAAAATACACTTTGCAACTGATTCAGAATAATAATAATAATAAAAAAAACATAATTTACTGTTGGTTTAGAATAAAAAAGTAATCTTTGCGGCTAGGTAAGAATAAAAAAAGTATAATTTTCTGTTGGTTCAAATAAAAATGTATACTTTGCTGCTCGGTCAGAATACCAAAATTGTAATTTTCTGCTGGTTCAAAATAAAAAAAATATAATTTGTTGCTAGTTCACAATAAAAAATATATAGGCTACTCTGCTGATGGTTCAGAATAATGAAAATGTGTCTAGTCTAAGTATTTTAACATGGCAGGTCATATTTCTAGCCTGTTTTCAAGCCTCTGAATAAGCTTATGCTTGTTATCCCCCTTAGAAATTAAAAAAAATAAAACGTCTGTTTTCATGCTTTCACTGTAACTTCGGGTTTTCTACTTTTTACAACTTGCAATTGTGTACAGGTTTTTTTTTCTTTGGTTATGGAAATTCTTTATTTATCGTATTTATTTGTGATATTTTAAGATTACATTTATATTAACATTTTAATCAGAGGGAAGTATTGTTTATCATTTACATTTGATATGATATTGGATAAAGGTTTCCAAATATTTAAACCTTGGAATATATCGGGTGATCATCACTGTAAAGTATATCGGCTCATGAAATCTTTCTTAATTGCAATTCATGGTTACAAATCGGGCTTTACCAAAACGTAGTAACAGAAGCTGTTTATATATATATATATATATATATATATATATATATATATATATATATATATATATATATAGGCCTATATATACATATATATATAAATAAGTATATATATATAAATATATATACATATATATATATATATATACATATATATATATATATATATATATACATATATTTATATATACTTATTTATATATATACATATATATATATAAATACACACATCTATATATATAAACATATATACATATATATACACACACACACACACACACACACACATATATATATTATATATATATATATATATATATATATATCACGATGATACAGTAACAAGCAATCAACACAAAATATTTGGTATTTTTTAAGGTATTACTAAGACAACGCTTTAATTTTCTTTTAGAATTCATCATCTACATCCCGTATCTTTAGCTCAGCGAACAAGCGAAGTAAAGTTTCCAAAGTATTACTATAATTTCGCCTGACATGGAACAGTTTTGCTTACCCAAAAGACTCAAAAAAAAAGATATGGGTCCTAGCTTGAGAAGAGACGGGCCGTGGGCGCAGATCATATGCATATATGGTCAATCTCTAGTCTAGGGTATTGGGAGGTATTCATAAAAATGAAGGATATCCTTGTAAGCATAAGGTAGAAGTACAAGGTAATTCTCTGAAGCAAAAGGTAGAAGTATAAGCAAATCTTTCTTTCCATATTCATAATGATTACCTTTTACTTGCGAGGATATCCTCCAAGCAGAAGTAAAAGGTTGACTCGTGTTTCGGAAGCGCTTAGTTACATGTTGGAACTTGTAAGATTTCATTTGTGCTGTCAAGATAAGAAAGAGTTTAGTATTTATTTCATTTGTGCTGTCAAGATAAGAGAGAGTTTAGTATTTATAATACGTATTTAATGCCCTGTTTTTACTTGTATTTAAATAAGTTTACGCATCAGAAAGAACACAGATGCCGCCGCGCCTTCCCCAAAGGCTCAATGGCGACATCTATCCCCCACCCCTTGCATTAGAAGTTCTTTGACCTCTTTTTAGCTTCCCCACCCCTTGCATTAGAAGTTCTTTGACCTCTTTTTAGCTTCCCCACCCCTTGCATTAGAAGTTCTTTGACCTCTTTTTAGCTTCCCCACCCCTTGCATTAGAAGTTCTTTGACCTCTTTTTAGCTTCCCCACCCCTTGCATTAGAAGTTCTTTGACCTCTTTTTAGCTCCCACACCCCTTGCATTAGAAGTTCTTTGACCTCTTTTTAGCTCCCACACCCCTTGCATTAGAAGTTCTTGGACCTCTTTTTAGCTCCCCCACCCCTTGCATTAGAAGTTCTTTGACCTCTTTTTAGCTCCCCCACCACTTGCATTAGAAGTTCTTAGACCTCTTTTTAGTTCCCACACCCCTTGCATTAGAAGTTCTTTGACCTCTTTTTAGCTTCCCCACCCCTTGCATTAGAAGTTCTCTGCCCTCTTTTTAGCTCCCCAACTCCTTGCATTAGAAGTTCTTTGACCTCTTTTTAGCTCCCACACCCCTTGCATTTGAAGTTCTTTGACCTCTTTTTAAAAAGCTCCCACACCTTTAGCATTAGAAGTTCTTTGACCTCTTTTTAGCTCCCCCACCCCTTTCATTAGAAGTTCTTTGACCTCTTTTTAGCTCCCACACCCCTTGCATTAGAAGTTCTTTGACCTCTTTTTAGCTCCCACACTCCTTGCATTAGAAGTTCTTTGACCTCTTTTTAGCTCCCCCACCCCTTGCATTAGAAGTTCTTTGACCTCTTTTTAGCTACCACACCCTTTGCATTAGAAGTTCTTTGACCTCTTTTTAGCTTCCCCACCCCTTGCATTAGAAGTTCCTTGACCTCTTTTTAGCTCCCACACCTCTAGCATTAGAAGTTCTTTGACTTCTTTTTAGCTCCCACACCCCTTGCATTAGAAGTTCTTTGACTTCTTTTTAGCTCCCACACCCCTTGCATTAGAAGTTCTTGGACCCCTTTTTAGCACCCACACCCCTTGCATTAGAAGTTCTTTGACCTCTTTTTAGCTCCCACACCCCTTGCATTAGAAGTTCTTTGCATCTTTTTAGCTCCCACACACCCCTTCCATTAGAAGTTCTTTGACCTCTTTTTAGCTCCCACACCCCTTGCATTAGAAGTTCTTTGACCTCTTTTTAGCCCCCCCCCCCACCCCTTGCAATATTAGATTTTTTACCTCTTTTTAGCTCCCACACCCCTTACATTAGGAGTTCTTTGACCTCTTTTTAGCTCCCCCACCCCTTGCAATAGAAGTTCTTTGACCTCTTTTTAGCTCCCACACCCCTTGCATTAAAAGTTCTTTGACCTCTTTTTAGCTCCCCCACCCCTTGCAATAGAAGTTCTTAGACCTCTTTTTAGCTCCCCAACCCCTTACATTAGAAGTTCTTTGACCTCTTTTTAGCTCCCACACCCTTTGCATTAGAAGTTCTTTGACCTCTTTTTAGCTCCCACACCCCTTGCATTAGAAGTTCTTTGACCTATTTTTAGCTTCCCCACCCCTTGCATTAGAAGTTCTTTGACCTCTTTTTAGCTCCCACACCCCTTTCATTAGAAGTTCTTTGACCTCTTTTTAGCTCCCACACCTCTAGCATTAGAAGTTCTTTGACCTCTTTTTAGCTCCCACACCCCTTGCATTTGAAGTTCTTTGACCTCTTTTTAGTTTCCCCACCCCTTGCATTAGAAGATCTTTGACCTCTTTTTAGCTCCCACACCCCTTGCATTAGAAGTACTTTGACCTCTTTTTAGCTCCCCCACCCCTTGCATTAGAAGTTCTTTGACCTTTTTTTAGCTCCCACACCCCTTGCATTAGAAGATCTTTGACCTCTTTTTAGCTCCCACACCCCTTGCATTAGAAGTTCTTTGACCTCTTTTTAGCTCCCACATCTCTAGCATTAGAGGTTCTTTGGCCTCTTTTCAGCTCCCACACCTCTAGCATTAGAAGTTCTTTGACCTCATTTTAGCTCCCACACCTCTAGCATTAGAAATTCTTTGACTTCTTTTTAGCTCCCACACCCCTTGCATTAGAAGTTCTTTGACCTCCTTTTAGCTCCCACGCCTCTAGCATTAGAAGTTCTTTGACCTCTTTTCAGCTCCCTTACCTCTAGCATTAGAAGTTCTTTGACCTCTCTTTATAGCTCCCACACCTCTAACATTAGAAGTTCTTTGACCTCCCTCTTTAGCTCCCACACTTCTAGCATTAGAAGTTCTTTGACATTTATTTCTAGGTTCCATACTTTTAGCATTGGAGGGTCTTCGATCTATATTTTGATGTGCCTTACTTCTAGCATTGGAGGCTCTCTATTTTTAGATGTCTTACCTCTGGCATTAGAGGATCCCCTTCGCTGTTCTCTCCTGTCTTCTAGTTTTCAAGATCTTCTTTCATTAGATTATCTGATTCTTTCGAGATTTCATTGTCTCTTTTCCTTAGTTCGTCAGTGTCCTTCTAGATTTCAAAAGAGATTTCAGTGCCGCGAGTCCTCACTTTGTCAGATTCCTCAGGGAAATCGAAGGGATTTATTCTTTACCTATCTGGGCAATGAGTAAAGAGATGAATACTATCGATTTCTCCGCATACACTATCATGCCAAAGTAAATGACGAGCAACATGATATATTTACCAATGTCGTCTGGATATGTCCTTACTTCAATGGCGAATTTTGGGACAATCCTGTTGAAGAACTACACGTCACTCACCGTTCAGTTGAACCATTCTGCCTCCATCCTCATTCACTGCAATCCGTTTTTGCACCGATACAAAGCCTCGTACTTTTTCCAAGAGTCTCCTT
>NC_090740.1:26837548-26847645 GCF_036898095.1 Palaemon carinicauda
GAGAGGGGGCGGAGGGTGTTTAACGAGCGTTAAACACCCCCGTCCCCCTTTTCTCTCTCTCAACAGGTAAAGTGATAGAGAGAGAGAGAGAGAGAGAGAGAGAGAGAGAGAGAGAGAGATGTTAAACGAGCGCTGATTTCACTGCTCAAAGCAAAATGAGAAAAACTAACACGGCAAAATTAAAAAGTGTAAAAAAGAGAAGAAAGAAATATACGTTTGCATGTTATCATCACAAAGATATCTGGAAGGGAAAAACTGTTGGAGCTCTGGGTCGGTGGGATGGGTGGAGGTAGAACACGGAAGGGGGGGGGGGGGTAGGAGTGGAGGCATCAAGAGGATATTGAGGAGTGAGGAAATGTGCAAAGAATAAAAAGAGAGGAATTTTCCGGTGAAGTTTGAATGGCGCACAATAGATGAAAGAAGAAGAAAAAGAAAACTTGATGATAAAAGAATAAAAAAAGAAAGTAGTGATATATTAATGTACAAGAAATGGGGAGATTGTAAAAATGATGAAGAATTGTGGTATATGAAGAAGATATAATTAGTGGTAATATTAAAATACAAGAAATGGGGAGATTGTAATAATGATGAAGAATTGTGGTAAATGAAGATGTAAGTAGTGGTAATATTAAAATACAAGAAATGGGGAGATTGTAAAAATGATGAAGAATTGTGGTAAATGAAGATGTAAGTAGTGGTAATATTAAAATACAAGAAATGGGGAGATTGTAAAAATGATGAAGAATTGTGGTAAATGAAAAAGATGTAAGTAGTGGTAATATTAAAATACAAGAAATGGGGAGATTGTAATAATGATGAAGAATTGTGGTAAATGAAGATGTAAGTAGTGGTAATATTAAAATACAAGAAATGGGGAGATTGTAAAAATGATGAAGAATTGTGGTAAATGAAGATGTAAGTAGTGGTAATATTAAAATACAAGAAATGGGGAGATTGTAAAAATGATGAAGAATTGTGGTAAATGAAAAAGATGTAAGTAGTGGTAATATTAAAATACAAGAAATGGAGAGATTGTAATAATGATGAAGAATTGTGGTAAATGAAGATGTAAGTAGTGGTAATATTAAAATAAAAGAAATGGGGAGATTGTAATAATGATGAAGAATTGTGGTAAATGAAGATGTAAGTAGTGGTAATATTAAAATACAAGAAATGGAGAGATTGTAATAATGATGAAGAATTGTGGTAAATGAAGATGTAAGTAGTGGTAATATTAAAATACAAGAAATGGAGAGATTGTAATAATGATGAAGAATTGTGGTAAATGAAGATGTAAGTAGTGGTAATATTAAAATACAAGAAATGGAGAGATTGTAATAATGATGAAGAATTGTGGTAAATGAAGATGTAAGTAGTGGTAATATTAAAATACAAGAAATGGAGAGATTGTAATAATGATGAAGAATTGTGGTAAATGAAGATGTAAGTAGTGGTAATATTAAAATACAAGAAATGGGGAGATTGTAAAAATGATGAAGAATTGTGGTAAATGAAGATGTAAGTAGTGGTAATATTAAAATACAAGAAATGGGGAGATTGTAAAAATGATGAAGAATTGTGGTAAATGAAAAAGATGTAAGTAGTGGTAATATTAAAATACAAGAAATGGAGAGATTGTAATAATGATGAAGAATTGTGGTAAATGAAGATGTAAGTAGTGGTAATATTAAAATAAAAGAAATGGGGAGATTGTAATAATGATGAAGAATTGTGGTAAATGAAGATGTAAGTAGTGGTAATATTAAAATACAAGAAATGGAGAGATTGTAATAATGATGAAGAATTGTGGTAAATGAAGATGTAAGTAGTGGTAATATTAAAATACAAGAAATGGAGAGATTGTAATAATGATGAAGAATTGTGGTAAATGAAAAAGATGTAAGTAGTGGTAATATTAAAATACAAGAAATGGAGAGATTGTAATAATGATGAAGAATTGTGGTAAATGAAAAAGATGTAAGTAGTGGTAATATTAAAATACAAGAAATGGAGAGATTGTAATAATGATGAAGAATTGTGGTAAATGAAAAAGATGTAAGTAGTGGTAATATTAAAATACAAGAAATGGAGAGATTGTAATAATGATGAAGAATTGTGGTAAATGAAGATGTAAGTAGTGGTAATATTAAAATACAAGAAATGGGGAGATTGTAAAAATGATGAAGAATTGTGGTAAATGAAAAAGATGTAAGTAGTGGTAATACTAAAGTACAAGAAATGGAGAGATTGTAAAAATGTTGATGAATTATGGTAAAAGGAAAAAGAAGTAAGCAGTGGTGATACTAGAATAAAAGAAATGGAGAGACTGTAAAGAAATGATGAAGAATTATGATAAAAGGAAAAAGAAGCAAGTATTGGTAATATTAAAAGACAAGAAATGAGGCGATTTAAAAAAAAAAATGATGAAGTATGGTAAAAGGAAAACGGTACAAGTACTAGTGATATTAAAATACAAATAAAGGAGATTGTAAAAAATAATGAAAAATTATGGTAAAAGAATATATACATCAATTACTGATAATATTAAAATACAGCAAATGGGGAGATTCTACAAAATGATGAATACTTTTGGTAAAAGAAAAATAAAGATTTAAGTACTGATGATATTAATATAAAAGAAATGGGGAGATTGTAAAAATAATAAGATATTTATAACTGACACTAATAACACGAAGGCAGAGTAAGAATAACTCTTTAAACGTAAGAAATATTTAAAAAATCATGAAATTAAAAAAAAACTAACTGAAAACTTCCTAAAAAATCAAATGTTTTTTTTTAAAGAACAAAAATAAACGGATTTGAAATATAAATATTATGGGGAGATTTTTTTTTTTTTTTTTGTATCTGAAAGAAAATTAGAATTTGAAGCGAGTGTGTAATCCAGACGTGTTTGGAGAAAGAAGAAGAATAAGAGCTAAGAAATGCAGGACGAATAAACTGGGAAAAGACATAGCAAATTCAAATTCAAACAATTTATTGACAAACCGAGATCAAAAGGAGCTGTTAGTCTTGCTAGACAGCCCACTCTATCTTTAATTTACATAAATGAACAAAAGCTAAGTACAAAAGTAAAACATAGTAATAATTTACATAAACCAAAAAATACATTTAGTAACAAATAGTTTTTACAAATGAAAACACCTTCTACATTAATAATTTCGAATTTACCCAAAGTAAATTAGCATAAACCTTATATGTTTATTTCACAGAGACTGAAATTACATAATACTTAATCATAGTTATAATTTGATAAAACAAACAATCCAGCAAAATCCCAATGTTTCAGTGGAAGACATAGCAGACGACAGGCAAGCAAGGCACCGGAGTACCGAACAGAGCTTGTATAGATGGCACTTCGGTAGATTTTGTAAAGGGACAGAAAATATGTCAGTTATTTACAATTTTTTTTTTCGATTCAAAAGGTAGAGTATGTATGTATCAGTGACCACAGATTTATTATTTTTAGAGCCAACATCGATTAGGAAGAACAACTTTATATCATAATGCGAAGCACACACACGTATACATACACACACACACACACATATATATACAAATGTATTATTGTATATGTATATATATGTACAGTATATATATATATATATATATATATACATATATATATATAGATATATATACTGTATATATATATATATATATATATATATATATATATATATATATATATATACTATCCAAGCTACAACCCTAGTTGGAAAAGCAAGATGCTATAAGCCCAGGGGCTCCAACAGGGAAAAATAGCTCAGTGAGGAAAGGAAATAAGGAAATAAATAAATGAAGAGAACACATTAACAATAAATCATTCTAAAATAAGAAACAACGTCAAAACAGACATGTCATATAATAAACTATCAACAACATCGAAAACAAATATGTCATAAATAAACTATAAAAAGACTATGTCTGCCTGGTCAACAAAAAAGCATTTGCTCCAACTTTGAACTTTTGAAGTTCTACTGATTCAACCACCCGATTAGGAAGATCATTCCACAACTTGGTCACAGCTGGAATAAAACTTCTAGAGTACTGCGTAGTATTGAGCCTCGTGATGGAGAAGGCCTGGCTATTAGAATTAACTGCCTGCCTAGTATTACGAACAGGATAGAATTGTCCAGGGTGATCTGAATGTAAAGGATGGTCAGAGTTGTGAAAAATCTTATGCAACATACATAATGAACTAATTGAACGACGGTGCCAGAGATTAATATCTAGATCAGGAATAAGAAATTTAATAGACCGTAAGTTTCTGTCCAACAAATTAAGATGAGAATCAGCAGCTGAAGACCAGACAGGAGAACAATACTCAAAACAAGGTAGAATGAAAGAATTAAAACACTTCTTCAGAATAGATTGATCACCGAAAATCTTGAAAGACTTTCTCAATAAGCCTATTTTTTGTGAAATTGAAGAAGACACAGACCTTATAAGTTTCTCAAAAGTAAATTTACTGTTGAGAATCACACCTAAAATTTTGAAAGAGTCATACATATTTAAAGAAACATTATCAATGCTGAGATCCGGATGTTGAGGAACCACCGTCCTTGACCTACTTACAATCATACTTTGAGTTTTGTTAGGATTCTTTAAATATGTATGACTCTTTCAAAATTTTAGGTGTGATTCTCAACAGTAAATTTACTTTTGAGAAACATATAAGGTCTGTGTCTTCTTCAATTTCACAAAAAATAGGCTTATTGAGAAAGTCTTTCAAGATAAGACTTTCTCAATAAGCCTATTTTTTGTGAAATTGAAGAAGACACAGACCTTATATGTTTCTCAAAAGTAAATTTACTGTTGAGAATCACACCTAAAATTTTGAAAGAGTCATACATATTTAAAGAAACATTATCAATACTGAGATCCGGATGTTGAGGAACCACCGTCCTTGACCTACTTACAATCATACTTTGAGTTTTGTTAGGATTCAACTTCATACGCCATAATTTGCACCATGCACTAATTCTAGCTAAATCTCTATTAAGGGATTCACCAACCCTAGATCTACATTCAGGGGATGGAATTGATGCAAAGAGAGTAGCATCATCTGCATATGCAACAAGCTTGTTTTCTAGGCCAAACCACATGTCATGTGTATATAGTATGAAAAGTAATGGGCCAAGAACACTACCCTGTGGAACACCAGATATATATATATATATATATATATACTGTATATGTTTGTGTGCACGAGTGTCTTATCCCCGCATTTGAAAGAGAGCTCTTGACACTACCTTTCCGGTTTTTAGACGTCATTGTTAGATTGAAGTTGCCAGCATCACACCTTCCCCTGGATGTTGAAGGAACTTATGTACCCACAGAATCTGTTTTTGTTTTCTTTTTTCGTGATGGTTCTCCAAGCAAATTTGAATCATTGTTTGAAATGTATTTTCTACTATGAACAAACGAAGAGCGGTGTTTAAGGAACACGGAATGGTAGACTGAACGCTCCTTAAGGATGTTGTGACGGGCCGAGAGAGGAGTTGTTAACTCAAAGGCAGGCTGCAATCAACTGAGTTTTATTAAGGAACACACTTCTTTATATACAAAACCTCAAGGCAACAGGACATGACCTGTTCGAGAGACAGACAACGTTACAAAGCAAAACGGAGACATGATCATTCAGGTTCTTTTTAGTGCGAGGGAAGAGCGCAGATACAAGCATAATATATACAACATAATTATGTACCATTGTGTGCCACACGGTTGGTACATGGCTCCCCCCCTAAAAATGACATACTGCACATGTTAAATAGGGCGCCCTGATCTAGAGAGGCGAACTGTAGGCGGGTTATCTGGCAGAAGATAAGCAGGTTTTAGACGATCAATGGAGACCCAGTCTTCTTTGCCCCGAATGTTCAGTAGGAATGCTTTCGGACTGCGTCGGATCACAAGAAAAGGGCCCGTGTAAGGGGGCGTTAGTGGTGGCTTGCTAGTGTCGTTGCGCAGGAAGACGTGCGTTGCAGAGTGCAAGTTCGTTGGTATGTGATGCTTCGCTGGGGGCTTGTAAGTCTGGCGGCACGGAGTAAATTTTCCCACGACGTGACGTATGCGCTGGAGATCGTCAGAGGAGGTTGTAGAAGGAAAAAATTCGGCAGGGACGACCAACGGGTCGCCATACACCATTTCAGCTGCCGAGACGTCGAGGGCGTCTTTAGGAGTGGTCCTTAGTCCCAGGAGGACCCAGGGAAGTTGAGTAAACCAGTTGCAATCCTTGCAGCGGGACATCAAAGCTGCTTTGAGGGTGCGATGAAAACGTTCAACCATTCCATTGGCAGCGGGGTTGTAGGCCGTTGTCTGATGTAGGGTGATGCCCAGGAGATTCGCTAATGACGTCCACAATTGAGAGGTGAAAGTGGTTCCCCTGTCAGAAGTAATATGCTCAGGGATACCGAATCTTGAAATCCATCCAGAGAGTAAGGCAGATGTACATGAGGCGGACGTTGCAGTTTCCATGGGAATGGCTTCAGGCCAACGAGTGGAGCGGTCGATGACGGTAAACAGGTAACGATGTCCTTGTGATGTGGGTAGGGGGCCTACAACGTCGACATGAATGTGTGCGAAACGACGCTGAGGTTGAGGAAAGGTGCCCACTCCTGAATCCGTGTGTCGATGTACTTTGGAAGTTTGGCAAGAAGTACAGGCGCGGACCCAATCCTTAGCATCCTTAGAAATGCCGTGCCAAATGAACTTTGCCTTCAGCAGCTGTGCAGTAGAACGGCACGAGGGATGTGAAAGGCCGTGAATGAAATCAAACACCTGTCAGCGCATGGGAGCAGGAATCCAAGGTCGCGGTCTACCAGTACTGACGTCACAGAGGAGGGTGGTGTTGGAGTCTTCGAGGGGAAAATCTTCCCAACGGAGGGACGTGCAGGAAGTCCTACAAGCTTGATACTCTGGATCCTGTTGTTGGGCTTCAGCCAGGGCGTTGTAATCCAATCCCAGTTGAACGGCAGCCAACGTGTTTCTTGACAGAGCATCGGCAACGGGATTCATTTTCCCAGGGACGTATTGGAGGGTGCAATTGTATTCAGCCACGGCGGAGAGATGTCGGCGTTGACAGGCGGACCAGGCGTCAGACTGTCGAGTGAAGGCGTGCACCAGAGGCATGTGGTCTGTGCGAATGACGAAGGGCGTACCTTCTAAGAAATGGCGAAAGTGACGGACAGCCAAGTGCACCGCCAGCAATTCTCGATCGAAGGTAGAATAACCCGATTCTGCCTTGGACAGTTTTCTGCTGAAGAAGGCCAATGGGCGGGGCGAGCCTTTGACCACCTGCTCGAGTACTGCACCAATAGCGACGTCGCTGGCATCGGTGGAGAGAAGGAGAGGGGCGTGTGGGATAGGAAAAGTGAGAGCCGCAGCAGTTGATAGGGCCTTCTTTGCATTGCAGAAGGCTGCTTCTTGAAGGGGACCCCACTTCAGGTCCTTTGGCTTGCCCTTGAGGGAGGCGTAGAGGGGAGCAAGAGTGGCGGCAATGGCTGGCAGAAAACGGTGATAATAGTTGATCATGCCCAAGAATTCCTGCAGAGCTTTGACGGTCGAGGGCGCGGGGAAGTTCTGAACGGCTGCTACCTTCTCAGGGAGGGGATGGACTCCTTCAGGAGTGATACGGTGCCCTAAGAACGACACTTCGTTGGCGCCAAAGGAACACTTGTCGTACCGGACTACAAGGCCGTTTTGTTGCAGGCGGTCGAGCACGATGCGTAGGTGACGGAGGTGTTCCTCTTTTGAGGAGGAGAACACAAGTATGTCGTCCACATAACATACACAGAAAGGGAGGTCCCCTAAGATGCCATCCATGAGACGTTGAAACGTTGCCCCAGCATTACGAAGGCCAAAACAGGAGTAATTGAAGGTGTATGTACCAAACGGAGTGGTGATGGCAGTCTTGGGGATGTCTTCTGGGTTCATAGGCACCTGATAATACCCCTTCAGGAGGTCGAGCGTAGAGAAAACCTTCGCTTTGTGCAGGTAGGAGGTTACATCGGCAATGTTTGGGAGGGGGTAGTGATCCGGTTCTGTTTGCATGTTCAGGCGCCTGTAATCCCCGCACGGACGGAGGGAGCCGTCTTTCTTCAGAACGATGTGTAAGGGTGACGACCATGGGCTGGAGGCCTTTTGGCAAAGGCCCATTTTCTCCATTTCGGCGAACATCTGTTTGGCGGCTGCCAATCGTTCCGGTGCCAGACGTCTGAATTTTGCGAAGACTGGGGGTCCCGTCGTCTTGATATGGTGATAAATACCATGCTTGGCAGGAACCGTGGGCGTTTGGCGAAGTTCTGGACGGAAAACTTCCGGGTACGACGTGAGAAGGTGGGCGTAGGCATCCGTGGGTGCGCTGATGTGGAGAGCGAGGTTAGAGGGGGCGGGTTGAAGAGGTGTCGATAAGTACGAGTCTGCGTTGACCAATCGTCGGTGGGCGACATCGACCAGAAGGTGGAAATGAGAGAGGAAATCCGCACCGAGGATTGGCATTGTGACGTCAGCAACGAGAAACTTCCAATTGAATTTACCGTTTCCGAACGATAATGTGAGGTTCTCGTAACCGTAGGTGGGTATCGCAGATCCGTTGGCAGCTACTAAGCGGACGTCGGCAGATGTAGACAGACTACGTCGTGCCTTGAAGAGTTTCCTTGGCAAAAGAGAACGACAAGCACCCGTGTCTACCAAAAATCGCACGCCCGTTCCTGCATCCTGTAAAAAGAAAAGATTAGAAACATGGGAGGCCACCGCCACAAGCGATGGCCTACTTACACGTTTTTTGGCCACTGACAATCCTTGACACATTTCTTCGCGGTTGCCCCGAATCTGCAGTGGTAGTAGCAAAACTGCGGCGGATGGGAGGCAGTAAGTGGCTGTAGAAGTCGTTCGTTGGGGCGCGAGCGATTGGTGGGTGGTGGGCGGCTTTGTCGCCGCTTCGGCACGTCACGGGGTAGGCGTGTATGTCCTACGGCATTCATGTCAGCTTCAGTTGACGTTGGATAGGCATCCTCGTCGTCAGGGGTGGAGGCGTTGATGTAGGTCTTGAAGTGGCTGTCCATAAGGGCGTCGTCTTTGGTCATCAAGTCCTTTATGGGTAAACTATCGACATCGGGTATGGCAGCGCGTACAGGTTCGGGTAAACGGTGTATCCAAAGGGCACGAAGTAGGTTCACCTCACGAGGAGAGCCGTCTGCGGCAGGTTGAAGGCGAGCGATACTGGTCATTTCCCTGAGGGCAAGCGAAGCCCTTTGGTCCCCCAACGGTTGTTGCGAGAGCTGAAAAAGCTTTGCTATACGGGCGGCTGGTGACAGCGAGTACTGCTGCAGAAGGTATGTTTTGAGGGCTTCATACGCTATTGGGGTGTCTCCTTGTTCACAAAGCCAGTCGGATATTTCTGGGAAGGTGTCCTCGGGTATCGCCGCGAGAACATAATCCGCTTTGGTGGTTGAGCGAGTCACGCCCCTGATACGAAACTGGACTTCTGAGCGCTGAAACCAAGCAAACGCTTCTCCGGTGGCGAACGGTGAAAGTTTCAATGAGGCGGCGCCAACTGCTGGAGTAGAGTCTGTCTCCGTCATAGTACCAACGATGGAGGGGCGAGGGAGGTGGGGGTGGAAGGCAGTGGGAGCGAGTCGACTTCCGGGGTCACCAATGTGACGGGCCGAGAGAGGAGTTGTTAACTCAAAGGCAGGCTGCAATCAACTGAGTTTTATTAAGGAACACACTTCTTTATATACAAAACCTCAAGGCAACAGGACATGACCTGTTCGAGAGACAGACAACGTTACAAAGCAAAACGAAGACATGATCATTCAGGTTCTTTTTAGTGCGAGGGAAGAGCGCAGATACAAGCATAATATATACAACATAATTATGTACCATTGTGTGCCACACGGTTGGTACAATGTGAAATTTGCATTTTGAACACTAAAGCTAATTCTTTTTAAAATAGATATTGAGATAAACGGTTCGTGCGATGAAATATCAAAGCAAATAGAAATGTACCCACAGAATCTGTTTTTTGTTTCCTTTTTTTCGTGATGGTTCCCCAAGCAATTTTGAATCCTTGTTTG
>NC_090740.1:26853145-26863145 GCF_036898095.1 Palaemon carinicauda
TGTTTGGGTTTAAATCTGTCTGGTAAAAGATTTTTAATGCAATTGGATATAGAAACTAAACTAGTCCGGCCGTTTTTTAATGGAAGAAAATTATAACTATTTTCGCAGAGCAGCGATATCAATACATGTTTACTATCTATACCATGGCTTACTTATCATATCTATCCACCAAGTAAAGGTTAGATTTATATGATTAATAAAAAAAAAGTCTATAATATTTTTGTGGAGGACGCCATAAAAAAAGAGCAATTGTAATAAACAAGAAAGGAGAAGGAGGTCTTGTTGGTGTATTTTTTTTTTTTTATAAAATCATATCCTTATGAAATAGGAAACCCAAGTCTTCTAACAGATTTCTATTTCCTAAGAATGAAGAAATGCATAGCAAAGGATATATCTCTAATCAGCACTTCATATCCTACTCCTTACTAAAGCTAACTCCCTTATATAATAAAAAGCAAGTGGCTGGCTTTATATATATATTTTATACATACATACATATATATATATATATATATATATATATATATATATATATATATATATATATATTATATATAATATATATGAGTGTATATAAATAGGAATATATATATATAATATATATATATATATATATATATATATGTATATATATACATATATATATATATATATATATATATATATATATATATATATATATATATATATATGAATATATATATACATATATATGTATATATATATATAAATATGAATATATATATATATATATATATATATATATATATATATATATATATAAATATATATATATAAGCATATATATATATATATATATATATATATATATATATATATATATATTATATATATATATATTATATATATATATATATATATATATATATATATATATATATATATATATATATATATATATATATATATATTTCCGGTCACGATCAATGGCATTGACAGACGTATAACTACTTGGTCTCTACCCGTCTTTTGGATGGTGGGGAGTAGTCATACCCTGGTGAGAGGGGTTGCGTGTGTACACATACTTATCTGAATACTCAGCCGTCATTTTTGACGGGTCGCATTCACTAGCATGTTATATTACACTATGTTGATAAAAGTGCCGCTCATCGTAAATTCTCTACTTTTACGAATACAAATTTGAATTAAAACAATGTTTAACTACTGAGGTCAAGTATGCTTGTTTAATTGGCAGGTGATGTGAACTCATTTTAATTCTTGTATAATCAGTGCATGAGTATCATTTTTAATTAAGCTCTTGCATAAGCTTCTAGCCTTCATATATAGGTTATATGTTTTTAAGCTATGAACACCAGATGTGGTACATGCAATCTTAATGAAAATAGTTTATATGCCTTTTATTTTTTGTAAAAGAATCAGACCTGTTTTTAATTGGATTAGTGTTGACAAATTCTGACTATAATGTGAAAGAAAAAAGCGAATATCAATATTTTTATTTTTTTTGTAGGTATATGGCCGTGTTGTGATAAATACAATTTTACAACAGATCAGATTAAAAAGAGGTTGTTATCAAAAAATAGTAGCGATAACAAATTTGATATCATACTAATCTAAGGTAATAGCTATTATAAGATGAACCTGAGAAGAGAATTTTCCCTCTCTCTTTTTTATTATGCTTCTGCCATTAAAACAAACTCGCTGAAGTGATATTACTTTAAATATTAACATAAAAACAAAAAGCAGAAAAAACAAAGATTACTGATAAAGATGTGAAATTATTATCATCACTAGCAAACCTACAACTCTAGTAGGAAAATCAGGATGCTATAAGCCCAAGTGCTCCAACAAGGTAAAATGGCCAAGTGAAGAAAGAAAAAAGGAAATAATAACTATGAGAAGTAATGATCACTTAAAGGTAAAAGTGTCTGGTTTCAGTTCCAATTTCATCAGAATAGATGCTCACCAGAACGTCAGCCGGGCAAGCCCAATCCCCAATGCCCGAAACACAGCAGTGGCCTCCCCACTAAACAGCTTAAACTCACAGTCCTGGGCTGGGATCAATCTGCTGCCATGCGACTGCTAAGCGAACACGTTAGCACTGTACTAGTAGTTCATTAATAAGAACTATTTTAAGAACAGTAATTCAATTCAAATTCAAATTGGATTTTACCAAATTTTTTTCACAAACCTGAGAGCTCCTCCATTTTTATCATTATTCTGGTGATCCGGAAAATTCTGGGTCTGACCTGCGAAGTCCAGCAAAGAAATTACAGCGACACCAATAAGAACAATGACTGAAAAGCGAAGAGCCAATGGATACCTCCATATGAGAGAGAGAGAGAGAGAGAGAGAGAGAGAGAGAGAGAGAGAGAGAGAGAGAGAGAGAGAGAGAGAGAGATAACATCATCATCATCATCATCATCCCTTACGCCGATTGACGCAAAGGGCCTCATAGACGATTCATTAACTAAAATTCATCAAAGGAGAGAGAGAGAGAGAGAGAGAGAGAGAGAGAGAGAGAGAGAGAGAGAGAGAGAGAGAGAGAGAGAGAGAGAGAGGGGGGGGGGCACCAAAAATGAATAGCAAATAACATGCGAAAGAAATTTTAGGAAATTTTGAGAAAATTTAGATTTTAATGTAGGGTTTGGAAGGAAGTGCCAACTGATGACTTTGATAGGAATACAAAAAGTGTCTTTGTCTATTATGGGAATTGTATAATTCATTGATGATAAGTTAAAACGAGCATATCCGCTCAGGTATGGACTGCCCAGACCTTATTCCTGAAAAATTGGAATGATTCAAGATAAAACACTAATTGATCCTATGAGTGGCTAAGATTTTACATGCAGTTCATTGACAAGTATTGTGAAATCAAGTAAAATCTCAAATTCATTAGCTAACGCTGTCACCCTTTAGGCTTCTATAGAACGAAAGATACCTCCCACCAGACCCCAGAGGGATGTTGTTGGTCACCGGCCACGGATTTATGAGATAAAAAAAAGGATGGCAGCGAAAATGGAAAAGAATGTTTGATGAAAATCTCCCCTATATAATAAAGTGTAATTATCTATCTATCTATGTATATATATATATATATATATATATATATATATATATATATATATATATATATATATATATATATATATATATATATATATATATATATATTCTTTCCGGTCACTCCCAGCTCTCCCTATCCCTCGGGCAGGGAGAAGGGGTGCGTGCGTGTGTGTGTGCATATCTATCTAGACATCTACCCGACATTTTTGACGGATTGCGTAAACCAGTACTCTCAAAATAGCCATACTGTTTTGAATTACAGACGTAAGCCACAACCACTTAAACGTAATTAAGGGTACCCTTGCATAGTCAGCAATTATTAAGGAAACAACTTCTATGTTAAAGGCCAATAACTTCGTAATTAATCGTTACAAGATTATTCAACGTCATATCGTGATAATTAGATTTATAGGATTCTAATTACCTGGAGTTTGACTCTCACCAGTTATTGTTGGGTCGTTCTTTGTTCTATTCAACAGACCAAAACGTGTTTATCTTTAAAATTATTAACAAAACCGCACTTATAATTTATTGCATATACATCCATATGTTTATATGTATGTAAGCATGGACTATATATATATATATATATATATATATATATATATATATATATATATATATATATACATATATATATATACATATATATATATATATATATATATATATATATATATATATATACACACATATACATATACATACATATATATACACACATATACATATTTATATATATACATATATATATATATATATATATATATATATATATATATATATACATATATATTTATGTATATATATATATATATATATATATATATATATATATATATATATATATATATATATATATATATGTATATATTTGAAGTAGAGGATACTCTAACATCTAAGAAAAAGAAAAAGATATGGGCAGGACATATAATAAGGACAGACGATAGATAGACATTATGAATAAAAGAACGAGTTCCTAGAGATTGAAAGAGAAGCAGGGAAAAGAGAACTCGATGGAATGACGAGCTAAGAAAATGTGCGGGTATAGATTGGCCAAGGTCCAGCGAGACCGTGAGACTGCCATAGAAAGACCATGAACAAATGGTAGTGGAAGGACATGTCTACGGCCTTTGCCCTGCAGTGGACTAGTTAAGGATGATAATGTTGATGATGATGATGATATATACATACATATACATATATATATATATATATATATATATATATATATATATATATATATATATATATATATACATATATATATATATATATATATATATATATATATATATACACATATATATATATACATATATATATATATATATACATACATATATATATATATATATATACATATATACTTATATATACATATAAATAATTAAATATATATGTATGTGTATATATATATATATATATATATATTTATATATATATATATATATATATATATATATATATATATATATATATATATATATATAAATATATATATATATATGTATGTCTACGTGTGGGCAGAACATATTTTTCCTTCATATAAGTGACTATCAAGACATAAACACGAGAGAATTTCAGCTTTCAGAACAAAGAGAAATATCTTCATGATTTATCTTCAAGCGTTTAAATTATGCATGGCTAAATGACAATCATCCTGATCCCAGGCATTTCTCATCGTAATGGATTATAAGACCGACTTCTGCCTCGGCCATCTCCATAGTCTTCCTGCCTGGATTGATATGGTGAGTAGCAAGCATATATCCGGGTAGTATGTTTAAGGTAGCTGTATTCAATCTCTAAGGCCTTTGTTTAAAGGTTTAAAGATCGCTCATGAATAGCAGAGGCAAGGGACAGTGGCATTGCCATAGCAAGCAGGACAATGCCCTAGAGACTGACCATATAGTATATGATCAGTGCCCAAGCCTCCTCTCCACCCAAGCTAGGACAAGGGAGGGCCAGGCAGTGGCTGCTGATGACTCAACAGATAGATCTATAGGCTCCCCCAAACTCCCCAACCTTAGCTCACAAGGATGGTAAGGTTGCAGACATTAATGGCACTAACGAGACTGAGCGGGACTCGAACCCCCGACTGGCGATCACCAGGCAGAGACGTTACCTATCAGGCCACAACAACCTCTTCATAAATAATCCTTCTTCCCTGCCATAATTTCATAATTTATATTAAATCTTTAGGTGATAATTTTGTCTCAAAGTATTTTTCTTGTTTTAATTACAGTTATTGCCGTTGCTCTATTGTTGTTGTTTATTTATTACCATTTAAGGATTGGTAAGGACTTTATTTAGATATATTTTCATTTACTTGGTTATAAACGTGACATAGATTTATAATTTATTAAATCGACATTTGAAGCCTAAACCACATTTTTCAGGATATATCATCCATGTTGGATAAATGTTTTGCGTGGTCTGGTGGTTTTTTCTTCCATTAGCCTCAGTTTACTTACAACATGTAGTAATATTGTTTTTAAATTGAATATATTAAATTTTATATCTTACATTGGTATATTCTGTTTTTAAATAAATTCAATACCTGATGTTGTTGTATAATATTCATAGTCAATTTTATAACTTTTTTTTTAATATTATCCCTATTTACATGCAGGCGAGGAAGTAAAGCTGATTCAAACCAGGAAAATACCCTAAAAATTGAAAACTTCAAATTATATTTCATACTAACTTCTTATATAGTTATATTAATCCATTCATAATTATAATTTGATGTTTTTTTTTTTTTTGGTAAATAAAAATGTTGTTTGTATATGTATAATTTCATATTCCTGGTAGTAATGTACGTGCTTTACATAATTATTTTTAATAAATTGATTACAAAATAATATAATTAACCTCCGAAGGAAATTGATATCAAAAGGTTTGATATCCATTAATGATGTTCAACAATACAATATGCCAAATTAGCATATATGTCGATAAAGTATGAAAAAATCCCTTTCCCCTTGATTAAATCAACCAAAATATTAAACAGTCATTCACTCGGCATCATCATCAGGGAAGATCAAACTGGTTAATCAGGATGATCCGTTAATTACTGCCATGCAATTAAGGACAACATAAGGATGATTATTCATGTGTAAGGTCGGTGTTTAAGCGGCGAATCACTACAAGTAAACACATAAACGTTCGTACGGGCATCATAAGATACTGTGAGTCAGAACTCTTTTTATCATTTCCCCTACAAGCAAAAAAGGGACATTGTGTACACACACATAAACATACACATACACAGACACACACACACACACACACACACACACACACACACACACACACATATATATATATATATATATATATATATATATATATATATATATAAACACTAGCATAAATTATGGCTAAATATTTAGATTGAACGCACACGCAAAAACTCTCACCAATGAATGAATACTCTTTCTCCCTACTACCCGAAGTACAGGAGAGCTGAGGGTGACCGAAAATGAATATGTATGTGTATATATATATAAATATATATACACATACACACATATATATATACACACACATATATATATATATATATATACATATATATATATATATATATATATATATATATATATATATATATATATCAGACACGTGCTTTTTATTATATAAAGGAGGCAAGTGGGATTCAGAGAGAGAGAGAGAGAGAGAGAGAGAGAGAGAGAGAGAGAGGACATTTGCTGTACCAATGTTTGGTTATGCAAAGCGAATTCCCAAAAAAGAGAAGCATCAAATAATAATAATAATAATAATAATAATAATAATAATATTAACAATAACAATAATAATAATAATAATAATAATAATAATAATAATAACAACAACAACAACAACAACCCAATAACCCAATGCGTATAAGCAAAAGTGGCCAAGTCGAACCCAAATAGTTCCTCCCACGCCACAGCTTTAAATATTTCATAAAACCCAAAGCGCCATATATTGGTGTAGAATTGGGTTCGAAAATTCGAGTTTGTAATATTTATGGTGAGCAGTGGAAACAGGATATAAATTTCATAAAACAACAAAGGGTAAGCTATTCATTAATGTCGTCCATTAATATCGCAGAGGATTGTGTGATGTGAAAAAAGGGTTATTGAATGCGTGTACATAAAAAAGGGAGAAAATTTCATGTAAGCCTATATCAAATACAACTGTTTTAATAGATATATAAGAAAATGAATAAATGTTATGTTGTTATATACTTATGAAAGAGTAAATCATCCACGCATGAAGTGAAGAAATATCTAAGCCTATATCAAATAATACTATCTAAATGAATAAATAATAATAATAATAAAAAAAAAACAGATAAAGGCTATGTATCGTTAAACACTTTTCAAATATTAGTAAATTGTCAACTCATGAAATTATAAAATAATAATGTTAATAAAGTTAATTTTCTTTGATAATATATAATTTTCTTCATGCGATTCTATGAATGCATAATAATTCATAAATTACATGAAGTATAAAAAATCAATTAGGTTTTATGAGATGGAACATGATACCAAATAAAATAAAAACATCAATTAACCCACAAAACTATTGTCATATATCAAGGGCAACAACAAGATATATGTGAACGTAATAGTAGAGAATATTGAACCATTGATCACATCATAAATCCGAGTGAAATATCCTGCCATGGGAGACATATATTACATGGAAGGATTGTCAATAACGAAGGACTCGCCAGAAATAATTATAGCAAAGGCCATCAATTAAGGTCTGAAAACCAAAGGGAATGCATTGGAGACCAAAAGCCTAGAGGGGGACTCAGTAGAGCGCAGACCTCCGCCGTGGCAGTTTTTTTCTCGACCTTGACATGTATTAATTGGCGAGGAGTTACATACGCTCAAATATAAACCAAGTTTGAAATCTGTGACAATGATGTCCGAACATATGGATGATTACGTGAATTGGTCATTTTGCTTGACACTGACCTTGACCTTCCAAAATTTAATGATTTCCAGCTTTGCACATAACAGTTAATCCCTGCAAGTTGCAATACTCTACGATTAAGATTGTGGTGAGGAAGCTGTTTACACACACACACACACACGGGGCAAAAACATAACCTCCTTCCAACTTCGTTGGCGGAGGTAATGATGAAACTGAAAGACGCCGTCCAAACAACGGTGTAAGTTGGGTGGAGATGGAAAGTGGTCGGGCTGAACAAAATCAGCCACAAGAGAGTGGGAAGTGAGTTTTTACCTGACAGGATGAAATAACAAACCGTCTATTCATATGACATTTAGTTTGGATGTATTTAAGTATCGGAAATGAGATGGATAAGAGGTCAGATTAGACAAGTTCATCCATACTGAGATTATTATTATTATTATTATTATTATTATTATTATTATTATTATTATTATTATTATTATTATTACAAGCTAAGCTATAACCCTATTTGGAAAAGCAAGATGCTATAAGCCCAGAGGCTCCAGCAGGAAAAAATAGCCCAGTGAGAAAAGGAAACAAGGAAATACATAAAATACAAGAGAAGTAATAAACAATCAAAATAAAATATTTCAAAAACAGTAACAACGTTAAATCAGTTCTTTCATACATAAACTATATATATATATATATATATATATATATATATATATATATATATATATATATATATATATATATATATATATATAAGATAGAAATGCGGGGCCGAGTGTACCCTCAAGCATCTTTGAAGTATCACAATGGAGATGTAAAAAGACTTGGTGGGAACTTGTATTTGTTCCTAATGGACGAATCTTTCCTCTGGATATGAATGGAGGTCATAATGGATAATAGCGTTGGTTGATGGGAGTTCTTTTCTGAATGGAAGACAACATCCATATAGAGATGAGAAATAAAAGAGATGGGGACTTTGAAAAAGAGTGGGAAATGGATGGTAGCCTCAGAAAGAAAACGCTATTGGCTAAAAAGAACGAATGAAAAGAGAGGACAGGGAAGGGGGTTTTAAAGGTATTTTTAAAGGCCACTCATAAATGGCAGAGGCAAGAGACAGTGACACTACCCTACCAAGCACGACAATGCCCTGGAGACTGTCCATATATACATATGATCAGCGGCCAAACCCCCTCTGCACCCAAGCTGGGACCAGGCAATGGCTGCTGATGACTCAGCAGATAGACCTATAGGCTCCCCTAAACCCCTTTCCTTAGCTCACAATGATGGTAAGGTTGCAGTGACCAAAGGAACTAACGAGCTTAAGCGGGACCTGAACCCGAGTCAGGTAATCAACAGGCAAAGACGTTACTGTAGAAGATAACATACACATTAATGGGAAAAGACAGACTTACACATTAATGACAGCATTCCAGCCAAAGTGAAAATCCCGATATCGGGAATGGAAGAAATTTTGACCCTGATCGATACCTGTATCACTACTGAGATGAAGGCATATATAACTTTAGAATCTTACATCAATGTTCTCATCGAAAACAAGAGAAGACATCTTCTGGGATTAAGATTACTCGCCTCAACGACCAATTGTTTCAGCAACAAAGATGACAATGGAAAATATTCTGCAAGTTTTGCTGAGACCCGCTCACTCGCTTTTAAAGTTATTTGCTTGCACATACAAAACAAACCCTCACAAGAGTATTGCATAAATATTTTCTATCTTCAGCTACTATAATGTCTACCACTACTACTAATAATAATGGTAATAATAAATGTTTATCTTTACTTAGAATATCAAGGATTATATACAACAATAAAAATGCAGCTGTTTCAAGTCCACTGTAGGACAAAGGCCTCAGACACATTAATTCATGTCTGGGGTTTAGCCAGTTCTCATCACCAAGTTAGCCAGTACGGATTGGTGACGGTGACAGAATTTCGTCTGATTCCTCACAACAAACCAAACTAGTATCGGTAGAAGAGACGTGACATTACTAGGAGCCTGGGT
>NC_090740.1:26868145-26873145 GCF_036898095.1 Palaemon carinicauda
TAGTGTCTGCAACCTCGCCATATTTGAGAGCTGAGGGGGGTGTCTGCAACCTCACCATCTTTGTGAGCTGATGGGGGGGGGGGGGGGGGTGTCTGCAACATCATCATCTTTGTGAGTTGAGGGAGGGTGTCTGCAACCTCACTATCTTTGTGAGCTGAGGGGGGGGGGTGTCTGCAACCTCACCATCTTTGTGAGCTGAGGGGGGGGGGTCTGCAACCTCAACATCTTTGTGAGCTGGGGGGTTGTCTGCAACCTCACTATCCTTGTGAGCTGAGGAGGGTGTCTCCAACCTTTGTGAGCTGAGGATAGGGGTTGGGGAAGCCTATAGGTCTATCTGCTGAGTCATTAGTAGCCATTGCCTGGTTCTCCCTGGTCCTAGTTTGTGTGGAGAGGGCGTTTGAGCACTGTTCCTATGTATACTGTATATGGTCAGTATCTTGGGCATTGTCCTACTAAGGCACTGTCATTGTCCCTTGCCTCTGTCATTCATGACCAGCCTTTAATCCTTTAAATCAGCTTTACTTCATCTTCAAACCGCTTCATAAACTTGCAATATTCAACACGACGCTGTCAAAACTACTTACAGTAAACGGATAGCTTCCTTACCAGGCATTATTTCCGATGTTGTCTTTGATTACTGTACTTCTAATATACTACTTAACTGTAAACAGGGCATTTACGCAACTCAAGCAAAAACACATCTAAACCTATTATGAATTTCAGGGCCGTGTCCAATTGATTTTCGTTGATAAAATCCTACCAAAACATCGGATATGGGTCACATTTTGGAAATAGGTATTTAAAGCCATAGCTTAATTGGCAAAAATATGCAGTAATGTCTAATGTGAATAATGAAGGCACTTACCAGAGTAAATATAAGAAATTGAAAGGGTAACTTAGCTAAATTCAGACGCACCTAGAGAGAGGCTAGTTGTGACGTGAACTATGACATCAGACGTAATACCCAGTAAACTTTCCATTCACAATAATAAACATGCCGATAACAGGCGGAGGACAGCAGCGCATTCATACGTCAAAGCCAATCTGTTCTACGTGACTGCTTTCTGGTGCTTCACTTATGGCAGGCCTGGCAAATTGTCCTCGTGGCTGCAAGACTGTTTTTGTGCTGCGTGTTTTTGCAGTATGCAATAAAGAAAAGAACCGCATGCGTCATATGATTAATATCAACAGGTAAGTGGATAACAGATCATGCACAAACACCAAATGATTCAGACAGGAAGCCTAAGTTAAATTTTATAGGGGTAATACTTGAATGACGAGTTTGGAAAAAAAGGAGATATAAAAGTATTCTGTTTATATTAATGTATTTCTAAATTTTCACAATAAGAATAAGAGATGACAGATTTTTTTTCTTGACAGTAAACTATCTCAATGACTAGCTTCATCAACCATATTTAACAATTTACCTATTCTACTGATCTCCTTATATATATATATATATATATATATATATATATATATATATATATATATATATACATATATATATATATATATATATATATATATATATATATATATATATATATATATATATATATATATATATATATATATATATATATATACACATATATATATACATATATATGTATGTATATATATATATATATATATATATATATAGAGAGAGAGAGAGAGAGAGAGAGAGAGAGAGAGAGAGAGAAGTGTATAAGGCAGCTGTTTGTGTGTCTTCATTTATAAAGTGGCTATACGACTGGAGTGTCTGGTAACTACGTCATACTACAGTAGAGTATCAATGAGTGGGAGGGCCTTCAGTAACGACGTCTACATAGTCTCTCTCTGGGTGCGTCTAAATTTAGCTAAGTTACCCTTTCAATTTCTTAGATTTACTCCGGTGAGTGCCTTTATAATTCACATTAGACATTATTGCATATTTTTGCCAATTAGGCTGTGGCTTCAAATACCTATTTCCAACATGTGACCCATATCCGATGTTTTGGTAGGATTTTATCAACGAAAATCGATTGGACACGGCCAAGAAATGCATAGTAGGTACCAAGACCTTACAAAGGACGTTTTCTGCAGTTTGTAGAAAAGATTAGTAAAACTATTTGAAAAGAAATAAACATCTGGGCATTGCTAATAACATATATTTACAGATATATACAAATGACAAAGAAATGAGTACTAAGTACTACCTTAAATGTGTTTTTTTTCTTTTATGTTTTTTCTCATCCTATCCATTTATAATGAGTGATTTTATATAACTATGGTTTATGGATATAAAATTGTGTTTACGTAAATAGGTATTATCTTATTGTAGTATAATAATGTGTTTAGTGTTATATGTTTCTCAGTTGCTATTATTCAGTGTTACATGCAAATAAGGCTATTGTTCAGCGTTCCGTTCAAGTAAAACTCTTAAATGTGTTTGGAAAAATAAAATATTTGTTTACTTTATTACCAGTAACAATTTATATAGGCATAAATATTGATAGACTTCCAGTATACACTAAAATTAATATTATTACAACTATGCATTAAGCAATGCCGCCATTTAAAGGCTTTAAAGGCAACTCATGAATGGCAGGGGCAAGGGACATTGCCCTATCAAGCAGGACAATGCCCAAGAGACTGACCATATACACATATAATCAGCGCCCAAGCCCCCACTCCACCCAAGCTAGGACTAAGGAGGACCAGGCAATGGCTGCCGATGACTCAAGAGATAGACCTATAGGGTCCCCCAAACGCCCCATCCTTAGCTCACAAGGATGGTGAGGTTGCTTCGACCAAAGGAACAAAAGAGGCTGAGCGGGACTTGAACCCCAATCTGGCGTTCACCAGACATTTAATGTATTGAAGAAAGTATTTTCAATTTAGTTCCCATGCCAAATACATATTACGTCAACTAAATACATAAGCCAAATCACATCGCGTAGAATGATTTTCCATTAATAATATGCTTTTAAATAATTCCAGGCACGAATTGCCTAAAAGTTTGAGAGTAATGCTTCCCTCTGAATATAAATCTATACTATATACTTTTAAACATGATTTAAACAATTTCTATTATGATAATCCGATGTTCTCTTGCTTGAGGGTACAACTCGGACATACTAATCTATCTTATTTCTCTTCCTTTTTTTATAAATATATATATGACAGATCTATTTTAATGTTGTTACTCTTCTTAAAATATTTTAATTGTTCATCACTTCTCTTGTATTTTATTCATTTCCTTGTTTCCTTTCCTCACTGTGCTATTTGTTGGAGCCCTTGGGCTTATCGCATCCAGCTTTTCCAGCTAGGTTGTAGCTTACCTAATAATAATAATAATAATAATAATCATCATCATCATCCTCATCATCATAATAATAATAATAATAATAACAACAATAACAATAATAATAATATGACAACCTTTCAACTTACTTATGGCTACCGTTAATCTTTTTGGGTAAAGTAGTCTCTAGCTTTTTCATATTTTTGTAAATAATTCCACTGACTATTGAAATCTTCCTGACTGCAACAATCCTTCTAGTTATATCTCCAGTTGAGACAATGCGAAATTTAAGCCGCAACATAAAGCACAAGTCGCATTTCGCTTGAGGCGCTTGTTAGACGGTTTGCTAACAACACAATTAATATTCTAAGGACTTCTTGAATAAACAGTTTATTTTTTTATTTTCCTATTCCGATGATATAAAGGAAGTAAAATTTGTTCTTTTTCTCATAAGTTATAAAAATTTATTTCTATTTTCTATATTCTTGGTATAATTTTATCCTTTCTTTGCTGAACACCACCAAAGGGTTCACATCCAGTATCTAACTAGCTCTTAGCTATTATTGGTCTGAGAATAACTTGGTTGTTCATTCTGTTATTCAGGATTAGTGGAAGCTGCTCTGTTGGTTTGAAGGGGTTTTGTGTGATCGACTTCCTCTTTAACAAATTATTTTGGAAAGGGAAAACAACTTGACGTGTGTGTGTGTGTGTATGTCTGTTTGTGTGTGCGTGGGTGTACTTTGAACGGTATGCTGGTTATTCCTTGGTACAAAAATTGATAAATAACTAAAAGTTGATCGAAGACCCGTTATTTTGGTTATATTAATAAAAAAAAAAATAATCTGAATAAGGGAACAGCTCAATTTTCAATAATAAAGTAATTCAAATAATGAAAAGTACAAGTTTCACAGACTAAACGGACGACATAGAGTGACTGTGAAAAAGAGAATCAGGAAAAACTAAGATTTAAGGTGTTTCACTTTCTTATTCCAAACTTATTCAAATGAAGAACTTAGAAACAGCAGGTTGGTCACGATGTTAGCCTTACAACGTGCTAGTTCTCGCAAAGGTATGGAACAATTGCGTTAAATTGAATAATTGGTAACTTCTATTACCAATGCTGATGGAAATACGCTGTATTTCTCACGTCACATGACACCGCCAGATTCTTTATTTCATTATAGAACTTCGTAGTATATGTACTTTGAGAGAGAGAGAGAGAGAGAGAGAGAGAGAGAGAGAGAGAGAGAGAGAGAGAGAGAGAGAGAGAGAGAGAGAGAGAGAGAGAGAGAGTATTAGTTATCACACAATTGCTATCGTATCACGTAATCACTGGCCGTCAATAAATATGATTAAAATCTATACGAGAAATGCTAAGCACAATTTTTTTTTAAAATGAACTTTGTCACAATTAAAGATTTACTTAGTTACCTTCTCTTCGTATCATCATCACAACCATCAAGATAATTTCCTTTTTATAAGTAAATTAAATAAACGAAGGAATACCGCAAACCTTAACTTAAATATTTGCTGAGCATAAACTGGGATATTGCTATCGATCTGTTGACTCCTCCCGATCCTTAGATGAAGGCTAATTGCTATCGACACTTATGGTTCGAGTTAATTTACTCCATTCCACCTCGAGGTCACGTATACAAAACAAACTCTAAGTGATAAACTTATAATTAGGTATTTCGTTTACGTATAGACAAGGACAAACAAATAAACA
>NC_090740.1:26875645-26898145 GCF_036898095.1 Palaemon carinicauda
AATATGCACCCTCGAGAATGTTCATAACATATCTGATAACACAATTTTTCCGATTTTTTTTTTTTTTTTTTTTTTTGGCAAAATGGGTACACTATTAATCTAATAACATGTTATTTACTGAAAAACACTTACTTGTCCGTTGAATCCTAACGCTGTCATACAAAAGGTAAAATTATTTCAAAACAGGAATTGATAGCAATGAAAATTCTCGAAAAATTTAATACAAGAACACAGATGTGAATGTATTTGAGAGGATCAGGGGAAGAAATCTCTACGGTATAGTATATCCACATTTCACATACCTTTATTTGGTGCAAAAACCTGGCGGTCGGTGTTAAAATCAAAATAATTCAATATGTAACAACAGTATTTAAAGATAATTTCAAAATTGATTTATTTGTTCTATGTGGCATTACTGTCGTCTCTTAATATGACCCAATATCATGAACTAATGAGACGAGTATTAGTGGAACGTGTTGCCCTTTATTGCCAGACCAATTTAAATTATATTTGGGAAAGAATAGAATTTATCTATATATATATATATATATATATATATATATATATATATATACATATATATATATATATATATATATATATATATATATATATATATATATATATATATATATAAAAGAAATCGTTATAATTCCACAGCGTACCAATTGCACCAAGAAAATTATTAAAGCATTAATAAAATAAATTTCATATAAACAAAATGACACAAAAATAATCCAGGTTCCTTACACGGGAAAAATTTCATATCCCATATATAAATGAAATTAAACGCGTGAAAAACCACCAGTTACCTCTACAGCAAGAAAATTATATTAAAAAAACATTCAAAACAAGAATGTACATTTTGCAGCTTAGCTGATGGTATTTCATCTCTCTCTCTCTCTCTCTCTCTCTCTCTCTCTCTCTCTCTCTCTCTCTCTCTCTCTCTCTCTCTCTCTCTCTCTCTCTCTCTCTCTACGCATATGTGAACGAGTCTACCCCGAAATGGAAACTTGAAAGTTCGTTTTGGAGCAATTTTCTAACCTATTGAAAGTATCTTTATTGAGTTATTTCTTTGAATGAACATGAATAGGCATTTTGGGAGAAATGAATTTGAATCGGATTCAGCAAAATTTGTTGAAATGCGAAAGGCCGATGGAAAACGGATGCAAGAAAAAGTGAAATACGAATGGCCAATGGAAAGCGGACGTAAAAAAAAAAGTGAAATAATAAAAAAAGACCTTAAACTGCCGAAATGCATCGGTTCAAAATCGAAATGCCATTTGAAATTTCGTTTAGTTTTGTTGATTTTCTAATAGTTCCATGAAAGGCATTTATGGAAGCATTCTATTTGTTTCAATTTAATTCTATACAGCTTGATCAACGGTCGATTTATAGTTAAACAATTCTACGACACCTGAAACGTCATAAAGCCGTTCATACTCCTACAGGCTTTGTAAAAAAAGAGGATTCCGTATCACACTATTTATATATAATTTAATCAAAATTCCGTATTATAAATCAGGCAGGCTAATAAAAGAGAAATATAGCCAGGCGAGAGAGAAGCGCGCCATATGTGTCCAGAGTTGGCGGGAACAGCTGCTACCAGCACCAACTCCCTCTCCTCCACCGCCCACCGCCCACGAGGGATAGAGGGGGAGGGGCGAATGAGATTGGGAAGGGGGGCAGAGACCCCAAATCTCAACCATCCCTAACGGCCCTGATCCTCACACCTCACAGAACTATTCCATTGTCTTATCAGTTCCGAACTAACTTTCTCGGATAACTGGTATTTGTTGACCGCCCAACTCGCTTTAATTAAAAGGAGCTGTTGACGATATTTTCATAATGAAATTATAAAACAATTCCATTAGACTCCCGCTTGGAATCCACGGCGAAAGACCATTTAAGGTTCAGACACTTTACGGACGCCAAAAAGGTTTCGTAATTACTGGATATGACTATTTAGCACTAACGTCACTTATCTATTTCAGGGCAACGCCATTTAATAATATCATAACGATCATAAGCGGTCTGTGCAAACGTGACATAACCCATTTTATAGGGAATTTAAGAGTTTAATTTTGAGCTTAATCTGTTTACGTTGGTAGAGGACTCGCGGTTTATGGGACTTGGGGGTCGTAAATTGTGGTGTCGCGGGAGGGACTTTGGGACTTATGCCTCTGTCATTTGTTAGCTCGAAACACCCGGCCTCGGTTGCCCGATATAGCTTGTCTTCTTTGCTTGACCTCTTTCTCTGCATCTGGAATTTCATGGGGTTTCACGGATACGTCATCATGAGACACGTAAAAACTTATATATATATATATATATATATATATATATATATATATATATATATATATATATATATATATATATATATATATATATATGCACACACACACACACACACACACATACATATATATATATATATATATATATATATATATATATATATATATATATATATACATATATATACATAAACATATATATATACAGGATGCTATAAGCCCAAGGAAAGGAAAGAGAGATATGCAACAAGAGAAGTTTAAGAATAATAACAATTTAAAATAAATCTATCATATGTAAACTATAAAAACTTCAAAATAACAAGAGGAAGAAGAATAAGATAGAATAGTGTGCTCGAGAGTACCCTCAAGCAAGAAATCTCTACTTCCAAAACAGTAGAAGACCATGGTACAAAGGCTATGACACTAACTAAGACTAGAGAACAATGGTTTGATTTTGGAGTGTCCTTCTCCTGGATGAGCCGCTTGTCACAGCTAAAGAGTCTATTACACCCTTACCAAGAGGATAGTACCCACTGAACAATTACACTGCAGTAGTTATCACCTTGGGAGAAGAATTGTTTGGTAAACTCAGTGTTGCCAGATGAATGAGGACAGAGGAGAATGTGGAAAGAATAGGCCATGCTATTTGGTGTATCTATAGGCTGAGGGAGAAGGAGGATCCTATGTAATATTCTTTGGCCAATGAAAGAACACCATAACTAGCGATAGTATCTCTCTCTCTCTCTCTCTCTCTCTCTCTCTCTCTCTCTCTCTCTCTCTCTCTCTCACACACACACACACACACACACACATATATATATATATATATATGTATATATATATATTATATATATATGTATATATATATATATATATATATATATATATATATATATATATATATATATATATGTATATATATATATATATATATATATATATATATACATATATATATATATATATATATATATATATATATATATATATATATATATATATATATGTAAACAACGACAACAAATCCATTCGTTTCTAGTCCACTACATGACAAAGGTCTCAGACATGTCTTTATTCATGTTCAGGGTTTGGTCAGTTTTCAGTACCACCCTGGCCAATGCGGATTGGTGATGGTGGGAATCTTTCGTATTAGTGTCCCTGACTAGTAGAGTTTTGCTGATCATGGTTATCCACAAAACCTTTACCCACGTTAAGGTATCCCCACTCAAAACGATATATATATATATATATATATATATATATATATATATATATATATATATATATATATATATATATACATATATAATATATATATATATATATATATATATATATATATATATATATATATATATATATATATATATATATATATATATATATATACTGTATATGTACATATCACCCACGAATGGCATTTAATATCAAATTCTATCTTGGGAATATATATCCGCTTGGAATTCATTTTAGGAAGGGGTTCGAATCTCCACCCGGCCAGTAGCTGTTACCATAAAATGTATTCCAAGTAGATATATATTCCCAAGATAGAATTCAGTATTAAATGCCATTCGTGGGTGATATGTACATTGATTGAAATCACGAGTGTTAGTGATATATATTTATCATAAAAATAACCACGTGTTGCAAACTCACAATTCAGCTATCATGGTGGAAATGGGTTTATTTCAAGTATATGAACAGATTCATGAATTCGACAGGAATATATACCGGGAATTGTCATAAACTTATATCTCTCTTGATGGCTCAGTCGGTAGAGTCCTCGCAGACATGGTTTCCGGCCGAATAGGTAGGGGTTCGAATCTCCACCCGGCCAGAAGCTGTTACCATAAAATAAATTCCAAGTGGATATATATTCCCAAGATAAAATTCGGCATTAAATGCAATTCGTGGGTGATATGTACATTGATTGACATCCCGAGTGTTAGTGATATATATATATATATATATATATATATATATATATATATATATATATATATATATATATATATATATATATATATAGAGAGAGAGAGAGAGAGAGAGAGAGAGAGAGAGAGAGAGAGAGAGAGAGAGAGAGAGAGAGAGAGAGAGAGAGAGAGAGAGAGAAATAATTTTCATCACATCAAGTTTAGAGAGAAACTGTCTATAACAGACGGCAACCTTTATGCAGAAATTATTCATTTATATCTTGATGTGCCTGTACCTAACATCAGTGCTTGCATTCTTGTTAATATTAAATAAGATATCAAAAATTATCATACATGGTATATGGTTCAAACTACAAATTGTTTGAATACAGACAAGATACACAGCATGAGGTTTATGAATACAAAAACAAAAGAAATGAATCCAGGTATCTAAAGAATTAATTCTATGGTTTATAAAACGCTTTTATCAATTGAGCTGAGCAATGGTATGTTAGCCCAGGTGTGATTGGTTGGGATTGATATTAAAATTCAAGATTTTATAATCATGTAAACTACATTATGATATATGATTTTAATATAATTTTCAATAAAAAAAAATATTTGGTATGGTTAATCAAAGTAGACCTTTAATAACCAATAGCGACGAATTCTGCATTTGATTTTTACTATCACCGTCATTATTACTATAATAAGCTAAGCTACAACCATAGTTGGAAAAGCAGGATGCTATAAGCCCAAGGGCTCCAACAGCGAAAAATAGCCTAGCGAGGAGAGGAAATAAGGAAATAAATAAACTGCAAGTGAAGTAATTAACAATTAAAATAAAACATTTTAAGAACAGTAACAACATTAACATAACCCTATCATATAGTAACTAAAGAAAAAAAACAAATAGGAAAAGAAATAAGAAAGAATAGTATACCCGGGTGTATCCTCAAGCGAGAGAATCTACCCCCAAGACAGTGGAAGGACATGGTCAGAGGCTATGGCACCACCTAATACTAGAGAACAACGGTTTGATTTTGGAATGTCCTCCTAGGAGACCTGCTTACTATAACTAAAGAGTCTCTTCTACCCTTACCAAGAAGAAAGTAGAAACAGAACAATTGCAGACTTTTGTTGAAGCCCTGGTATATGAAACCTATCCCTGTTTATGAGCGTGGATTCAGACTTCATTTTAGCCATATCATGGGATGAGCTAAGTTTTCTTTGTAATGAAATGGGTTACTTGCTTTGATAATTCATATGCTTTACAAACACTATGCCGATAGATGGCACTGTTTGCTGTTTCTGTAGCAGATAGCGGACAAGTGACGGAAACAAAATAAATTGGATATATTTTCATAGGGCACGTTATATTTACTTCTAGTTCTCCCCAAAAAATACAGGGAAATCTGCATACTATTAAATAAATCATATGAGAGAGAGAGAGAGAGAGAGAGAGAGAGAGAGAGAGAGAGAGAGAGAGAGAGAGAGAGAGAGAGAGAGAGAGAGAGAGAGAGAGAGCATTAATTTTGGCTTCTCCAAACAATAACGAAATTATGCAATTTTCATTTTATCATTTAAAGCTCGAACGTGACAAAACTGGTGTCCATAAAATATGGAATATAGTTTATTTTCAGAAGATTAATACGTTTTCTATTTTACTGAATCATCGATGGTATCATTATTCGTATTATTTCAAAATTATTTTTTTCATTACCAATAGGAAATTACTGTGTTTTCCACCTTGAGCCCTTGGATCAGTAATGGTTTCTTTCGAAAAAAAAAAATCGATAAAACATGACACTGATTTCTCATTATGTAGAGTGCTGTTCTGTTGTAATATCTTAATGAGTATTACCATCTTCACTTCAGTTATTTCTGCAAATATGTCGCACATTTTCCATGGCTATGTAATTTTATCTCAAATTTAAATGTAATCTATATGAATATAGCTTTGCCTCAAAATGTTCCAAGAAATATTTGAAAAAAGGCAGATATTAACTTTCGTTATCAGCCCAATTATAAATTTCCAAATTATTTAAAATGTGGCAAAGGAATCATAACAGTAATTTAAAGATTTAAAGACCACTCATGAATGGCAGAGGCAAGGGGCAGTTACATTGCCCTGGTTACCGGGATAATGCCCTAGAGACTGACCATATATACATATGATCAGCGCCCAAGCCTCCTCTCCATCCAAGCTAGGGCTAGAGAGGATCAGGCAGTGGCTGCTGATGACCTATAAGCTCCCCTAAAACCCCAATACTTGGCTCTCAAGGATGTTGAGGTTGCAGGCGCTACAAGAAACGTTCGAGCTTGAGTGGGACCCGAACCCAAGTCCTGCAAATCGACAGAAAGGACGTTTCCATAAGGCCACCACAAGTTCTACTGCATTTTAGAATTATCTTATTTTATCTACACGGACTCATATTGGGGTAATATTTGAACCTTAAACATAAAAATGTTTTAAAAATGTTTGTTATTTGAAAGGTCAGGAATTGCAAAAAATAAAGAAAAATATAAAGACTTGATTAACTCAAAACTTTAAATTGATTTGTTTGTAGTATTTTTTCATGAAAAACAAAGTTAATTTCCCATATCGACAACCTCAACCTGACCCCAAAATAAATCGATAAAATATCTACAGCAAACAAAGCCATAAGAATAATAATAATAATAATAATAATAATAATAATAATAATAATAATAAAAAAAAAAATAGAGGGGCACTCAGAAGAGCATAGATCTCCACTGCGGTAGCCTATTTTTCGACCTTTTGCTCGAACTTGACCTTGACTTTAGACCTTAACGTGTATTAATTGGCGTGGATTTTCATACGCTCAAATATGAAACAAGTTTGACGTCTCTGTGCCAACGATGACCAAACCTATGGCTGATTACGTGAATTGGACTTTTTGCTTGACCGTGATCTTAATCTTTGACCTTGACCTTACAAAATTTAATCAATTCCATCTTTGTACATGACATCTAATCCCTGCAAGTTTCATTACTCTACGATTAAAATTGTGGCCAAGACGCTGTTCACGAACAAACACAAAAAAATAACCTCCTTTCAACTTCGTTGGCGGAAGTAATAACAGACCCAATAATGCTAAAATGTCTGCATCATCATAAATAATAAAATAACAATAAGCTTAATAATGAAGTTGCACAATCAATAGCATAATTGCGAGAGTGAATGAGCTTAATAGCCATTAGAGAAAAAAAAAAAAAAAAAAAAAAAAAAAAAAACAGAACACAAATACTAATGATTTATATTTACCCCGAACTGATGTCTGTATTGAAGCCTGTGCCAGCGTTGAATTAAAGCCCATCAATTGTATTCATTTGTCTGAATAGTTGACCAAAATCTCGTAAATTGAAATCTATTCACGAGAGATAATTACACAGAAAATACCTTCGGTTTATAAATGTAAAATGTCAAAACGCTACGGCATATCCGAACGTGTTTCCTAACATCCAATTTGATGTTCACAAAACACGCTGTATCTATGAATGATTACAAAAAGCGTATGTATGAATATTGAAAATAATAATAAAAAAAAACTTAAAGGAAATCGTTGTTTACAAAGTCATACTTGTATATTAGAATAACAAAATGAAGGAGGCTAAAACATACTAGCTCTTTTTTTTTATTAGAACTTATTTAATTACCTCCGCCAACGAAGTTGGAAGAAGGTTATGTTTTTCCACCTGTTTGTGACTTTGTTTGTTTGTTAACAGTTTCCTGGCCACAATTTCAATTCTTAAGTGCATTTACTCTTATTTTAGGTGTAACACCGTTTCGCCTACCTTGGGGTGGCTATACACATACATACATACATACATACACATATATATTATATATATATATATATATATATATATATATATATATATATATATATATATATATATATATAAACAAAATGTCCATATTGAATATAAGACGGCGGTCATTGTCATATACCCAATGTTAACTACTAAAACATGGATAGACACAGGTATAGAAAACCTCCATATTTAAACGCTTCTCACAACTTCGGGTAAGGCTACTATTATTATTATCAATTATTACTAATCTTCATCATCATTATTATTATTATTATTATAATTAATATTAATTGGTGAGGAACAATTTGGATTCATGCCTGGAAGAGGGACTGTAGAAGCAATATTTTCTTTGAGACAAATGATTGAAAAACATCCGGAGAAACAGAAAGGATTACATATGGTCTTTATTGACATAGAGACGGCATACGATCTAGTACCAGGTCAGGAGCTGTGGAGATGTATGAGAGAAAAGGGAGTCCAAGAGAAATACGTAAGAATCACCCAAGATATGTATGAGAGGGCAGAAACAAATGTTAAGAGCAGTATAGGCCTAACTGAAAGTTTTTCAGTAAATGTAGGACTACATCAAGGGTCTGCATTGAGCCCTTACCTATTTGATCTGGTCATGGATGTAGTAACACAAGGTATTAGAGACCAGTCTCCTTGGTGTATGCTTTTTGCTGATGATGTTAAACTGTGTAGCACTAGGCGAGAGGTAGTAGAAGAGAAACTGGAGGAGTGGAGAAGAGAAATGGAAAATAGAGGATTGAAGATCAGCCGGAAAAAGACAGAGTATTAAAGATTGAAAAATGGGGAAGTTAGTTTACAAAGAGAGAGATTGAAAATAGTTGAAAATTTCAGGTATTTAGGATCAACAGTTGCAGAGGATGGTGATCTGGGGGCAGAAATAAACCACAGAATACAAGCAGGATGGAAGAATTGGAAAAAAAAAATGCGTGGAATACTATGTGACAGGAAAATAGGGGTTAAGTTGAAAGGTAAAGTACACAGGACCGTTGTGAGACCGGCAATGATGTATGGAACGGATACGTGGGCAATAAAGAAGACAGAAGAGAAGAAACTGGATGTGGCAGAGATGAGAATGTTGAGATGGATGTGTGGGGTGACAAGAAGAGATAAGATACGGAATGAAGTAATTAGAGGTACCACAGGAGTTAGAAAACTATCAGATAAGACCCAAGAAAGTAGACTGAGGTAGTATGGTCATGTCATGAGAAGAGATGAACAGTATATTGGGAGGAGGGTGATGGAAATGGAGGTACAGGAACGAGAAGGAGAGGGAGACTAAAGCGAAGGTGGATGGACTGTATCAAGGATGACCTTCGATCAAAGGGATTAACCGGTGATGAAGTGTGGGACAGAGGTAGATGGAGAAAGCTGGTCAGAAACATCGACCCCACATAAAAGTGGGAAAAGATGCAGACAAAGAATCATCATCATTATTATTATTATTATTATTATTATTATTATTATTAAACCCAAGAGCTCCAACAGGGAAAATAGCCAAGCGAGGTAAGGAAATAAGGATATAAATAAACTGTATGAGAAGTAATGAATAATTGATATAAAATATTTGAAGATCAGTAACAACGTTAAAAAAGATCTTTCATATATTAGCTATAAAGGGAGACTCACGTCAGGCTGTTCAACATAAAAACATTCGCTGCAAGATTGAACACTTAAAGTTCTACCAATTCAATTGCCTAATGATAATAATAATAATAATAATAATAATAATAATAATAATAATAATAATAATAATAATAATAACAATAATAAGTTTATTTCCATTACACAATGAGTATTAATTACAGTAGTTCAAAATAATTGTTTACAATATAGAAGTACAAAATATATAAATAAAACTTTACAATATATTTACAAACTTTATTCATTAGTAAGCTCTCACAATGATTATAAATTGATTGACAGAAATGATTAAATTCCTCAGGATATTAAAGTTGCATAAAATAATATCGACCTTTCCTTCCTGTGCATTACTGTACATTACATCATAGCTGCTTTCTAAATATCCTCTCTATCAATTCTGTCAATTTATTCCATAAAACTCTTTCCCCTTTACCTTTGTCATATAACTGTCTCAGAACAAACAATTTATCCACACTTCCCCTTCTACATCTTAATCCAGGTTGTCCTTCTCGTATCAACCTTCTGTAATCTGTCTTGCTTTCGAAATATTCAAATCCTACATCTCCCTAGCATAGTAAGCAATGCTATCACACTGTAATTCTTACATGTGAATGGGTTTCCTCGTTCATTTCTGTGCCATACTACAATGTCTGACTTGAGACCATAATACAAACTTTTCAGTCATCTTTAAATCTTGAACTGTCTCTACATACACGCACGCGTGTGTGTGTGTGTGTATGTGTGTATATATACATATATATATATATATATATATATATATATATATATATGTGTGTGTGTATATATAAAAACACACATATATATACATATATACATATATATATATATATATATATATATATATATATATATATAATATATATATATATATATATAAATATATATATATATATATATATATATATATATATATATATATATATATATATATATATATACACACACACATGCATATATATATATATATATATATATATATATATATATATATATATATATATACATATATAGATATATATAAGGCATCAAACATATCCTTATTCGTGTATAGGGTATGGCCAGTTTTCATCACCATACTAGCCACAGCGGATTGGCGAGACATTAGTCTATTCGCTCACTGTAAACCAACCGAATACGAGTGGTCCCGACTAGTACAGCTTTGATGACCATGAAAATACACAAACCTTTGCACCCCATTAAGGTATCTCCATTCAGAAAGGGGTAAATATATATATATATATATATATATATATATATATATATATATATATATATATATATATCAGACTCCTTCATTTCTTGCTTTAGTTAATATATGATATCATTTTCTCATTTACCACAATTTGATATTTATTTCAGAAATGAAGTTTCATTCTTCTCCCAATCTTATTAACACCAATTATTACAGATTCAAAGTTTCCTTTTACTTATTCTCACATTAAATTATTTAAAAAAAATATTTCTGCAGCTTATTATCTGCATACACCAAGCATACCAAACTCCATGAAACATTCTGTTTTTCCACAAGTTTGAACTTATATCTAATTACCTTTCCTTTCCAAATATCATTTTATTGATAAACTTAGAAAATACCTAAAGAGACATAACATACCTTTATTTCAGACTCCTATCTAAATAGGTGAGCAATTCCTCACGATTTATTTTAATATATTTCATGTATTTTTAATTATAATAAAATTCTAATGAGATATTCATGTATTATGAGGTCTTCTTGATAAAATTTTAAAGCGATCTGATATCTAATTTTAATTCTATAGAAGGAAAAAAATGGAAAATTCAAAATCTATCTCATCCATTATTTCTAAAATTATTGCAATGAAATTTGAATATTTTTTTTTTTTTTTAGTTTTTTTCAGACTTTATAATTTTGTGCTATAGCTTTTCCATTAATAAAATATCTCTCAGTAAAAAAAAAATTGTCTTTTTTTCTCTCTTTTATCCGGTATATATACTTTTATAACTGAACAGCAAACAAAGAATATTTTACCGTTTGAAGTAAGAAAAACATGAAACCGATAAAAAAACAGCTTCAAAAGTAAATTTGTATCTTTTCTGATTTCCCACTATTCCTCGTACTTCAACAGAATTCTAAATTATTCCAAATTATTGACATTTTTTCCCTCTTTTCAACAATACAAGGAGTTTTAAAATTGATCAAGAAATAAGGATATCTTCATAAATAGAAATGAAAAAATCATGAAAGAGAAAAACATCTGTATAGGTATTTTTTTCTGAATTCCCATAATTCGCATTCATTAATCAAAAATTTAAATCATAAAAAAGCTAAATTCATTCAAATAAATTTTTAACACTCACCAGGGAATAGTCCTGATATCTATTTCTTCTTTTTCTACATTCTCAGCACCATGTTCCCACTTTTGAAATTCTAATTCCATGTCCATATTGAATCTTCTTGTATAGAAGAGATAAGATACGGAATGAAGTAATTAGGGGTACCACAGGAGTTAGAAAACTATTAGATTAGATCCAAGAAAGTAGACTGAGGTGGTACGGTCATGTCATGAGAAGAGATGAACAGTATATTGGGAGGATAGTGATGGAAATGGAGGTACAGGGAACGAGAAGGAGAGGGAGACCAAAGCGAAGGTGGGTGGACTGTATCAAGGATGACCTTCGATCAAAGGGATTAACCTATGATGAGGTGTGGGACAGAGGTAGATGGAGAAAGCTGACCAGAAACATCGACCCCACATAGAAGTGGGAAAATATGTAGACAAAGAAGAAGAAGAAGAAGCTTGAATCTTCTTGCATCCAATTCTAAAAACACCAATCATCTAATTACTTTACAACGTAAATATTGCCTTAGCACGTAAAACTGTGACTTGGATATAATGCGAGGATGAGTCATCTGAAACTTGAAGGGAAGACCACTGTCTGTAAGCGAGCTCGCTTTTTCTCTCACCTTTCCTAAGTTGGTGGCAAGATTATTTGAATAACTAACACGTTTTGGTATTATGACAACACTTCAGTTATACAACAACGCTATATAGATGTTACTGTGAGATATGAACACTCACAAAATGGCAAATCACAGGAAAATTATAACATTAGTGACAGTGATAGTTCACTTTATATTAAGTTACTAACGACTCTGTCACTATGTTGGCTTGCTACACTAGCTACAGGATAGGTGCTCAAGGCATTTAACACTTCACATCAATGCTGTAGCACTGCCAGACGCCCAGGATAAATCACAATTTATTAATAATCACGTGAATAAAAAATAAACATGTAAAATTTCAAAGGACGAGTAGAGGCTCAGATTATTATCGTCATTATTATCATTACTTGCTAGGCTACAGCCCTATTTGGAAAAGCAGGATGCTATAAGTACAGGGGCTCCAACAGGGAAAATAGGCCAGTGAGGAAAAGAAACTTAAGGAAAAATAAAATATTTAAAGAAGAGTAACATTAAATCAAATATCTCCTATATAAACTTTAAAAACTAACAAAACCAGAGGAAGAGAAATAAGATAGAATAATGTGCCCGAGTGTACCTTCAGACAAGAGAACTCTAACCCGAGACTAAAGAACAATGGTTTGATTTTGGAGTGTCCTTCTCCTAGAAAAGCTGCTTACCATAGCTAAAGTCTCTTCTACCCTACCAAGAGGAAAGTGGCCACTGATCAATCACAGTGCAATAGTTAACCCCTCTGATTTAGAAGAATTTTTTGCTAATCTCAATGTTGTCAAGTGCACGAGGACAGTGGAGGATATGTAATAAATAGGCCAGACTATTAAGTGTGTGTGTAAGCAAAGTGAAAATAAACCGTAACCAGAGAGAAGAATCTAATGTAGTACTGTCTGGCCAGTCAAAAGGCCTCATAACTCTCTAGCGGTAGTATCTCAACGGGTGGCTGGTGCCCAGGCCAACCTACTACCTTATCTTTAATTAAAGCCAGCTGGACTTTAATAGGCTATATTTCCGTTGTTTCTTAAGATTTTGCCGTACAACTTGCCATCGTGAAAGATACGATACCAGAGATCACTTTGGGCGAATTAAAACATTTTCGAAAATTGAAAAAAAAAAAAAATTCATGTTAAAATTGGCGTGTCACTCATTAAACAAAGGATTTTTATCCATTATGAAAAAATTACCATCTGTCTGCTACTTCCAAAACACCATCCACACTCTCAGTCCTGTGATAATTTTATTTTTTAGGTCAATTCATGGCATATTCTACGTATTCCCTTTATGGTCATCTTTCCAACACAAACGATTCAAATAAAAAAACCTATTCTCCATCCTTATACATTTTTTGTTAAAACTTCACTGAAATTACCATATCAGTTCTTTTATCTATTACTTTGTCATACAGAGTCCTACCATAAACAATCCCAATTCTATAGTCCATTTCTTTTAGCGAGTCATATTTGCACCGACTCGCAACGGTGCCCTTTTAGCTCGGAAAAGTTTCCTGGTCGCTGATTGGTTAGAATTATCTTGTCCAACCAATCAGCGATCATGAAACTTTACCGAGCTAAAAGGGCACCCCTGCGAGTCGGTGCAAATATGTCTCGCTAAAAGAAATGGACTATAGTAGTAGACTTTTTTTCTTTAATAAAGAAACACTAATTTCCATCATCTGTTCCCTCAAAACCAATTCCTCGACTAACCTTACTTCACACAGCCCGAGTAACCTCTCAACCACACTTTCACCAGCACATAACGAGGTCTCACATATAATCCAAAACTTTTAATTGGCCTCCTCAAATCTTCGACAGCCCCATCTAAAAGCATTCGCAAAGATCAACTCTCTCTCTCTCTCTCTCTCTCTCTCTCTCTCTCTCTCTCTCTCTCTCTCTCCTCTCTCTCTCTCTCTCTCTCTCTCTATCTCTCTCTTCCTCTCTCTCTCTCTCTCTCTCTCTCTCTCTATCTTTTTTTTCTTAAACGCACACACACACTATACACAAATACAGACTTATATATACGTGTATGTATATACACACATATATATAAATATATATATTATATATAAATATATATATATATATATATATATATATATATATATATATATATTACATACATATACCTATATATATATTACATATATATATATATATATATATATATATATATATATATATAGAGGTATATATATATATATATATATATATATATATATATCTATATATATATATATATATATATATATATATTTATATATATCTATATATATATATATATATATCTATATATATATGTGTATATGTATGTATGTATATATATATATATATATATATATATATATATATATATATATATATATATATAGAGCATCTCCTCCTAAGCCTATTAACGCAAGGGCCTAGGTTACATTTCGCCAGTCGTCTCTATATTGAGCATTAATTCAATACTTCTCCATTCATCATCTAGTTCGCGCTTCATATTCCTCAGCCATGTAGGTCTGGTCTTCCAACCATTCTATTTCTTTGTGCGGCCCAGCTGAACGTTTGGTGAACTAATCTCTCTTGGGGAGTGCAAAGAGCATGTCCAAACCATCTCCATCTACCCCTCATCATGATCTCATCCACATATGGCTCTCGAGTAACATTATATACATACATATATAGATATATACATATATATATATATATATATATATATATATATATATATATATATATATATATATATATATATATAGAAGAAACTGCAGCTTTCTAACATTGTTCAATCGTAGAACTGTAACAGAAAATTCTGTAGTTATCAATCAATATCTAACAGACATTTTCTCGAAGCGATCCGTTTTTCTTTTGGGCATATTTGATTTTTATAAATACTTATACTGATTGAAACAAAAACAGCACTGAATGTTGGGTATAAATTGACATTAATAAATTTTACATCTATACAATGGAAATATTTTTCATCTATTTAATTTTCATTATAACTACAGCCATTCGTATTTACAATTGGAAATCATTAACAAAACTTTTACTCACAACATATGCTTTAACTTCGGCACTTAGATTTTCCCAGCTAAGTGCCTCAATATACACAGTCATTTACTTCACCATATTTCACTCTCAGAGAGAGAGAGAGAGAGAGAGAGAGAGAGAGAGAGAGAGAGAGAGAGAGAGAGAGATAATCCAGTCGCAGTTCACTGACCTGGCATATCAGGCAATCAGATGCCGTAATTTGAATTTATATATATTGCCTTTCACTGGCCTCGGTATCTCCATTCCCTGAAACACTTCTGGTATTGATTGACAGTGATACAAAATGCATTAGACATGTATTCAATGCAATCAAATATCTTAAGCTTTTGAAATGCTCTTGAAAAAAAAGTTTAATAAACAATTATGCGGAAAAATCTGATACACGCACACACACACACACACACACACACATATATATATACATATATATATATATATATATATATATATATATATATATATATATATATATATATATATATATATATATAAATATATACAGTACTGCACATACATAGTATATACATGCGTATACAAATTTATATACATACGTATATACTGTATATGATTTCATATGCACATTCTCTCTCTCTCTCTCTCTCTCTCTCTCTCTCTCTCTCTCTCTCTCTCTCTCTCTCTCTCTCTCTCTCTCAATATATATATATATATAAAATATATATATATATATATATATATATATATATATATATATATATATATATATATATATATATATATATATATATATATATACACACACATGTACACAACAGCAAATGCAGCCGTTTCTAGTTAACTGCAGGCCAAGGGCCTCAGACATGTCCATATTCATGACTGGAGTTCGATTAGTTTTTATTATCACGCTGGTCAGCTGCAGATTAGTGATGGAGGGAGACATCTGTCTAATCTCCCATAGCAAGCCAACCTAATATGGCTGAACCTAACTAGTACAGCTTTGTTGATCATGACGATACACAAATCCTTTCTGAGTCAGAAAGGTGAACGCACAATAAACATTATCTGTTTCGAAGTGAGGTGCAGATTGCGGAGGAATCTACATAGGAAACACGAAATAGGTTATATAGGAAATTAGAAGATTTGTTAAATGAAAATTGAAATTGAAATAACCATTAGCTTGAGGATTAGCACTGGTTTCTAAAGAGTTTTTATTCAGTTACTTTATTAACCTATGTTCCTGAAGCTGCTACGTTCAGCCACCTTTAGAACAATTCTTTCAATCCGTAGGTTATCAATTTCTGTTAAATACAGCATAAGGTAGTTGAGTTTGGAGAATGTGAAAGAGGGTTGGACTGGGTAATTTACATGAAAAAAATAAGTTGTAGAGAAAGAATTAATTTCTTTGATATTCCATAAATGCACTTAAAAGGAGGCTTCAGTGTTGGAAATATATAGTTTTCGAAAAAAAAAAAAAAATTCGTAAGTAAACTTTTGATATAGAAACTGACGAAAAATATCTCGTCAGACCACATGCTACCACAGATTATATTGAGAAATAAGTTGGCTATGTAACGATGAGATTATCAATTATCTTGAAGCAAAAATGCAAGCAAATAAAAATTTAAGTCTACGAAGGATTGGTATAAGTGGGGTTGTAAATGTACTAAAGACAAATGGATTTGGCATGAAGTGGAAGACCATATCGGGAGAAGCTAGGTGGTGAAAGGCATAAAGTTAAGACAAGAGGGTGGAAAAAGTAGACAAAAGAATGTAAAATGATGGGATTACCAAGAAAACAAGAAGTATTTGTGAGTACATGACAGCAAGATGATGAAACAAAAATCATAAGCGATGGAATGCTGAAATACCAGGTTACCTAAAGAAAAAATAAATATTCGAATTACATTACACACCAGAAGGACGAATGAGAAAAAAAAAGATAAAAAAGCTGGATTACTGTCGATTGCAACGAGTCTGAAGGTTTTAGTTTTCTAACCAGGTAATTTACAGACATAAAGGGAAGAGTATTAAATTGTCTGTATAACATGGCATCTTACTAACCAAAAGCGTCTATTTATGTGTACATTAAGATAGCATTAGAGTCTGTCAGTACCCAATGCGCATATAATAATTTTCTATTAACAGGCATTTGCTAAGCATATGTTGGCTTCATCAGGCCTGTGTTCACGTCTTTATTCTATTAGAATAAAGATTTCTCTGTAACTAATGATATTCGTTTAACATGCCTGTTGCAACTTTTAACATTTATGCTTGCTGTATGTTCATACACCAAATCCGACGCTTTTAATTTGTTGGTTGTCAGGGTACATTAATGAAGCCCACAAACTCGTTGCAATCAACTGCGGTATTTAAAAAAGTGTGGATGGGGGCGGGAATGAATATATTCAGCGACTGTTTTTATGTTGAACAAGCTGACATAAGTCTTTTTTTATAGTTTATATATGAACGGTCTAGTTTAATGTTACGGTTCCTAAAATATTTCATTTCAATTGCTCATTAATTCTCTTGTAGTTTACTTATTTCCTTGTTGCCTTTCCTCAATGGGCTATTTTTCTTTGTTAGACCCATTGGGCTTATAGCATCCTGCTTTTCCAACTAGGGTTGTAGCTTAGCTGGTAATAATAATAATAATAGAACTTACGAGAGACAATAACGTTACTCTACAGGAGAATGAACGCAGAGAAAAATATTGATTAGCAAATGTATCCCTGAAGAAAGAAACAAATTGAGAAATGTTTTCTGAAGTAAGTGAAGTCCTGGATTAATGCAATGAGATTTTTGAAACTTTGTTTCTTTTATGGAAGATAGAACAGAGCTAAAGCTTAAATTCACAAGAAAGGGAAGCGTTAGCTCAAGTTTTAGAATACTTAAGGAGGTGATAACAGTATGATTAAGTGACTGGCTAAGGAAAGGTTCTAAAGGTTCCCAAACATAACGATGAAGGTGATAAAGATGTTTTAAAACAATGAAGGAGGCTTTACGTTACTTCGCATATCTAGGATGATATATAATAGGAATAAGATATGTATCAGTTGAGAAAGTAAGACAAATGACAGAAGGATTGACTTAGTCTACGAGAGAATCAATAGAGTCAATAAGGGTGTCCAAGATTTATGGTATAGAATATAAGTTGTTCGCAAATATTTAGATTTCCTTTTCTTTAAGGGTTGTGGTGGCCGATGAACGCCAGAATGGGGTTCGAATCCCGCTAAAACTTGATAGTTTCTTGGGTCGCTGCAACCTCACCATCCTTCTGAGTTAAGTATGGGGGGTTTGGGGGAGCCTATAGGTCTATCTGCTGAGTTATCAGCAGCCATTGCTTGGCCCTCCTTGGTCCTAGCTTGGATGGAAAGGGGGCTTGGGCGCTGATCATATGTATGTATGGTCAGTCTCTAGGGCATAGTCCTGCTTGATAGGGCAATGTCACTGGCCCTTACATCTGCCATTCATGAGCGACCTTTAGACCTTTAACCCACTCTTATAACGAACATATATGCATGAATACACCAACGCACATATACAGTAACTTATTTCATCTACCACGAAGACCAATCTATCTGCACATGAATAACCGCGAACAAATTAAAATGGAATACAACTTCGTAAACCTTTCCTTCAAGGGAAATAGAATTGAAAATGGAAAATCATATTAAAGTTGAAGAGAAATGTTAAAATACAGAGTGCATGGGACTGAGCGATAGCGAAATGAAGAACGAAGGGGGAAAAGAGAAAAGTTTGGAAGTACAAGGCGAAAGGAAGTCAGACGGATAAATGAAGCAGGAGCAGAGTTAGGCAGACATACAATGGGCAAAGAGGGTTTGATTAATCTACAATATGGAGAATACAATATCAAAGTTTAACGGTATATATACTGTATATATATTCATATATATATATATATATATATATATATATATATATATATATATATATATATATATATATATATACTGTATATATATTTATACCGTATATATATATATATATATATATATATATATATATATATATATATATATATATAAAATAAAACTTGTTGAAAGGGTTTGTGTATCGCCATGTTCAGCAAAGCTGTTGCCTACTAGTCAGGCTTACCGATACTAGGTTGGTTTGTTATGAACAATCAGACTAAAATCTACCACCATCACCAATCTGCAGAGTTGATGACAATGGCAAAACCCCAGACATGACTAAGAATATGTATACTGTAAGGCTTTTGTCCTGCAACGGACTAGAAATGGCTGCATTTGTTGTTGTATATATATATATATATATATATATATATATATATATATATATATATATATATATATATATATATATATATACTGTATGTATGTATGTATATATATATAATGAATATATACTGTATATATATATATATATATATATATATATATGTATATATATATATATATATATATATATATATGTGTGTGTGTGTGTGTGTGTGTGCGTGTGTGTGTCTGTGTATGTTTCAAGTGTTACGTTTATACTTCATTAAATCCATTCACCTAGCATAGGGAAGCAATTTACTTATATAGTCTTTATTGCCTTTAGTTGAACTTGAGATTCTCATTATCATAACTCAGGCCTTCTCTCTCTCTCTCTCTCTCTCTCTCTCTCTCTCTCTCTCTCTCTCTCTCTCTCTCTCTCTCTCTTTTAGACACAATATTCATCCACAATCAATCACACCTTGCTGTTCAATTATAACAATCACTTCATGTGCGTGTATAAACGAGCTGACAGAGGTACAGCTGAATAAATGCACGGTACTATTCACAGCAAACTTGTTCAATTTAATTTTCAACCTGAAATAGTGTGAGGTAGGCGAGGGAAAGAAGTCGCCAAACGAAAATATTTCTTACAATTCTTACCAAGTTTCAATGGTCCTATGGAAAAGTTTTAAGTGAAATTGTAAGGGGGAAGAAGAGGAGTTGGAGAAATAAAATCTTTTGAAAAACGTGGGACGCCGCTTAGGTCGTGGGGGAGGGGGGGGGGGGGGGGGGAGGCTTTGCAAGAACGAGACGATTTTCTCCTATCACTAACAGATGTAATCGATTTCGACTCCCCTTGATTCCTATATTCTTCTTTTTGATGCGAGAATTGAGAGAGAGAGGAGGAGAGAGAGAGAGAGAGAGAGAGAGAGAGAGAGAGAGAGAGAGAGAGAGAGACGAGTACGTTTTATACCTAAAAACCGTCTAAGAAAAAACAATTAAGTTTACAAGCATATTGTTTCTAAATTCATATATGTATATATATATACATACATATATATACTATATATATATATATATATATATATATATATATATATATATATATATATATATATATATATATATTGATATGTCGTTTTAAAAACTTATTAGAAAAGCAACATTGAGAAAGGAAGACAACGGAAAATAGATACTAAAAGGATTACAAAAATAAAAAATTTCCGCTCATGAATGGCAGAAGCAAGGGACAGTGGGATTGCCCTATCAAGCAGGACAATGCCCTAAAGACTGACCATATATACACATGATCAGCGCCCAAGCCGCCTCTCCACCCAAGTAAGGAGAGCCAGCCAATGCCTGCTGATGACTCAGCAGATAGATCTATCGGCTCCCCTAAAATTCCCATCCTTAGCTGACAAAGATGATGAGATTACAGCGACCAAAGGAACTAACGAGTTTGAGCGGGACTCGAACCCAAGTCTGGCGATCACCAGGCAGGGACGATACCACATAGCCACGGCAATCTCTCTTTCTCTTTCATCTAATGTCCCTTCAATTAAGGGATTAATTTTCAATTGTTTATCTCAAATTTTCCAATTCATGCATTAAGATATGTTATCTTAAATGTTATCATTAGAAACACCAGATTTGCAAAAAATATATCCTGACATTGTCCTATAAAGTAGTCATTCGAAAATTATCACTTTAAAAAAAATACATATAAATATTCTAAAATAATTTTAAATTGCAAAATTATGCAATATCATTAGTTATTAGTTCCTTTCATAAACGAAAAAGATCTCAGTGATTTCAGTTGATGAGGATTACTCCAAATTCAGATGAAGTTGACCTCAGAGTAGGTATCAGCAAAGGATATTAGTTAACAAAGAAGAAGTTGGAATTGCAGCACTTTACAAACCAGCAAAACAATTAACATTTCAAAAAAGTTAATTAAGATGTAAAAAAAAAAAAAAAAAAAAACTATTACCGAAACACAAGTTTATTCTGCTATTTCAGGGAACACTTATTGTTTACTCATATATATATATATATATATATATATATATATATATATATATATATATATATATATATATATATATATATATATATATGTATATATATATATATATATATACACATATATATATATACATATGTGTACACACACATATACATAATTATTCATATATATATACATCTATTCTATGTATAAAAACACACACACACACACACACACACACACACACACATATATATATATATATATATATATATATATATATATATATATATATATATATATATATAATCTCTCTTGGAGAGTGCGAAGAGCATGCCAAGCCATCTGCATCAATCCTCACCATGATATCATCCACATATGGCACATGAGTAATCTCTCTTACAGTTTCATTTCTAAACCTGTTCTGCCATTCAACTCACAATATTATTCTGAGGGCTTTGTTCTCAAATCTACAAAATCTATTGGATATTGTTTCATTGTCATACCATGACTCACGTCCATACAGTAACACCGATCTCACTAAAATGATACTTTACATAGCCTGA
>NC_090740.1:26900645-26903145 GCF_036898095.1 Palaemon carinicauda
TGAGTAACCACGCTTCCACAACTACGAGAGTATTTAAAGTTTTTACAAGGGAAAATATCTGTGTCCAAATGTACTGTACAAACGATAAAATTAATAGTTTGATGTTCTGGGTCTAATCATGGTGCCATATGTCTCCTTAGCATTTTTATTTACTTGTGGATGGGAGAAATTGTATGGGAGGCTATGAAACTAAGTTATGTTACCACCTCTTCCGTAATTCCATGATCAAAGTTGATAGTTGATGAGGGCGAAACCAAAAACCGAGCAAGAACAACCTCGGAGGTCTGGGAGGTGGGGGGGGGGGAGATTAAATATGGAAGGTTAAATCACTGGAAAAATCGTGGGGGAAAAAAAAGAGACAGACTTAAAAAAGATAATTGTAATGAGTTGGAAAAGGTCATATAAGAGATAATACCTTACCTTGAGGAATTCCACAAGATAATGAAGGAAATAGATGATGCACCATAAAAAAAAAAAGTCTATGAAAAAGAGGAGTAAAATCATAATCCTGAAGTTTGGTTTACTGAACCTTATGCATAAAGTCTTGAATGTCTTTGATATATGTCGAGTGGGGAAAGGTGGTTTTACAAAATTCCAGTGAAATATACAGCAATAGAAACGGTAACTAGAAAAGCACAATAAAAATCCAGGCCAGATACTTTTTACTTTCTTTGATGTAAAAAAGTACAACGATTCTTTCACATACAAAGGAGTCATTATTACTCGATGGTCTATAAATAACTAATAAAGTTGTTTCCTTTTAAATATAGCTGAAGAGCAGTAGACCCGGATGAAGAGTTACATTAAAATGAGTTCTGACAGAAAAGGGCAAGTGCCCTACAACTAATAGGAACTTTTATAACACTACAAGGAAAATTAGGAGGCAAGCATTGAATGCACGCTCACTTAGAACTCTCAACAAAACATTGGTAATATTGTGAAAAGACGATTTTTGGGAGGACTGGAGGAGGTAGAAATAAACGAGAATAACAGTGATCTGACTTGCTAAAGGAATAGAAGGTATTTTAAGGTTTTTAATATAGCCTTTGCAATTAAGAAGCAATGTTCGACGTTACGATTTTTTCCTCTAGTCTTGGGAAGTGCCATAGCCTCTGTACCATGGCCTTGCACTGTCTTGGGGTAGAGGTTTCTTGCTTGAGGGTACACTCCGGCACACTATTCTATCTAATTTCTCTTCCTCTTGCTTTGTTAAAGTTCTTGTAGTTTATATAGAAAATATTTATTCTATTGTTTTTACTGTTCTTAAACTATTTTATTTTTCCTAGTTTCCTTTCCTCAATGGGCTATTTTCCCTGTCGGGGCCCTTGGGCTTATAGCATCCTGCTTTTTCAACTAAGGTTGTAGCTTAGCAAGTAATAATAATAATAATAATAATAATAATAATAATAATAATAATAATAATAATAATAATAATAATAATAATAATAATAATAAAAACTCAATTAGTAATGGAGAAGCAACGTTCTCAATTAAAGCTACAATAAAGTCTAGTAATAAATGATTAAATACTGTAGGTGGATGGTAGCAACAAAAATAAATATAAGAATTGGAAGAGTTTTGAGACAGATGGTACCCTTTACTGTAGGAGATTCGCTTTCAAATAACTATCGACTTTTAGACGATGCTGTGAACAGAACCAGACTTGGAAATGAAAACCACAGAAAATGATGCTGTTGTAAATTTAAAAATCGTCATAAATAATCATCACAAAGGCTGGCTCTACAAGAGAAGTTTATGTGAGTTAAAGGTCAAATGGAATTCAACAAAAATAGTTAAAAGTCTGACTTCGGCGGTCTGGAAGCCAATGAGAAAAGACATTGGAGGCCACATTAGTATTATAGGTTAAAGTTTCTCACATCTACTGCAATATGTACCGTATTCAACTAAGTTATAGTTTCAAAATTATAATGAACAAAATGTTAATTAAAACTTGAGTGAATAATTACAACACGCTGCTGTAAGCCTAAAGATAAGAATCTACACTGATAGGGTGAAATAGGAAATACTTGCAATATTCAAGTCAATATGACCCTATGCCTGATATAAAACTAAGTTACTATTTTAAAAACAAAATTCCAAAAGGCAAGGAATGAAAAAGATTCTGATTTGTCAATAATTTAATGCTCGTCTATGATATCTTATAGGATTTTTCTTTACCCAATCATTTTAAGCATGATTTGTTTATTCACCTCTTGTTGTTATGGAACCCACGTAGTTATTGAGCATTTAAGTGATTATCGCTATGGTTTTCATGGTATAATAGTATTAACTAACATATTTATTATTATCCATAAATATTTTTGCCAAACGAATGCCACAAAATGTTATAGAGCGAAACTGCAGTGCTTTAAATAAAAGTTTTCCTAAAATTCTAAGCAACTGAGAAGTAACGAAAATGATTACAAAATGGGAAGATATATGAAGAATTCGAAAAATAAACTGTTCACAAATGAAAAATAAAGAAAGAAAAAACTCACTG
>NC_090740.1:26908145-26915645 GCF_036898095.1 Palaemon carinicauda
TATATATATATATATATATATATATATATATATATAAACAAACAAACATATACACGCATATCTGTGTATATATAATCATATAAACAAACGTTAATATCGGATGAGGAACCCGACGCCTTCTAACAGTTTCTCCCGAAAGAATATATATATATATATATATATATATATATATATATATATATATATATATATATATATATATATATATATATATATATATATGTATATATATATATATATATATATATATATATATATATATATATACATATATATATATATATATAAGGGAAGAACGGATTATACAGGTCAAGAAAACCAGTTGAGCGAGATAATTCCATAGACTGGCAGTGAAATGAAAAGAAAAGTCAGTAAATCCATTTTCTAGATGTATCTACCTTGCCAATGACAAGATCAAGGCCAATGAAAGTTCCGCGAGAAAAAATGAGAGTAAATCCCATTCTAGCTATGAAGTTTATAATTAATTTGTGGGTCCGAGAGAGACATCGGCACTGGAAGCAATGAATATTAGCTTCTTGAAGGCTGAACTTGTTTTCATTTAATGTTAGGGGCACTGATACGCTGTGAAAAAGTACACAGACGTTTGCCAGCATTGTAAATAAATTTCCTTATTTCATGTAAAATAAGACAAAAGAAGTCCCTTGAAATTACCATATTTCATTTAAATCAATAAATATCTCTTGACTAATAAAAGTGCGGTTTAGTGATCAAGGATTTCATTAAAATAGCCCTAATAGAAAAGGCTTCTTTGATTAATTAATTTCTGCATATTACTAAGAAGCAAGGAGGAGGAGGTGTCAGTATTATAACATTTGCATAATCTAATACTGTCTGGTCGACATTTCCGACATCTCTCTGTTAAGGAGATAGGTTTTCCTTGACCGAATATAGGCTTCCTTTTCACCCTGGACAGGTATCACGACCTTTCGAAGGCTATTAAAGTATTATGGGATCACAAGTGAACCAATCATCACATTTCATCACATAACTGACCAGTATCGCTCGTCCGACCTGCATGTAACGGTTGTGGCTGTTGCATCACCTCAAGAGAACAAGAAAAAGGTACAAGGGCCAGTAATTCCACTTTTCCTGTCTAGACTTATCTCAAACATGTAAGCTTAATGGAGGGAGTTAGTAGAGTTAAAACATTTACTGAGCCGTCACCTCAGAACCAAAGGAAAGAGGTACAGGGGCCTGTGGGCAACGTCCTTAAGGTACAGAGGTGTGGAGGTTGTCTGAAACTTCTCAGACACAACCTTCAGCACCAAGTACCCTGATAGGTAAACTCTAAGTCTACTGAAAAGACTACACTTGTGAAATCTTCCTTGAAATGGCAAATTTTTGCACTGCCCAAAAGGTGCATCTCAAAATGCCAGAAGGAACAATCTATGGACAGTTCCTTCTTTTTCCAGTTTGTGATATGAGTAATAAGAAAACTTCCCATTTGAACATTGCTCCAAAGAATTTAGTCCTTTGCATGGGTGTGAGATCGGAACCTCAATCACAAGCTGCAGTGTTCATACAAGCGTGCTTATTTTAATGCTTGAAAGCATAAGCACTGCTCGGTGTGTAAATGAGTATGGAGCACCACTCTGAATTCATCATCCTAAGCATGGCTTGGGGCATGCATGCGCGAAGAGTAATGGTAGTTGCTTATACATGTGTACAATGAAGTGGGTGATCAGAAGCATGAGTATAGTCTGGTGTGCAGCTTTGTTGTTAAAGCACAGAGTTTGGGTCAGTGATCATAGCCACGAAGAGAGCAACTCAGTGCTTATAAGCACATAGAGTACAGCTTGATGCTTGTAATCAATGACTGATCATTAACAGGTTTGGGATCAACCTCCCTGCAGGCGTGGAACTGCTGGGTTGTGTCATCCTTTCCTACTGTACAATCCAGTGCCAATGATGGGAAAAGACAGAGACAGTAATCCTACTTGTGGATCACTCACCTATTATCGATAGGTCAGGAGTCACACCAAGAGCATTTTATCATTCTAGAAGATGGAGACTGCTTTAAACAACGGTGTACAATTACCCTCAGCCGCCTAGGAGTTGGTGTTTGATCAAGAAATTATCATTCATGGTCTACCAGTACAAAGAATGTTAGCTTTTACACTGGCTTGAGAATTTTAACATTATTAAACGGAGAGATTAACCAGCTCAATGAGTCAAACTCGAGAATTGGCCTCAGGAGTAACAATAGACTCGATTCCTGCCTACTGCATAGTGTTGGTTATCAGACCAAATCTAACAGGCAAACAATTTTACCAGTTTTACCTGTTATATATCACAGGAACATTATAAGTTAATTGTAGATTTAATGAAACATGCTCAAATACTGTATTTAAGGGTGGGAAGACATGGATAATATGGATGTAAGTACGGCAAAGAATGGTGTAGCCACGAGACTACAATCTGTTGTTTGCAAATCTTGATATTCTGTGAGGGGGGAGTAATCTGCATGGTTTCGGCTATATGCGCAAGTCAAACCAGCTTTGAGAACTCTATATCAAAACTTCTGCAGCTCTGATATTATGAATTTCATTAGCAAAAGAAGCAAAATGGCCCAGATAGTCTAGATGGGAGTACTGAAACTACTTCATATTAGAGAAAATGCTGGAATAGCTAGGTTGTACACCTTATCATAACGAATAGTGCCACTCTAAAGGGAATAGTCTGAGATCAACACTGTTTACAAATATAGATGTTCTGAGAGGGCGAGTAAGCCCGAGGTTTAGCCTGATTTGAACAAGATATAAAGCTCCCAAAAAAACCAACGTGAATCCCATAGTAAGAATGGAACCTTGAAGAGGAGGAAACTTGTGAGATTGGTCATGATATTTTCTGAAGCTTTGTGAAAAAAAAAAAAACTATGGAAGCTTGAAATTTTCCATTAAAAAACAAAAAAAGGTGTTAATGCATCAATAGTTGTTAATTAATATCGGTGAATTATAACTCTCACTGCCACTGCCTTTATATCGAAGTGAAATTCCATTGGGCAACCAATATACTCCATGAATCAAGAAAAAAAGTTATTCGCAACGCACGTCAACATCAAATACTGTTTTAGAGGGAAAAACGTAATTGCAGCTCTCGTCTTATCCTGGAACCTAACTGGAGTCAAGTTTGTCTGGTGAGATGTTGAATTCGAGTTGTAGACGTCACACACACACACACACACACATATATATATATATATATATATATATATATATATATACATATATATATATATACATTCCCCATAATTAGCAATGCTGTACTAGTCAGGGTCACGCATACTAGGATGGTTTGCTGTGAGTGATCAGACGAAAATATCCCACCAACATTAATCGACACTGGTCAGCGTGTAAACTGGCCAAACACCAGACACAAATTAACTTGTCTGAGGTCTTTATATATATATATATATATATATATATATATATATATATATATATGTATGTATATATATATTATATATGTATATATATATACAGTATATATATATATATATATATATATATATACAGTATATATATACATATATATATATATATATACATATATATATATATATATATATATATATATATATATATATATATATATATATATATATATATATGTGTGTGTGTGTGTGTGTGTGTTTCTCCTCATAAGATGAGGGTGATATCCTGTAATATATTAACCAGTGTCAACAAAAGTTCATCTAATATTCGCGAAGCCAGGAATACATCATGTCATAACCATATTGTGTTATAGCAATCTTGTTTGAAGCCCATGATATAATGCCAACACGTGCATCTCTTGAAGCCGGATTTTTGTTGCCAGGGGCAAAATTACGCGACAAATTGTCGAATTCCCTTCAAACTTGAGACATTAATCAAGCTGCCTGATAGATCGGCAGAGATTATAATCTTGACGTCGGCAGCTGGAGCAGAGGCGGACTTTAGTCATTTGTTTTCCTGCTTTGGATAAATATAGCCGTTGTTCAATAGGGAATGATAAAATCGGCTATCCAGTGAAAGAAAATAATTAATATGTCGTACGTTGAAGTATCTGTAAAGAAAAATACTTTAAACAATTAACATATTTTGATCTTGAATAAATTAATATACAATTCTTAACAAGGGTTGTGGTGGCTGATGTGGTAACGTTTCTGATTGGTGAACGCCAGACTGGGATTCGAGTCCCGCTAAAACTCGTTAGTTTCTTTGGTCGCTGCAACCTCACTATCCTTGTGAGCTAAGGATGGGGTTTTGGGGGAGCCTATAGGTCTACCTGCTGAGTCATCAGCAGCCATTACCTGGCCCTCCTTGGTCCTAGCTTGGGTGGAGAGGGGACTTGGGCGCTGACCATATGTGTATATGGTCAGTCTCTAGGGCATTGTCCTGCTTTATAGGACTGTCACTGTCCCTTACCTCTGCCATTTATGAGTGGCCTTTAAACCTTTTAATCGTACACAAAGCGTTGACTAATTCGTAATTCGCGTTGATCTGGTTGAAGTTGATGAGGTCTGCACAGCTCTGAGATTTCGAGTTTATAATTCAGCTCACAGAAAAGAATATCTAAATTTCTTTACTGGAGTTGAAAAAAAAAAAAACATTTTTACTCTGCGCTCATTTTATATCGATTAAAGTATATTACCTAAATATTGATGTATGAATTTCAAGAAAAGTGGCAAGAAAACGTTCTAACATATTTTAAAAATAAACAACAAATGTGATTTTTATACACATTTCAACTTATACTACGCTATTTTTACACGAATGAGGAATTTGTTCGCAACCAGATGTAATAGAGATCTCAGGATGATAAAATTCTGTGATGAATATGTTAACGTAATAACTGAATTATCACGTAACTTTAAAATAATCAAAAGTCAATTTATGGAAAATACGGCAGTTGATGTGTATACAGAGGGTGATGAATAAAATATATAACGAGGATAACATCCTTAATAATAGACCAGCGATAGTTTTGTTTGAATCAATTACACAAATACTGAAGTCATGCCCGGAATACTTTTCACCTTTGCCTAGAATTTTAAAATAACCTGTGAAAGCGAGGCACAATCCTTCAAGGATCCTCGTTTCATGTCAGGGTGAAAAGATGATAGATGCCTGGTGATTGTCAGACTGGGGTTAGAGTTCCGCACATACTCATTAGTTTCTTTGGTCGCTGCAACCTCACCATCCTTCTGAGCTAAGGATGGGGTGTTTGGGGGGGGGGGGCATATAAGTCTATCTGCTGAGTCTTCCGCAGCCATTGCCTGGCCCTCCTTGGTGCTAGTTTAGGTGGAGAGGGGCTTGGTCGCAGATCATATGTAATATGGTTAGTCTCAAGGGCATTGTCCTTCTTGATAGGGCATTGTCACTGTCCCTTGCCTCTGCCATTCATGAGCGGACTTTAAACCTTTAAACAAGAAAATTTGTAGCTTTTAAACATGCTGGCTCTTATGACATACTGCGGGTCCTGGCTGTATGAATTAACTGCACTCGCAATATGTTTATCAAAGAGATTTCATCTTTTTCATTTATATATCTAATTGAAGGAGAGACGATATCTTACCCACACAGGCAGATTAAATCTTGACTTGACGAAGTATGCAGGGAAGGAGTATATCTCGTTTGAAGTGGACTCTATCGTGAGAAATCTTAAAGGTTGGGGTATATTAAAAATCTGACACGATAGACATTACACATCGTGACTACAGAACATAAGAGCAAGTTGTTGGTAGGCAATCAGTCATTTTCCCATATTTCAAAATCACGATTAGGAGTTTTATACTTTACGATTCGAAAGTCCATCCAATAATTATTATCAATTAATGGGTAACTAAAAAAAATCTGAATTATCTCACTGAAAACGCTCAAATATACCGTACATACATTTACTTCCAACTAAATCTTAATAATCCAGCCACACTAGATGTATTGAATCCATATAGAGAGTCGTATCAGAAAATCAATAACACGTAAACCTCATGGTAGTCATATGTGCCCAGATTGTTATTCACCATATCTAGATATTTGTTGGATTCTTAGACAATAAATAAATAAATAACCTCTGTCTAACTCTGTTGGCATCGAATGCTGCTAAGTGTCATTTGGACAATAAACATTCCTCCTTTGGCATCAAATCCCATATCGAAATTTAATCAACGCTTCTCAGTTCTTTCATTAATTGAAATTCACTAATAACTTTTAGATGTGTGGACAAATAACCAAACAAATAAGACATACTGGATCTAGTACTAAGGGAATTAAAATACGTAGAAAATTAAATCAAATGGAATTATCAGGGTAATCAACATACGTTGGGAATCAAAATAGAATTCAATGAGAGTTTTATGGAAAAAAAAACAAGTAGAAATTTAATGCAAACTATTATTATTATCATTATTCATTTGCGGATGCTATAACCCCAAAGGCCCCAACAATGAAAATAGCTCAGTGAAGAAAGGGAGTAAGGAAATAAATAAACTACATGATAATTAATGCAAGATTAAAATGAATTATCTTAAGATCAGTAATAACTGTAAAATAAATCTTTCATAAATAAACTATGAAAAAAGACTTATGTCAGCCAGTTCAAAATAAACAATAAGGAGTAAACATTCAAGTGAAAGATGGTACAGCGCTAAAACAGAACAATGAGTTCAACTAATTGGGATCGCTTCAAGTTTCAACTTCTAAAGTTCCATCGTGTATGATTAGGAAGATCATCCCACACTCTGGTCACAGCTGGAATAAAACTTCTAGAATACTGTGTGGTACTGAGCCTATGATCGAGAAGGCATGTCTGTACTACGTACAGGATGGTACAGTTTGGGAAGCTCCGAGTGCAAAGGATGGTAGAAATTATGAAACATCTTATCCAACATGCATGAAGAACTATCTAAACGGCGGTGCCAAGGATTAATATCTAGACCAGGAATAAGGAATTTAATAGATAGCAAGTTTTTGTCCAACAAATTAAGATGAGATTCAGTAGCAGAACACCAGGCAGGAGAACAATACTCCAAAGAAGGCAGAATGAAAAAATTAAATCATTTCTTCAGAATAGATTGTTCACCAAAAATCTTAAAAGACTTTCTTAATTAACAATTTTTTGTACAATTGAAGAAGAAACAGACCAAATGTGTTTCTCAAGAATAAATATACAATCAAGAAACATTACAGTATGTATGCAGATATCTGGATGTTGAGGAGCCACTGTCCTCATCTTACTTACAGTCATACTTTGAGTTTTGTTCATGCCCATAATTTGCACCACACACTAATTTCAGCTAGATTCAGTAATGCCAGATCTACATTCAGGAGATGGAATTGAGACAAAGAGAGTAGCATCACCTGCATATGCTTGATTTCTAGGCCAAATCACATATGTGTATATAATATGGAAAGTAATGGTCCAAGAACACTACCTTAAGGAACACCATAAATCACATTCCTATACTCACTAAAGACCTCATCAACAACAACACTTTGC
>NC_090740.1:26920645-26928145 GCF_036898095.1 Palaemon carinicauda
TATATACATATATATATACATATATATATATATATATATATAAATATATATATATATATATATATATATATATATATATATATATATATATATATATATAAGCTTTACTAAATGGGAATAAATGAATGTGGTGAATAGCTTTGTTTATTCCTATTACCAGAAAAGCTGTGTTAGTCAGAGCCACCCATATTAGGTTGGCTTGCTGTGACTGATCATACCATCACCAATCTGCAGTGGCTAGCATGGAAATGAAAACTGACCAAAGCCCCTGCATGAATGGCCATGTCTGGAGCCTTTGTTCTGTATTGGACTAGCAACGACTGACGATGATATATTTACATGAATATATACACATACACATATATATATATATATATATAGATATATATGAATATATATACATATATACAGTATATATATATATATATATATATATATATATATATATATATATATATATATATATATAGTAAAAATGCAGATTGAATCCTGACTGGTTTCATCTCTGCAATATCATCAAGAGACCTGACCTATTGATAGAGGTTGTTACAATATATATGGATCTGTAAGAATACGAACATGCATTCAAACATTTGTAGAACAAATCAGAAAAATATGCCACCTGTATTTGAGGCAACACATCCGTGTCTTGTGAGTGGAACAGCCTGAGCTCAACTGTGATTGGAATAGCCCGAGCTCAACTGTGATTGGAACAGCCCGAGCACAACTGTGATTGGAACAGCCTGAGCACAACTGTGATTGGAACAGCCTGAGCTCAACTGTGAGTGGAACAGCCTGAGCTCAACTGTGATTGGAACAGCCCGAGCTCAACTGTGATTGGAACAGCCCGAGCTCAACTGTGATTGGAACAGCCCGAGCTCAACTATGAGCGGAATAGCCTGAGCTCAATTGTGAGAGGAACTGCCTGAGTTCAACTGTGATTGGAACAGCCTGAGCTCAACTGTGAGTGGAACAGCCTGAGCTCAACTGTGAGTGGAACAGCCTGAGCTCAACCACGAGTGGAACAGCCTGAGCTCAACTGTGAATGGAATAGCCTGAGCTCAACTGTGAGTCGAGCAGCCTGAGCTCAACTGTGAGTGGAATAGCCTGAGATCAACTGCGAATGGAATAGCCTGAGCTCAACTGTGAGTGGAATAGCCTGAGCTCAACTGTGAGTGGAACAGCTTAAGATCAACTGTGAGTGGATAAGCCTGAGCTCAACTGTGAGTGGAACAGCCTGAGCTCAACTGTGAGAGGAACAGCCTGAGCTGAACATTGATTGGAACAGCCTGAGCTCAACTGTGAGAGGAACAAACTGAGGTCAACTGTGATTGGAGCAACCTGAGCTCAACTGTGATTGGAACAGCCTGAGCTCAACTATGATTGGAACAGCCTGAGCTCAGCTCAACTGTGAGTGGAATAGCCTGAGCTCAACTGTGAGTGGAGCAGGCTGAGCTCGACAGTGATTGGAACCGCCTGAGTTCAACTGTGATTGGAACCGCCTGAGCTCAACTGTGAGTGGAACAGCCTGAGCTCAACTGTGAGAGGAACAGCCTCAGCTCAAATGTGAGTGGAACAGCCTGAGCTCAACTGTGAGTGGAACAGCCAGAGTTAAACTGTGAGTGGAATAGCCAGAGCTAAACTGTGAGGGGAACAGCCTGAGCTCAACTGTGAGGGGAACAGCCTGAGTTCATATCCAATCACACGCGTGGAATCAGTTACTGTTTAAGGGACAAGTCAGATGTCCAGGATTTTTTCCGGACCTTCAGATAGGTACAACTCTCTCTTTATACTAATACGTATTTAACTCAAATCATTTTACATTGCCATGTATACACAAAACATATACGTATTCATAAATCTAGACACATACATACATACATAAACACATACATACATACATAAACACATACATACATACATAAATACATATACAAACAAACATTAGCACATATTTTACTTAAAAATATAAACACATCTAGAAACCAACATACAAGTAAAAGAAAAGCTCATATACAGTATATATACATATATATATATATATATATATATATATATATATATATATATATATATATATATATATACATATATATATAAATATATAAATATATATGTATATATATATATGTATATATAAACACATTAATATCACACAGACATATACAATATGAGGTACACAATTCCTGGGATTGAAACCAGTTGTCAATAAAGTCAGGCCTTCTTAAACAATTTAAAATTCATGAGTTTTTCCATTTAATTGTATTGAGTTTGTACATTTCATGTCCTATATTTAAATCATAATCATGACCAATTTATAGCGTGAATTTGATCTCTAACATGAACAAACATTGCGTTATCTTGAGCTGATCTTACCCCTTTCTTTTGTTGTTCAATTCTCTTTAAAGGTTTTTTAATGCCACTCATGAATGGCAGAGGCAAGGGATATGGACATTGCAAACTGGACAAAGCCCTTGAGACTGACCAAGCTAGGACCAGGGAGAGCCAGGCAATGACTGCTGATGACTCAGCTGATAGACCTACAGGCTCCCCAAAACTCACCATCCTTAGCTCACAAGGATGGTGAGGTTGAAGCCACCAAAGAAACAAACGAGTTTGAGAGGGACTCGAACCCCATTCTGGCGTTCACCAGTCAGGGACGTTACAACATAGGCCACGACAATCATTTACTGCATCGCTAAGGTGACTGCTGTGTGAACATTCAAATAATTGCAAAGATCGATTTTTATTTAATAACGACAAACCCTTCGATTAACAAGTGTGATTTCACGTCAATAGCGTCTCAAGTTCTGTGTCCACCTTTCTACATTCTGTCAGGCTCAACATTGCTGTCTTGTTGAACCGAATAACAACAGTATATTGTCGGATGTGGATGCAAAGAACTAACAAATATGTTGCCAAATTTTAATTGTTGAAAAGCAAAAATTAACAATAATTATGATTCCATAAATAATTATAGAAATGACCACATAAATGGAAAATAGTATCAGAATAATTTTTTCTTAACAACAACAACAACAACAACAACAACAACAATAATAATAATAATAATAATAATAATAATAATAATAATAATAATAATAATAATAATAATAATAATAATAATAACGATGAAATATGTAAAATGATCCTGTACATTAGTAGAAGCAAATTTGTTATTCATCGGGTAAAGATTTTTACTTTGTTGAATGCAAGATACTTAAATATCTCCTTTGTTACTAGACTGAAATAATCAGGTTTTTCGTTTTACCTTATAGTAAAGTACAAAGGGAAATACTGTAAAACATATCGCAATTTTTCTTTATTGATGTTTGGTTTGCCTAAGAGAAATTAATAAAAAGAAAGACAATCTATAAATTCCTTTCAGGTTAGAAATCACGAATAAAAAAATTAGCTTAAAAAGAGTTGACATTTTCTTTTATTTTGTGTAACTGAATCGATAAATTTCTCCTCACTTCCAAACTTTAGTTTTCTAATTTTCTTCGAAATTAGTCTTAATTTTTATCACTACTTTTTTCGTCATCATCAATCCTGTCATTAATAAAAATGGCCTCATTAATTTCTAATTATTCTTATTGTAATTGCAGACACTACAAATACAGTACAATCATTATGCCGTTAACTAAATCTTAATATCACCATTACCAAACTACGCAATAATTGACCTTACAATTACTATAATTACACCTCTTTCCCACCTCACACATTTTTCGGACGATATCAAATAGTGGCAAGTTATAAAGAGATCTTTTTATCGGAGGTGCGTGGGGTTGGGGGCAAGGGGTGGTGGGTGGTAAACGTAGAGATGTGTAAACTCTAGAGTTTGTTGTTTCAATTACGTTATAGTCAAAGTTTCAATGTGTACAGGAAAAAAAGTGGCGTTTTAAGAGATCGGTGTACGTTGTTAATGTTGTATAAATGTTGTAATGGTCTCATAACAAGCCATGTAATGCCATAGTGGTTTCTGAAGTTTTTTTTTATATCTTTTCTTAAAATAGTTCTTGTAACTTGATTTGCAAATTTTGTCTGAATTGATTTGTTAATAGTATATTATTAACTTTTGATTTGTATAAAGCCTGCTTTTAAGTTTGGCAATAGTATACTTTATTTGTTTAACCGTTGCTATATATAATTTTTATTTAATGTAACATTTTTTGTATAAATTAATTAATTTTCTATTGAAAGAATTTGCTTTCTGTTATAATTCTTATTGCCTGGACTATATTAAATTTTGTTGGTGTGAGACTTCATTTGATCTATATCAATATATGTTTTGAATTCGAATTTGAAATTCTGAACAGTTTTAAATCGTCATTTTACCGATGTAGTCACGAGGGGTTACATAACACCACAGAAACATGCATTAATGTCGTAGTTGTCACACCTGCTACGATTTTAAGTATTAGTACACCGCATATTGGCAAAACCTTTGAAAGTAGGAAAGCTCTCACACCCAGTCAAGATGAATACAGTAACTTGCTGAATTAACTTGAGGAATGTATAGGCATGAATGTGGCAATACAAAGAGAAACTTAAAAGGACCTTTGATAAGTTTAGGTGAAGGAAAAGAATCTTAGGCATAGTCGTTTGGTTTAAATTAGTAAGGGATGTTGAGACAATTGGAGAGAAATATGCACAGCTTACACAATTTCTAAAGTATGCATGATGTAGACGTATACATTGGCGTATATCAGCATAAATTTGCGTTATACTTGAGTCACTTTCAGTTTCTTAGCCAACCAAGGCCGATTTACCAAAATCTTCGGCGTAGCTAGTAGTTACAGTACAGCCTGTCTAGCTAAAAAATATGCCATGACCACAATTATATTACAATACAAGTCAACCAGTACAACCTTATTATAATATTCCCTGGTCTTCTCAGATATGGCATGATTCCACAAGATATTGTGTCAAAAAATTACTTTGGTAGTACCTATAAGAAATTGCCAAGACAGTGACAAAATGCATGGCAATGTTTGCAAAGGACATCAAGCTGTCAATATATCCCTGTAACTCCTCACCAATTTTTTTTACATGATCCAGAAATTAAGAACGACAATTAGAGGATACTAATGGTAAAGAGAGAGAGAGAGAGAGAGAGAGAGAGAGAGAGAGAGAGAGAGAGAGAGAGAGAGAGAGAGAGATCTTGCTTGTCTAAATAGCTATAAAATGTATGACGTGAAAATAGTTTGATAAAATCAAACAAATAACTTACTTACAGCCACAAAACTTTCCCTCAAGCTAACGGAAAATTCATATTAGATTCTGCAATATTTTTCAAATTTCAAAGTTCAACTTCTGAGCTTTATATTGAATTACCAATGGCAAATAACCAAAGGATACCAATCTACAATCTCAAACTAAATTCGGCAACATAACCATGAAAAAAAAAAAAAAAAAAAAGTCTGCTTCACTTTTCACATTCCTTACATTTGAGTCTCTCTGTAATTGGTTCACACAGTTTTAATTGAAAGTAATTGATCTCCTTTTTTTTTAAGTATTAGGAGAGTTGCAATGGAGTTACAGTTCAATTCTATATTTCTATTGTTTCAGAAAACGTTGTGTGAAATATAGACTGAGAAAAAATGGACTAAAAGTCGGATGGAGGGAGAAAAGGTAAAAAAAAACCACAATCACTTACCTACAGCCTCCTGAATATGTTCTGATCAAGAGGGGGGGAGGGGGTCCCAAGAGAATGCATTGAAATGACATTAAGCATTAATAACCAGCAGAAAAGATTGCCAAGGTTGGCAGTGTTGAATGATTGAAAATACAAAAATAAAACTTTTTATTTACCAGAATTGAGGTAGATGATGAATTATGAAAGTATGAAATAATAAAATCTTAATTTTTTTATGATGAACAGTAGACGTTGAGGGAACTACCATTAGGCAATTACAGGAAGGAGGACAAGAGAGTCCTGTAATATTGATTCCCGCTGCCTACCCAAAGTGTTCCTCACTGCCTGCCACTTGAAATAAAACGGAATTTGACATAAGAAAAATCTATTTTTGGGGTCGAGCCATGTCGTCCTGATGGAAGTTCCTCAAAGGCAGCTTTCTGCTTGGGATATTTCTGAGAGTGATATACCAGAGAATTATTTTACCTGTAGAGGTATCACGGGATTACTATTATTATTATTATTATTATTATTATTATTATTATTATTATTAGCCAAGCTACAACCCTAGAAAAAAAAGCAAGATGCTATAAGCCCAAGGGCTCCAACAGGGAAAAATAGCCCAGTGAGGAAAGGAAATAAGGAAATAAATAAATGATGAGAATAAATTAACAATATATCATTCTAAAAACAATAACAGCGTCAAAACAGATATGCCCTATATAAACTATTAACAACGTCAAAAACAGATATGTCATATATAAACAATAAAAAGACTCATGTGAGCCTGGTCAACATAAAAACATTTGCTCCAACTTTGAACTTTTGAGGTTCTACTGATTCAACTACCCGATTAGGAAGATCATTCCACAACTAGCCCCGAAGCGAATATAACGAGAGATATCGTGTATACACCAGGGACGTCTTTAAAACAAGACACGGCTATCCTTCCTAGATTGGAGTTAACCTTGTCTCGAAGGATATGGGATAAGACTGGATACGTGGGCGAGAGAGCCGAAAAACAGGGAACGAGAGGTTAATCATATAAGTAGAACTACCTTCAAGAAGCTATTGAAACCCAGAAAAAAAATAATATTCTAAACTTCAAAAACTTGCAACATGGAAAATCTCAAGTACACAGGAGAGTAGCTAAGATCGACTCATTAAGGAATAACTCAAAAGGATTTATTAAAACCATTACTACAATGTTTCCGAAGTTTTGTAGAGTGAAAGTGTTCATTAAGTTACAAGTACGTTGTTGTTAAGACTCAAGTGTATGGAGAATTCTTTATAAAATAAATAAGGTAGAAGATTCTGTTTTGTTATAACACTTGATTAAAAAAAAAAGAAAAAAAAGTAACACTAAAAACTTCATTACAACTTGCAATGATCTACTATAACTGCAGCGATATTAGAAAATTATAATTGTGGGACCTAAGTTCTAGTGTGATATTAATTAAAACTACAGTAATTAACTATAGGCTTACACAGTATCACAATCGGTATATGCAACACCTTGCTACGTGTTTAATGCACCGCCTCAAGCTTTTAATTCTAACCACTCTGGCCTGGGATACAATGCAGCCACACACACACACACACATATATATATAATATATATATTTATATATATATATATATATATATATATATATATATGTATATATATATATATATATATATAATACTAACCTACATCCCTAGTTGGAAAAGCAAGATGTTATAAGCACACGGGCCCAAACAGGGAAAATAGCCCAGTGAAAGGAAACACGGAAAAATAAAATATTTTAAGAACAGTAACAACATTAAAATAAATACTTCCTATATAAACTATAAAAACTTTATCAAAAGAAGAAGAG
>NC_090740.1:26935645-26941929 GCF_036898095.1 Palaemon carinicauda
GCTGAACAAGTATCGTTCCCATCTCAACTCTGAATAGCATGAGAGCAAATGACAATTACTCTCCCAATTAAACGCAGCCCAATCGCAATGGAATTAGACACTGGAAGTTCCAATTTGCTGGTCCCATTTTTTGGTCTTTCGGAAACAATGGCAAGCAATGGAGACGGGTAAATTGGAGGTTTCTGAATGCTTAATGCAAGACTTGGGTCGATCAGATGAGGGAAGAAGATTTTAATGGGTTTCCACGATAACAAACGAGTTTTCTTTGCTTCGAATATTCAATCGATTAAAATGGAAATATTTCGACGGAAATGCAGCGAAAGCTTCTGAGAGAGAGAGAGAGAGAGAGAGAGAGAGAGAGAGAGAGAGAGAGAGATTTAAGTTCTAATACCTAAAAATAAGTTCTAATACTGTACCTATATAAACACGTCAGAATAGAATTCTAATTATTCTACACGAATCATTCCAAAAGCCTTGATTGCGTCATTTGCAATACGAAATTTACCTGAGAACATTATATTTCGAACACTATTTCTGTTAGAGAGAGAGAGAGAGAGAGAGAGAGAGAGAGAGAGATTTAAAATTCTAATATCTACACAAACACGTCAGAATAGAATTCTAATTATTCTACACGAATCATTTCCAAAGCCTCGATTATGTAATTTCCAATACCAAATTTTTCTAAGGAGATATCGTCAGACAGGAGTGAAATAAGAAAGACTTTTAATAACAGTTCTAAAGTTCTATTTACGATCGATTCACACGTATACCAATAAAGCAATATATATGTATATTCTTGCAAGTACATAGTATAGATGTGATATGAGTAAAACCTATTAACAAATAGTCAAGTATTTAAGAAACAGTACGAAAATATGAAGGAGGAATATTTAGCTCCTGGGAGTTGCAACTGTTAGGACTGTAAACTTTCATCATCATCACCTCCCACGCCTACTGACGCAAAGGGCCTCAGTTAGATTTCGCCAGTCGTCTCTATCTTGAGCTTATAATTCAATACTTCTCCATTCATCATCTCCTACTACACGCTTCATAGTTCTCAGTCATGTAGGCCTGGGTCTTCCAGCTCTTCTAGTGCCTTGTGGAGCCCAGCTGAACATTTGGTAAACTAATCTCTCTTTGGGAGTGCGAAGAGCATACCTAAACCATCTCCATCTACCCCTAATCATGATCTCATCCACATATGGTACTTGAGTTTCATTTCTAATCCTGTCCTGCCATTTAACTCCCAATATCCTTCTGAGGGCTTTGTTCTCAAATCTACTAAATCTATTTGAGATTGTATCATTGTCACACCATGACTCATGTCCACGGAGTAACACCGATCTCACTAAACTGATATATAGGCTATTTGATTTCCATATTTTACTTAACCTAGCCATTGTCTGATTTGCTTTTTTCAATCTTCCACTAAACTCTAATTCGAAAGACTCTGTATTGGAGATCATAGTTCCTAAATACTTAAATGATTCTACCTCATTAATCCTTTCTCCTTCCAATGTTATTTCATCTTACACTCATGTCTGTATTTCTTCTATTTATCTTCAGCCCAACCTCGAGTGACATTTCATGCATTCTGGTATGCAAGCATTGCAAATCCTGTAGTATTCTGCTAACAAGGAAAGCATCATCAGCATACTCTAGGTCTGCTAAATTCCTATCACCAATCCAGCCAAATCCTTCCCCAACATCTCTGACTGTTCTACGCATTACAAAATCCATAAGGAGGACAAACAACATAGGTGACAACACATTCCCTTGGAGTACTTCGCTGTTCACTGTAAACTTTATAAAGTTATAATTCCGAGATTAATATGAAATAGAACTCTGAAGTACAGCATTTCCAAGGTATTGGAAGTACAGTGTGGCACACCAAATATATACCTATAAAAGCACCGTCATAAATGCAATTTACCTGTGTTTACATTTTTATCTTATCTAAATATTTGAAACTAAATACAGAGAGAGAGAGAGAGAGAGAGAGAGAGAGAGAGAGAGAGAGAGAGAGAGAGAGAGAGAGAGAGAGAGAGAGGCTTACAAAGTGTTTCACAATCTGTATTCTGAAGTCTTACACATCGCAGCGTATTCCCTCAGGGAGACAGATAAATAAACAAAAAGTTTTTCAATAGAACAGACATCTTTTTATTCTCCGAAAGAAGAGAGACAAGGGGAGAGAGGCCTTATCTGGGAAAGGATGGGCGAGTGGTAGGCCTTCTGGGTGGGTGTTGTAGGTAGGGTCTCTGAAGGGTAAGGGGAGGGGCAACAGGCTGAAGTATCATACGGGGGGGGGGGGGGGGTTTCAGGAGGTGGAGGAATTCATCCGAGACCGAGGAGTAGATGGATGGAGTGAATGGACAACGTCGGGAGTTGGGAAAACCGTTAATGTAAAACCAAGTAATGGCGAAGGTCTCCCAGATAAAGTAATGGCGGGGGGTCCCAGGTATAATTAAGACAATGGAGTATTTTTACGCACCGAAAAAATATGAAAGAGTAAAAGTTTCTTTTCTTTTGTTACATTTGTTCCATTGTTCAGGTCGGGTGCATATTTATCTGGTGGGAAAATTCTTTCTTTCAGCCCTTGTCTATTGCAAGGATTTTCTTTCTATTCTTTGGTATTGATGATTCTCATAAATTTAGTTGTTTTCACTGGGAAGATGATTATTAGCCAATACATATGTCATGTTTCTCTCCACCTCTCTTTAAATAAAGAACACAGACTCATGGGGCACAAGCAAGTCCATAAGGTACCAAAGTGATGGACACACACACACTAGAGAGAGAGAGAGAGAGAGAGAGAGAGAGAGAGAGAGAGAGAGAGAGAGAGAGAGATTCTTCTATTACATGTATGACAGATTGTTCCATTCCAAGGCTAATGCATTCCAAAATCTCTCTCTCTCTCTCTCTCTCTCTCTCTCTCTCTCTCTCTCTCTCTCAAAACAGCCCTCCAGCTTAAGCTTTTAAGTCTTCCTTCCCCTTTGTTAAGCTCTGTTTCCTTTTAATTACCTTCCTTTGGTGATTCTGTTTTATCTGGAACTGAATGAAAAGATGAGAATATTCTGAGTAATATTATGCTTCCATTAACATATCTTTCCAGTTGCTGTCAGTAAACTTGAAGAGAAATCCTTGCTTATCTCTTCATCAATCTGTTTGTTTATCCTTCTACAAAATGTGATGTTTAGCACAAACTCATCACAGCAGCACATAATTATGGCAAGATAGTATCTTAGAAAAACATTAGGCATTCCTTCACTGTTTTCTTTAATGAAAAACCGTTGCTGTGGGTAATCATAAGCTCTCATCTAGCAAATCCTCAACGGTTCTCTTGTTTATTTACATATATTTCAAGATATGCTGGTTGTACACTACATCTATTAAAGGTTAAAGGTGTTTGGTTTCAGTTCCAGTTTCATCAGAATAGATGCTCCCCAGAACGTCAGCCGGGTAAGCCCTAACCCCCATAGAGGTGCCCAGCCACAGTAGTGACCTCCCCATAGAACAGCTTAAACTAACGGTCCCGGGCTGGGATCGATCTGCCGCCATGCGAATGCTAAGCAAACACGTTACCACTGTACTAGCCAGAAGGCTTATGACGGAGTATATAAATTTGAGAGAAGGTTAGGATACATTTTTCGCCATTTTTACTATTTTCATGAACATAACCTATATGAGATCAATGACAATACAAGGAAGACCGGAACCTTGGTTGAATTTCCGTGAGCATTGGCCCTCTTTAGTGGGGTGCGTTGGCAACAGATGGCGTTACGACATTGTGCAGTCGTCGTCTGCTGCTTGTTTACTTCAGTTTTTAACCCATTATCAATGGCGTCACCAAACATTGTTAACTTTTGGGTTACTATGGACCAGAATCACACTTCTACTTATATTCCCCTTTATTCACTATCTACACATACATGCAATCACATGCATCCACAATAGCACCATGAATATTACTTAAAAACCTCAACTTATGCATTTTAGCAATATGGTTTAAAATTAATACTTTGGCATCGAATGCTCACTCACATTAAAAAGGAGACAACATTTTCTACAAGTCGAAATTATAAAATAAATGCAACATAATATTTCTCAATCCAATAAATATTTCACTAATTGTCTTGATAAATTACAACATCAAGAACATAACTTAGCATGCATCATAATACCATTAGATGATTTAAACTCCTTGTAGAAAGTCTTCTTCCACTGAAAAATACCATACGCAACACACATGACAGGAAAAATTAAAAACTTGATTGAAAAAAATTAAAATCTTCAAACACCGAATAATATCTGTGGAAGTACAGTACCGTATTCAATCTATCACCTGTGTTTTTCAATCAAGTAATATACGGCTGGAATCAGAATTTACTGTTTAATATACAACCCTCTTATTCCGCTGCCATTTTAATTTTCTTTCACCTTTCTATTCATACTGGCTGTTATACTTCTCATTAATTGCTAAAGGCTTATAAACCCCACTACCATAGTTATCAGACTCTTAAAAAGATATATAAAGCTCTGTACATATTGCACTAAGTATATCCTGACATAGGTAAACACATGAAACTCCCTGTTGTGTTTCGACATCCAAACAGTCAACAATCTATTTTTGGGGGAATACGCCCCGCTAAGTACAAACAAGCCAGCACATGGTCAACAAAACAGACAAATGGAAGGGAAGTCACCTACAACATTGGATTACCACAGCAATCCTCAAAAACATGCAAATGGGGAGGCAAAAAACATGACAACATTAAAGCAACCTATCCAAACACGGAACGAGTGGCTGGCGTTGTACACAGTAATATTATTAATATTATTAATATCCTTAATATTAATAATATCAATATGATTAATATCAATATTAATAATATTAACCCTATTAATAATATTAATAAGGAAGTGGTGAGGGTGAGAACGGGTGTAAGAAATGAGTTAGAAGCTAGAGTGGATATGAATGTGTTGAGGTGGTTTGGCCATGTTGAGAGAATGGAAAATGGCTGTCTGCTAAAGAAGGTGATGAATGCAAGAGTTGATGGGAGAAGTACAAGAGGAAGGCCAAGGTTTGGGTGGATGGATGGAGTGAAGAAAGCTCTGGGTGATAGGAGGATAGATGTGAGAGAGGCAAGAGAGTGTGCTAGAAATAGGAATGAATGGCGAGCGATTGTGACGCAGTTCCGGTAGGCCCTGCTGCTTCCTCCGGTGCCTTAGATGACCGCGGAGGTAGCAACAGTAGGGGATTCAGCATTATGAAGCTTCATCTGTGGTGGATAACGGGGGAGGGTGGGCTGTGGCACCCTAGCAGTACCAGCTGAACTCGGTTGAGTCCCTTGTCAGGCTAGGAGGAACGTAGAGAGTAGAGGTCCCCTTTTTGTTTTGTTTCATTTGTTGATGTCGGCTACCCCCAAATATTGGGGGAAGTGCCTCGGTATATGTATGTATGTAATAATATTGATATTATTATTAATATTATTAAAACTATTAATATTATTAATATACATATCAACATTGGACTATAATGAAATAACGCGTTTTTCGCATTTCCCGATGCAAAGTTAAGGTAAGGGGGTAGATTGAATGCATATATAACTTGCAGAACATGTGTAGCCTACTTCACCAAATTCCAAGGGCTTAATATTGGCTAGGGCCACTTCGAGAGGATAGCATTTGATTAATATAGTCGCAAACAGGTACCTCTAGAAACAAAAATCATACAAAATGCTTGAAAACACCGAGCACTATTTGACTGAACCTGTTAGAATCAGAGAATTCCAAGACTTCTGTACTACAAGAAGTTAGACTCTGGCCATTAGACCTGTCCTCATCCTGCGAAGAGAGAGCTAGAGATTGCAGATTCCAATAAGAGAAGTCAAGAGTTTTGAGAGGCCTTACATGACTTCTTGGCCTTTGGTGAAGAGCCACTCATTGAGATCTTATCCTTAAACACTTCTTAAAAAGCAAAATATTCTTGATCATATGTGAGGAGTCTATACCCACACCAAAAGAGTGCTTTTGAGGTCAGATTGTGCGAGTGATTGTGACAGAAAAAAAAAAAAAACAGTCCCAAACCGGAAAAAGGATTATCATGAACTTCAACATGTATAACTATTACACGTGGCTCATTATTGACATAATAATCAGCCACTGATTTATTGTGTTTGAAATTGATAGGAGGATTATTTCCTGGTCACAGAGGTAGACCTCAATTGGGTTTAATGATAGAAGAATTACTAGTTTCAGGTGTTTAATTAACAACAAGAACTAGG
>NC_090740.1:26941975-26951975 GCF_036898095.1 Palaemon carinicauda
AGATTAATTCATTGAACGCTTAAAGAATACATATCTATAAGTCTATCTATCTATCTATATCTATATATACATATATATATATATATATATATATATATATATATATATATATATATATATATACATATAAAGTATATATATACTAGAGTACCCGAGCCGTAATAATTAAGCCTAAATAGTTAATTAGATAGACATATACTCACACAAATATATTGTATATATATATATATATATATATATATATATATATATATATATATATATACATATATATACATATATATTATACACAAATATACTGTGTGTATAAAAATATATATATATATATATATATATATATACATATATTTATGTATATATAATGTATATATATATATATATATATATATATATATATGTATATATATATATGTATATATATATATATATCTTTATATATATATATATATATATATATATATATATATATATATATATATATATGATATATTTTGCACATTTAGACGTGTTTTTCATATTCAAATACGCCATATATATTTTTGATACATTAATGTCTGGATTCTCTTAACGACCTCGGGTTTAGTCACTGTCTATACAAGATTGCCGACCAGGGTTCGATTCCCGGCCGGACACAAGCTATTGTCTTTGTGTGATTTCGCCTGGGGCTCTGATCCCGAGGTCGTTAAGAGAATCTGGACATTAATGTATCAAAAATATATATGGCTTATTTGTATATATATATATATGTATATATATATATATATATATATATATATATGTATGTATAATTTATATATACACGATGTACTCAAATGATAAGAATAATTCAAAATAAAACTAGGACAAGACGAACATTCTGGGAATATTTTCTTTTTAGGGGGGGGGGGTTTGTCGTCCGAATACAAGCTTTTGTATGACAAATCGTCAATTTGTGAATATTTCGTCCCTGAACTTGATCTTTGACACCTATATGAATGGCTTCCATAAACATGTGTGACAGATATATTCACAACAGTTCTGAATTATTATGTTCAAACCCCCGAATGGTAACATCTACAATATAGACCATCATTTAAGTTGTAACGAGCCGAGAGAAGGGTTGTGAACTCAAAGACAGTATGAAAGCAACTGAGTTAGTTTATTGCAGAACACTCTCCTTTATATACAAAATCTCAAAGCAACAAGAATTTTCATGTTGAGAAATCGACAATGTTACACAGGAAAAAAGCAGACATGATTTTTCAGGTTCTTTTTTGTGCGAGGGGAGAGCAAAGATACAAGCACAAAATGAACTATGTACGATCGTGTGACACACGGTTGGTACATGGCTCCCCCCCTAAAAATGACATACTGTACATGTTAAATAGGGCGCCCTGATCTAGAGAGGCTAACTGTAGGCGGGTAACCTGGCAGAAGATAAGCAGGTTTTAGACAATCAATGGAGACCCAGTCTTCTTTGCCACAAATGTTTAGTAGGAATGCTTTCGGACTGCGTCGGATCACAAGGAAACGGCCCATGTAAGGGGGCGTTAGCGGTGGCTTGCTAGTGTCGTTGCGCAAGAAGATGTGCGTTGCAGAGTGCAAGTCTGTTGGTATGTGATGCTTCGCTGGGGGCTTGTAAGTCTGGCGGCTGGAGATCGTCAGAGGATGTTGAAATAGGAAAAAATTTGGCAGGGACGACCAACATACCATTTCAGCTGCCGAGACGTCGAGGGCGTCTTTAGGAGTGGTCCTTAGTCCCAGGAGGACCCAGGGAAGCTGAGTAAACCAGTTGCAATCCTTGCAGCGGGACATCAAAGCTGCTTTGAGGGTGCGATGAAAACGTTCAACCATTTCATTGGCAGCGGGGTTGTAGGCCGTTGTCTGATGTAGGGTGATGCCCAGGAGATTCGCTAATGATGTCCACAATTGAGAGGTGAAAGTGGTTCCCCTGTCAGAAGTGATATGCTCAGGGATACCAAATCTTGCAATCCATCCAGAGAGTAAGGCAGATGTACATGAGGTGGACATTGCAGTTTCCATGGGAATGGCTTCAGGCCAACGAGTGAAGCGGTCGATGACGGTAAACAGGTAACGATGTCCTTGTGATGTGGGTAGGGGGCCTACAACGTCGACGTGAATGTGTGCGAAACAACGCTGAGGTTGAGGAAAGGTGCCCACTCCGGAATCCGTGTGTCGATGTACTTTGGAAGTTTGGCAAGAAGTACAGGCGCAGACCCAATCCTTAGCATCCTTAGAAATGCCGTGCCAAATGAACTTTGCCTTCAGCAGCTGTGCAGTAGAACGGCACGAGGGATGTGAAAGGCCGTGAATGAAATCAAACACCTGCCGTCGCATGGGAGCAGGAATCCACGGTCGCGGTCTACCAGTACTGACTTCACAGAGGAGGGTGGTGTTGATACTCTGGATCCTGTCGTTGGGCTACAGCCAGGGCGTTGTAATCCAATCCCTGTTGAACGGCAGCCAACGTGTTTCTTGACATGGCATCGGCAACGGGATTCATTTTCCCAGGGACGTATTGAAGGGTCCAATTGTATTCAGCCACGGTGGAGAGATGTCGGCGTTGCCGGCGGACCAGGCATCAGACTGTCGAGTAAAGGTGTGCACCAGAGGCATGTGGTCTGTGCGAATGACGAAGGGCGTACCTTCTAAGAAATGGCGAAAGTGATGGACAGCCAAGTGCACCGCCAGCAATTCTCGATCGAAGGTAGAATAACCCGATTCCGCCTTGGACAGTTTTCTGCAGAAGAAAGTCAATGGGCAGGGTGAGCCGTTGACCACCTGCTCGAGTACCGCACCAATAGCGACGTCGCTGGCATAGGTGGAGAGAAGGAGAGGGGCGTGTGGGATAGGAAAAGTGAGAGCCGCAGCAGTTGATCAGGCCTTCTTTGCATTGCAGAAGGCTGCTTCTTGAAGAGGACCCCACTTTAGGTCCTTTGGCTTGCCCTTGAGGGAGGCGTAGAGGGGAGCAAGAGTGGCGGCAATGGCTGGCAGAAAACGGTGATAATAGTTGATCATACCCAAGAATTCCTGCAGAGCTTTGACGGTCGAGGGCGCGGGGAAGTTCTGAACGGCTGCTACCTTCTCAGGGAGGGGGTGGACTCCTTCAGGAGTGATGCGGTGCCCTAAGAACGACACTTCGTTGGCGCCAAAGGTACACTTGTCGTACCGGACTACAAGGCCGTTTTGTTGCAGGCGGTCGAGCACGATGCGCAGGTGACGGAGGTGTTCCTCTTTTGAGGAGAACACAAGTATGTCGTCCACATAACATACACAGAAAGGGAGGTCCCCTAAGATGCCATCCATGAGACGTTCAAACGTGGCCCCAGCATTACGAAGGCCAAAACAGGAGTAATTGAAGGTGTGTGTACCAAACGGAGTGGTGATGGCAGTCTTGGGGATGTCTTCTGGGTTCATAGGCACCTGATAATACCCCTTCAGGAGGTCGAGCGTAGAGAAAACCTTTGCTTTGTGCAGGTAGGAGGTCACGTCGGCAATGTTTGGGAGGGGGTAGTGATCCGGTTCTGTTTGCATGTTCAGGCGCCTGTAATCCCCGCACGGACGGAGGGAGCCGTCTTTCTTCAGAACGATGTGTAAGGGTGACGACCATGGGCTGGAGTCCTTTTGGCAAAGGCCCATTTCCTCCATTTCGGCGAACATCTGTTTGGTGGCTGCCAATCGTTCCGGTGCCAGACGTCTGAATTTTGCGAAGACTGGGGGTCCCGTCGTCTTGATATGGTGATAAATACCGTGCTTGGCAGGAACCGTGGGCGTTTGGCGAAGTTCTGGACGGAAAACTTCCAGGTACGACGTGAGGAGGTGGGTGTAGGCATCCGTGAGTGCGCTAATGTGGAGAGCGAGGTTAGAGGGGGCGGGTTGAAGAGATGTCGACAAGTACGAGTCTTCGTTGACCAATCCTCGGTGGACGACATCGACCAGAAGGTGGAAATGAGAGAGGAAATCCGCACCGAGGATTGGCAATGTAACGTCAGCAACGAGAAACTTCCAGTTGAATTTACCGTTTCCGAACGATAATGTGAGGTTCTCGTAACCGTAGGTGGGTATCGCAGAACCGTTGGCAGCTACCAAGCGGACGTCGGCAGATGTAGACAGACTACGTCGAGTCTTGAAGAGTTTCCTTGGCAAAAGAGAATGACAAGCACCCGTGTCTACCAAAAATCGCACGCCCGTTCCTGCATCATGTAAAAAGAAAAGATTAGAAACACGGGAGGCCACCGCCACGAGCGATGGCCTACTTACACGTTTTTTGGCCACTGACAATCCTCGGCACATTTCTTCACGGTTGCCCCGAATCTGAAGTGGTAGTAGCAAAACTGCGGCGGATGGGAGGTAGTAAGTGGCTGTAGAAGTCGTTTGTTGGGGCGCGAGCGATTGGTGGGTGGTGGGCGGCTTTGTCGCTCCTTTGGCATGTCACGGTGTAGGCGTGTATGTCCTACGGCATTCATGTCAGCTTCGGTTGACGTTGAATAGGCATCCCCTTCGTCAGGGGTGGAGGTGTTGATGGAGGTCTTGAAGTGGCTGTCCATAAGGGCGTCGGCTTTGGTCATCAAGTCCTTTATGGGTAAACTATCGACATCGGGTATGGCAGCGCGTATAGGTCCGGGTAAACGGCGTATCCAAAGGGCACAAAGTAGGTTCACCTCACGAGGAGAGCCGTCTGCGGCAGGTTGAAGGCGAGCGATACTGATCATTTCCCTGAGGGCAAGCGAAGCCCTTTGGTCCCCTAACGGTTGTTGCGAGAGCTGAAAAAGCTTTGCTACACGGGCGGCTGGCGTTGGCGAGTACTGCTGCAGAAGATATGTTTTGAGGGCGTCATACGCTATTGGGGTGTCTCCTTGTTCACAAAGCCAGTCGGATATTTCCGGGAAGGTGTCCTCGGGTATCGCCGCGAGAACATAATCTGCTTTGGTGGTTGAGCGAGTCACGCCCTTGTTGCGAAACTGGACTTCTGCGCACTGAAACCACGCAAACGCTTCTCCGCTGGCGAACGGTGAAAGTTTCAATGGGGCAGCCGCAGCGCCAACTTCTGTAGAGTCCGCCATAGTACCAACGATGGAGGGGCGAGGGGGTGGGGGTGGAAGGCGGTGGGAGCGAGTCGACTTCCGGGGTCACCAATGTAACGAGCCGAGAAAAGGGTTGTGAACTCAATGGCAGTATGAAAGCAACTGAGTTAGTTTATTGTAGAACACTCTCCTTTATATACAAAATCTCAAAGCAACAAGAATTTTCATGTTGAGAAATCGACAATGTTACAGAGGAAAAAAGCAGACATGATTTTTCAGGTTCTTTTTAGTGCGAGGGGAGAGCGAAGATACAAGCACAAAATGAACTATGTACGATCGTGTGACACACGGTTGGTACAAAGTATATAATATCTAATGATTATCTTTGTTTCTTTTCTCTATTCATTGTCAGTGTTTTTCCTTTAATATAACTTGTTCCATGCTTTGCCATAATTAACATTGATATCTACACTAACAAATCTTTATTTTAATTCATGATTTAAATGATATTCATCAGTCATCACTAAAAAATTTTAACGTTATTTCGCTTCTGACATTGACGTTGATATCCGAGATTGTAGGTCCCATTGATTGATATTATTTGATTAATATATTAGAATTAGGACCATATGGCCATGAACTGGGTTGGGGAGGCCTTTCAGCGTCGACGTCCTACTGGGATGCTGCAAAGACCCTTAAGTAATGCCTACAGTGCACCGCCAAAGTTGCACAGATGACACTAAAACCAATCGAAGGGGAATGTTTCATTGCAGTGAGTCACTAATAATCATTTCACAATTTAGTTTTTAGAATAAGAAGTATGAGAAGAAGAACAATAAATTCAAGTGGTTAGATTTATAACGATGTCGCAACCTTCAAAATATCTAATTAACTAAACAAAGTGATTTAGAAAAAGAATGATTAAGCATTCGAAAATGAGACAAAGAAAAGGAGACTTGACGTTGAAGTCAGAGAGAGAGAGAGAGAGAGAGAGAGAGAGAGAGAGAGAGAGAGAGAGAGAGATGTCATCTGTCGGCATGACTGTAAAATACAACTGTTAGGGCAATATAGCATTTGGGTTCTTGGTTTGGTGAAGTCCTGAAACTGGGAGAAAGCGAATGGATGACAATTTCTATAAATTGCAATATATCGTAATGAATCCTTCTTATTTGTCAACCTATCAAAATAGAAACAATACACACAAAAGCAAGAATCTGAACCATTAGCTAAAATGACGAAATAACCTGAGCCATTGAAGGAGAGTCCGAATGATATACCGAAAACAATTAGTTTAATTGCCATCGGTTATCGATTGTCATTACTGAGTCTTGGACGGTATTTTATTACTTGATTGCGCAAATTTTGTTTTCAAAAGATGCCGATTGTTTTGGTCATAACCGATCATTGTCTGTGGAACTATTATAGTCCACAGCCAGAGCTCAGTTCAATATTACATAATAGAGGGAGCTTCGTGTTAGGCGTTGGGCACAACTCCCCGTACGATTTTTTTAGCCGTACGTGTCTGGGAATTTTTCAGTCGTAGCCATGAACTCCTGCGATGTAAGGCCTTGGGCACAAATGGCCGTACTTCCAGCTACGGGGGTATACGGGCAAAATTTTTGTGAAATCGTGGGTGTGACGCAAGGGGCACGAAACAGTCTTTGATCTCGTAGCCCACCGTATACCAGCCGCAGAATCTGCACATACTTCCTTTCATTCCGTACGACAAACGTGCGTGGCTCGTACTTGTGACGCAAGTTACACGCAAATTACCCGCACGACCGATGTGCAGAGATCATGCCACAGAAAATCCTACGGCACGTAAGTTGCACGTAAGTCACACGTCAGACGTGCATCCTGTCTGCGACTACAAATTTTCTTGACTGCCGCAGAACATTTTAGTGCAGCAAGTGAAGATTCTGCGTACGGCGGGCTACGAGGTCAAAGACTGTTGCGTGCCCCTTGCGTCACACCAACGATTTCACACAAATTTTGCCCGTATACCACCCGTAGCTGGTAGTACGGCCAGTTATGCCCAACGCCTTAGTTGGAATGTTTAACAGGGCTTAGTAATAGTCTTTTGCTATTCTTTTGCAGGGCTAATACAAATTTAACAACGTTTAAATTGACATTTGTCCGTCAGTAGTTTCTGTAAAGTTAATAACCTAAATTTCTACAGCATTACATTATTAATAAAAGTCTAGAGCAACAATAAACTAATACATAACATAAAAATATTTTAATTTCTAATTCTAATTTAAATCAATTTATTGATCCTCTAGATTTTTGTCAGTATTTTTAATGTTGTACAAATATATGTTTTTTAACTTAACAGAACCTGATGATGATCATACTTTTTTTCCACTTTCCCTGAAATTACCAATTACTGCATCAGTAATCATTGCATCAAAATAATTAGATCACTTGAATACAAAAGCGATATGTAATATAATTTAGTGACCTCGAGGACTGTAAAATCCTCAAGGATGTTTTTATATAATTAATGCTATGGCTCTGCGCTTATCAACTAAGAGAAATAAAGAATTCTAATCTTAACCTTTCATAGCGGTGAGTTTTTCAGACTTTCAGGATAGTGTGTACTGAATTGAGATGTTGCTAAAATAGACATTATTATTATTATTGCTTGCCAAGCTACAACCCTAGTTGGAAAAGCAAGATGCTATAAGCATAAGGGCTCTTACAGGGAAAGTAGCCCAGTGAGGAAAGGAAATAAAGAAATAAATAAGCAGAAAAGTACATCTTGGTCGAGAGACTAATGAATTAGCCAATTTTATCTCTTCATCCTCGACTTATCTCCATTTCTAAATGGGGTCGCTGTTTCGAATGAGCCCTTTACATCTATTTCTATCTTGGGCCTCTGCTTCACCAATTCCCTTCTCCTTCAAGTCTTCCCATACACAGTCCCTCCATTTCCATTTTGGTCTTCCCCTTCTTCTTCTACTACCTTAAACTTCGACTTCTACAGTATGCCTCACCCCACGATCCTTCTCTCTCTTCAGTACCTATCAATACCATCTCAATCTTCCTTCTTGCACTTTCTTTGATTTTCTAAAACCTTTGTTGATCCTCTGATGTAGTCATTTCTAATCCTATCCTTTATTGTCACTCCAGACATCCACCTAAGAATTCTCATTTATGCCACATCCGTCTTTTTCTTATCAGTTTTCTTTAAACTTGCTGTCTCTGTACCATAGAGCATTGCTGTTCTTACGACCGTCTTGTGAAATATTTCTTGAAGTCTTACTGGCACTCTCTTGTAACCAAGGACTCCCGAGGCAGCTCTCCAGTTGTTCCAGCCAGTCTGAATACGGTGTCTTACTTCCTTTTCCATACTTCCACCAGCACTGATTTTAGGATTATGGATCCCAAGTACTTAAACTTGCCTACTCTTTATTTCTTCTCCATAAATTGATTCAAGATAATTAGCTTAAAGAAGTCCATTAAACAATTGGGGGAAAAAATATATGGGTCTGATACGGGGGAGGAGGATATATGGTGCAGGTAACCTGAAAAAAAAATAGGGACTGAGAGGAACCACCTTCAACTTACAGGGTTTCACAAAATCAGAAGAGGAAGGGAAATGTGTGTGTGTGTGCGCTTGTGTGTGTGTGTGTGAAAGAGAGAGAGAGAGAGAGATTATATATATATATTTATATATATAATATATATATATGTATATATATTTATATATATATGTATATATATATTCATATATATATATATATATATATATATATATATATATTTATATATACATATTTATATATATATTTATATATTTATATATATATATATATATATATATTGTATATTTATCTATCTATCTATGTATCTGTATAAAAGCACACAAACACACACACACACACACATATATATATATATATATTTATATATATATATATATATATATATATATATATATATATATATATACATATACATATATATGTGTGTGTGTATTTAAAATATATATATATATATATATATACATGCATACACACACACACACACACACATATATATATATATATATATATATATATATATATATATATATATATGTGTGTGTGTGTGTGTGTGTGTGTGTGTGAGTGTGAAGGTGTGTATACTTACGCATAATAAACATAAATTAATAAGTCAAGAAAATAGCGCGGATAAAATATTTGTTTACAAATCATATAACGAAAGTGAATATAAAGGGACGTCAGGAAGATGGCACAATTAATATCACTGTTGATAGTAGGAAAAATGATGTGAGAAAATATGAATGTGTACGGTAACGTAAGATAAGTTGATGATGGTAACATAAAATAACTTGAGACCACAAAATGAGATAAGAAAAAAAAATTACAGAAAAGGTTTCTCTCCCATTGTAATAAAATAACATCTATTTTCCACGTCCATATAGGAGAGCTGACTCATCAAGTCTTTCCACCTTCCAAAATTGGATTCCATAAATACCATTCTTCTCTTCCTAATTTTACCCTGAGACTTCCTCTCTACTTTGTTTGGCTTACTTCTTGAAGTGCCTTCTCTGCCAATCCATACTTAGCCCTTATTTTTTTTTCCCGTCTAATAAAAACGTCTCTACCTAACATTCTGTTGGATTGGGGTTCGAGACTGGCTCAGGCTCGATAGTGCCTTGTGGTGTCTGTAACCTCACCATCCTTGCGAGCTAAGGATGGGGGTGGGGGGAGTTTGCAGGAGTCTATAGGTCTACTTGCTAAGTCATCAGCAGCCATTGCCTGATCCTGCCTGGTCCTGGCATGGGCGTAGAGGGGGATTGGTGCTGATTATATGTATATACGGTCATTGTCTAAGACATTGTCTTGCTGGCAGCTAGGGCATTGTCACTGTCCTTTGCCACTGCCATTCATGAGGGATACTTTTAACTTTTACGGATCAAGTATCTCCAATATCTATATTGAGCGCTCCTTCTTCGTGATTAAGATTTG
>NC_090740.1:26956975-26969475 GCF_036898095.1 Palaemon carinicauda
CAAAATAGAGGTCAAAGACCCTCTAATGCTAAAAGTAAGGAGCCTCAAAATAGAGGTCAAACAGCCTCTAATGCTAAAAGTAAGGAGCCTCAAAATAGAGGTAAAAAACCCTCTAATGCTAAACATAAGAAGCCTCAAAATAGAGACCAAAGACCCTCTAATGCTGAAAGTAAGGTGCCTCAAAATAGAGGTCAAAGAGCCTCTAATGCTAAACGTAAGGAGCCTCAAAATAGAGGTCATAGAGCCTCAAAATAGAGGTCAAAGAGCCTCTAATACTTGAAGTATGGAGCCTCAAAATAGAGGTCAAAGAGACTTTAAAGCTAAAAGTAAGGAACCACGAGATGTCAAAGACCCTCTAATGCTAAGAGTAAGGAGCCTCAAAATACAGGTCAAAGACCCTCTAATGCTAAAAGTAAGAAGCCTCAAAATAAGAGGTCAAAGAGACTCTAATGCTCAAAGTAAGGAGCCTCAAAATAGAGGCCAAAGACCCTCTAATGCTAAACGTAAGGAGACTCAAAATAGAGGTCAAAGACCCTCTAATGCTACACGTAAGGAGCCTCAAAATAGAGGTCAAAGACCCTCTAATGCTAAAAGTAAGGAGCCTCAAAATAGAGGTCAAAAAGCCTCTAATACTTGAAGTATGGAGCCTCAAAATAGAGGTCAAAGAGACTCTAATGCTCAAAGTAAGGAGCCTCAAAATAGAGGTTAAAGACCCTCTAATGCTAAAAGTAAGGAGCCTTGAAATAGAGGTTAAAGACCCTCTAATGCTAAACGTAAGAAGCCTCAAAATAGAGGTCAAAGAGACTTTAATGCTCAAAGTAAGTAGCCTCAAAATAGAGGTTAAAAGACCCTCTAATGCTAAACGTAATGAGCCTCAAAATAGAGGTCAAAGACCCTCTAATGCTAATAGTAAGGAGCCTCAAAATAGAGGTCAAAGACCCTCTAATGCTAAAAGTAAGGAGCCTCAAAATAGAGGTAAAAAAGCCTCTAATACTTGAAGTATGGAGCCTCAAAATAGAGGTCAAAGAGACTCTAATGCTCAAAGTAAGGAGCCTCAAAATAGAGGTCAAAGACCCTCTAATGCTAAAAGTAAGGAGCTTCAAAATAGAGGTTAAAGAGACTCTAAAGCTAAAAGTAAGGAGCCTCAAAATAGAAGTCAAAGACCCTCTAATGCTAAAGTAAGGCGCCTCAAAATAAAAGTCAAAGACCCTCTAATGCTAAACGTAAGGAGCCTCAAATAGAGGTTAAAGACTCTCAAATGCTGAAAGTAAGGAGTCTCAAAATAGAGGTCAAAGACCCTCCAATGCTAAAAGTAAGGAGACTCAAAACAGAGGTCAAAGAGACTTTAAAGCTAAAAGTAAGGAGCCTAAAAATTGAGGTCAAAGACCCTCTGATACTAAAAGTAAGGAGCCTCAAAATACAGGTGAAAGACCCTCTAATACTAAATGTAAGGAGCCTCAAAATACAGGTCAAAAACCCTCTAATGCTAAAAGTAAGGAGCCTCAAAATAGAGGTCAAAGACCCTCTAATGTTAAACGTACGAAGCCTCAAAATAGAGGTCAAAGACCGTCTAATGCTAAAAGTGAGGAGACTCAAAATAGAGGTGAAAGACCCTCTAATGCTAAACGTAAGGAGCCTCAAAACAGAGCTCAAAGAGACTCTAAAGCTAAAAGTAAGGATCCTCAAAATAGAGGTCAAAGACCCTCAAATGCTAAAAGTAAGGAGCCTCGAAATACAGGTCAAAGACCCTCTAATGCTAAAAGTAAGGAGCCCCAAAATACAGGTCAAAGACCCTCTAATACTAAACGTAAGGAGCCTCAAAATAGAGGTCAAAGACCCTGAAATGCTAAAAGTAAGAAGCCTCAAAATAGAGGTCAAAGACCCTCTAATGCTAAAAGTAAGGAGCCTCATAACAGAGGTTAAAGAGACTCTAAAGCTAAAAGTAAGCAGCCTCAAAATAGAGGTCAAAGACCCTCTAATGCTAAACGTAAGGAGCCACAAAATAGAGGTATAATTGATCTCCATTTTTTTTTAAAGTATATTTCTATGGTTTTAGAAAACGTTGTGTGAAATATAGACAGAAAAAATGGACTAAAAGTCGGATGGAGGGAGAAAAGATAAAAAAAACCACAATCACTTATCTACAGCCTCCTGAATATGTTCTGATCAAGGGGGGGGGGGATCCCAAGAGAATGCATTGAAATGACATTAAGCATTAATAACCAGCAGAAAAGATTGCCCAGGTTGGCAGTGTTAAATGATTGAAAATACAAAAATAAAACTTTTTATTTACCAGAATTGAGGTAGATGATGAATTATGAAAGTATGAAATAATAAAATCTTAATTTTTTTATGATGGACAGTAGACGTTGAGGGAACTACCATTAGGCAATTGCAGGAAGGAGGACAAGAGAGTCCTGTAATATTGATTCACGCTGCCTACCCAAAGTGTTCCTCACTGCCTGCCACTATTGAAATAAAACGGAATTTGACATAAGAAAAGTCTATTTTTGGGGTCGAGACATGTCGTCCTGATGGAAGTTCCTCAAAGGCAGCTTTCTGCTTGGGATATTTCTGAGAGTGATATACGAGAGAATTATTTTACCTGTAGAGGTATCACGGGATTACTATTATTATTATTATTATTATTATCATTATTAATAATAGCCAAGCTAGTTGGAAAAGCAAGATGCTATAAGCCCAAAGGCTCCAACAGGGAAAAATAGCCCTAATGAGGAAAGGAAATAAGGAAATAAATAAATGATGAGAATAAATTAACAATATATCATTCTAAAAACAGTAACAGCGTCAAAACAGATATACCCTATATAAACTATTAACAACGTCAAACACAGATATGTCATATATAAACAATAAAAAGACTCATGTCACCCTGGTCAACATAAAAACATTTGCTCCAACTTTGAACTTTTGAAGTTCTACTGATTCAACTACCCGATTAGGAAGATCATTCCACAACTAGCCTCAAAGCGAATATCCCGAGAGATATCGTGTATACACCAGGGACGTGTTTAAAACAAGACATGGCTATCCTTCCCAGATTGGAGTTAACCTTGTCTCGAAGGATATGGTGTGACGGGCCGAGAGAGGAGTTGTGAACTCAAAGGCAGATTGAAAACGACTGAGTTATATATTAAGGAACACTCTTCTTTATATACAAAACCTCAAGGCAACAGGCCATAACATGTTCGAGAGACAGACAATGTTCAGAGCAAAACAGCAGACATGAATTTTCATGTTCGTTTGAGTGCGAGGGAAGAGCGAAGATACAAGCATATTATATACAAAAGGAATTATGTACAATTGTGTGACACACGGTTGGTACATGGCTCCCCCTCTAAAAATGACATACTGAACATGTTAAATAGGTGCCCTGAATCTGGAGAGGTAGTAGTAACAACTGCGCCGATTAGCGGCAGCGAGTGGCTGTAGAAGTCATTGGTTGGGGTGCGAGCGAGTGGTGGATGATGGTTGGCTGTGTTGCCGCTCCGGCTCGTCACGGGGTAGGCGAGTGTGTCCTACAGCATTCATAGGCGTGTGTGTCCTACGGTATTCATAGGCGTGTCCTACGGCATTCATAGGCGAGTGTGTCCTACGGCATTCATAGGCATGTGTCCTACGGCATTCATAGGCCTACGGCATTCATAGGCGTGTGTCCTACGGCATTCATAGGCGTGTCCTACGGCATTCACGTCAGCTTCGGTTGAAGTTGAATAGGTGTCCTCTTCGTCACGAGTGGAGGCGTTGATGGAGGTTTGAAAGTCATGAAGTGGGTTCACATCAAGAGGAAAGCCGTCTCTGGCAGGTTGCAGGCGAGTGATACTGGTCATTTTCCCGAGGGTGAGCGAAGCCCTTTGGTCCCCCAACGGTTGTTGAGAGAGCTGAAAAGGCGTTGCTATACGGGCGGCTGGCGACGGCGAGTACTGCTGCAGAAGGTATGCGTTGACGGCGTCATAGTAACGGTGAGAGGTGGAAGGGGGAGAGGCGGGAGGAGCGAGTCACTCCGGGGTCACCAATGTGACGAAGGAGGAAGAAGGGTTGTGAACTCAAAGGCAGATTGAAAATGACTGAGTTATATATTAAGGAACACTCTTCTTTATATACAAAACCTCAAGGCAACAGGCCATAACATGTTCGAGAGACAGACAATGTTCAGAGCAAAACAGCAGACATGAATTTTCATGTTCGTTTGAGTGCGAGGGAAGAGCGAAGATACAAGCATATTATATACAAAAGGAATTATGTACAATTGTGTGACACACGGTTGGTACAATGGGATAAGATTGGATACGTGGGCGAGAGAGCCGAAAAACAGGGAACGAGAGGTTAATCATAAAAGTAGAACTACCTTCAAGAAGCTATTGAAACCCAGAAAAAAAAATATTCTAAACTTCAAAAACTTGCAACATGGAAAATCTCAAGTACACAGGAGAGTAGCTAAGATCGACTCATTAAGGAATAACTCAAAAGGATTTATTAAAACCATTACCACAATGTTTCCGAAGTTTTGTAGAGTGAAAGTGTTCATTAAGTTACAAGTACGTTGTTGTTAAGACTCAAGTGTATGGAGAATTCTTTTCAAAATAAATAAGGTAGAAGATTCTGTTTTGTTATAACACTTGATTAAAAAAAAGTGACACTTTAAAAACTTCATTACAACTTGCAATGATCTACTATAACTGCAACGATATTACAAAATTATAATTATGGGACCTAAGTTCTAATGTGATATTAATCAAAACTACAGTAATCAACTACAAGCCTACACAGTATCACATTAATCAGTATATGCAACACCTTGTTACGTGTTTAATACACCGCCTCAAGCTTTTATTTCTAACCACTCTGGCCTGGGATACAACATATATATATATATATATATATATATATATATATATATATATATATACATATACATATACATATACATATACATATACATATACATATACATATATATATATATATATATATATATATATATATATATATATATATATATATATATATATATATGCATTACTTGCTAAGCTACATCCCCAGTTGGAAAAGCCTGATGTTTTAAGCACAGGGGCCCCAACAGGGAAAATAGCCCAGAGAAAGGAAACACGGAAAAATAAAATATTTTAAGAACAGTATCAACATCAAAATAAATATTTCCTATATAAAGTATAAAAACATTATCAAAAGAAGAAGAAAATTAGATATAAGTGTGCCCGAGTTTACCGTCAAGCAAGAGAACTCTAAACCCAGACAGTGGAAGACCCAAAACGAGAGAACAATGGTTTGATTTTGGAGTGTCTTTCTCCTAGAAGAGCTGCTTACCATAGGTAAAGAGTCTCTTCTACCCTTACCAAGAGGAAAGTAGCCACTGAACAATTACAGTGCAGTAGTTAACACTTTGGGTGAAGAAGAATTGTTTGGTAATCTCAGTGTTGTCAGGTGTACGAGGACAGAGGAGAATCCGTAATGAATAGGCCAGACTATTCTGTGTATGTGTAGGCAGAGGGAAAGTGAACTGTAACCAGAGAGAAGGATGCAATGAAGTACATAAATCCTTTCTGGTACGAGGTCCCTACGGCACAGTGTAAGTATTCACAGCAAACCAACCTAGTATGCTCCTTGACTAGTATAGCTTTGCTGATATATATATATATATATATATATATATATATATATATATATATATATATATATATATATATATATATATATATATATATATATTGTTGCTGCATTGTAAAGATAAAGGAAATTTTATTATACCTAAAATCTAAAAGTAATATGTATTCTAATAAACAAAATAATTTTTACAAATGTAAGATTAATTTTAATACAGCTTTAAAAATGACTTTATGGTAACGATATAAGTACTTTATTGCAATAACTTATCAAAAGAAAATTAAAATCAAATGGTATGCGATACCCATTACTACACTTGAACACAGGTGTTAAAAATACACGTCTATTTCAACGTTGACAATTTTAGAGTATATAATTTGTAACGAGAGACGTAGACCACATTTCCTATTTATTGAGAGTACATTACATTTGTTTTTCCATGTATTTTCAGACACGTTACATATTCACTACATAAGAATAAATATATACAAACACGATATTCCACCAACACACTCATATACAGTATATAGTAAATGTATATAAAGTTCAAAAGTAAAATAACATTCATCTTCCTATTAACTTACATGAACACCGTCCAGATGAAAGTACTACCCTTTCCCTGTGTTGATATACTCGTACATTTTATGTTAATCTCTAGTAATTTTTACAAATACACATATCCACGGAAATGAAGTGTGGAAGTCGAATTCTAACGAGACTAAAAAGTTTGAAGTATAATTACAACGGATTTACTAAATCTAATAGATAATAGTTAGTCTTAGCGGTATCGTACTTTAAATAGGTAAAGAGTAAAGTGACCATCGTGACACCATCTTGATTTTCACTGTTTTTAAAGGTTTTTAAAGGTTGCTCATGAATGGCAGAGGCAAGGGACAGTGACATTGCCCTATAAATCAGGAAAATGCCCTAGAGACCGCCCATATATCATATGATCAGCGCCCAAGCCACCTCTCCACCCAAGCTAGGACCAGGGAGGGCCAGGCAGTGGCTGCCGATGACTCAGCAGATAGACCTATAGGCTCCCCCAAACCCCCCAACCTTAGCTCACAAGGATGGTAAGGTTGCAGACACTAAAGGCACTAACGAGTCTGAGCGGGAATCGAACCCCCGATTGGCTAACACCAGGCAGAGACGTTACCAATCAGGCATTGTTACCATAATGCCTTAAATTAGATACCTGGTGAGAAGGTCAGGTTCCTGGAATGTCGATTACCATCGGAGAGGATACTGAAGGGCATTATTATCCAAGGAGTTTGGGTCTTGGGGTCCAAGTAAGGCAATGAGGGGCGAGATGGCACAAGTCAATCAACATTGAAAATCAAGATGATGTGGCTGAGACTACTATTCTGTTTGCCTATGCCACATCAATGTCCCTTAGGTTATTAGAAATCTTTTGTATTTAAAATATGTTGTATTACAGTAATACGGATGTATAATGAAACATTAGGGCCCTTTGAATGGTTTCGGGTTATTAACAAAATAGAATATATAGTATATACATATAGACATACATTCAATATATATATAGATATATACCAATGCACATGTATACATGCATACACACATTTTATATATATATATATATATATATATATATATATATATATTTGTGTATATAATATGTTAAAAATCTTAATTCATTGAAGCAAAATCTCTCAAAACGAGTATAGAAGGGGTTTTACAATTGCTGAAGAGGGCACTGAATTTGAATAAAAATATAGCAAAGGCCAAATAAAAAGAATCTTTAGGATCTGAAATAAAATAAAATACCTATAAACTGAATTATATTGGTTTAAAGGTAGTCCAGTGCATGCCTTATGCCTTATGTCTTATTTTATGTTTGGGTTCCCCAGGTCCCTCAGTGTGAGGCACCTCGTATATCCACCAGAGAGTTGCTAATGCATCTTCCAGTGTATTTTGCATCTTCCAGTCTTGGATGATCTGGGATGCATCTTAAGTATTTATCGAGCTTATTCTTAAACACATCTACGCTCACTCCTGATATGTTTCTTAGATGAGTTAGCAGCACATTAAATAGTCGCTGCATTATCGATGCTGGTGCGTAGTGGATTAATGTCCTGTGCGCCTTCCTTAGTTTTCCTGGTATATTTTTTGGCACTATTAATCTACCTCGGCTTGCTTTTTCTGATATTTTTAGCTCCAGAAGAGGAACTTGGAGAAAATTCTACATATGTACTAGGAAGTAAATATAAGAAAGTTAAACAGGAAGATAGATAGAAGAAAAGAAACTGGAACGAATGTAAAGCAAACCGATAACAAGCGGATGCAGTTGGGGGCCGAAGCGACGTTACAAGTACTGTCATGACTACAGTGTACCGCAAGCCATGAGCTTATGGCACTTTCATATTACAGAGCTATTAACCTTGTCCAGCAATAGTGTTTTTATACAGTATACGGGACTTAAAATAGGGCTCCTAAGCTATATGGTTATTTGGTATACATTATATAACAGTTAGAATTATATTTTTTTAATGTGATTCCTCTCTCTATGTAAACACACAAATCATATATATATATATATATATATATATATATATATATATATATATATATCATATATATATGTATAAATATAATATATATATATATATATATATATATATAAATATAATATATATGTATATATATAAATATAATATATATGTATATATATAAATATAATATATGTGTATATATAAATATATATACATATATATATACAGTATATACATATATATATATATATATATATATATATATATATATATATATACACACACACAACACATATGAGAGCTGTGGGCATATATATATATATATATATATATATATATATATATATATATATATATATGTATGTATATATATATATATATATATATATATATATGTATATACACATCTATCTATCTATCCATCTATTTATCTATCTATCTATCTATATATTATATATATACCGATATAAAGTGCTCGTGTGTGCATGCGCACTTGAATGCACAGGAACACTTGATGTTAAGATTCAAGAACCACAGAGAAAATGAAACAGGGTCAAGTTCCTGATCGGTTTCGCTTTGTTTATCTTACGATATCTCAGAGAAATCTCAAAATAAACAAAGAGAAATCGGTTATGATTTATAGACTGTTTCAACTTTCTTGCGGTTAATAGTACACACACACACACACTCTCTCTCTCTCTCTCTCTCTCTCTCTCTCTCTCTCTCTCTCTCTCTCTCTGTATATATATATATATATATATATATGTATATATTTATATATATATATACATTTATATATACATATATATAAATATATATATATATATATATATATATATATATATATATATATGAGTGTGTGTGTGTGTATTTATATATATGTGTGTGTGTCTGTGTATTAATATTGTGGAACTGCATAGTAACTTGGCACAATTTTGTTTAATAAACTATTACAGAAATGAGAGTAGACGAATATCATATGAGAAGCTAAATGGCAGCAAATCCAGTTATCGACGTTGAGAAAGAGCAGGTGGCAACACAAATTTTAGAAACGAGGTAAACTCTTACATAAAAGATTATTCTCTCTCTCTCTCTCTCTCTCTCTCTCTCTCTCTCTCTCTCTCTCTCTCTCTCTCTCTCTCTCTCTCTCTCTCCAGCTGTATTTACAGATGGTTGACGAAATGAAAGGTTTCCATTAATTAATCTATTCTTTTCCAGTAGCCTCTTAGTCCTCTTTTGTTTATATTATGAAAAGGTCCTGTTATCAGCTGACTGCTATTCAATTAAAGACATGGATAGTGATGTGAATATCAAGGATCATGGGTCGGAGTCACCAGTTTCCCATATCACTCATCATCGCTTGCAAGTCGATGGATTGGACATTCACATGGAGGAGGAGAGCCAGTTTTCGACACCGAAAAACATTGAGGATCCCAGGTCAAAGGGCAAAACACATGCCGATCTGGATGATGATAATACTGATAAGTTAAATACTTCGGTCGACGAGATAGGTATCCAAAAGAAGCGATCAAAGGTAGGGCAAGACCAACTACATTTCATGCCAGTAAGCCCAAATAAACGAAACCGTTCCACCTCTCATTCATGTAAGCCAGAAACCCATAAAGTAGTAATAATTAAATTCCTAGATAACTTTACCGCGACGAACCCTTTGACGGTCACAAAAATATTAAATGCATCTATTTTTGGGAAATATGTCATCCAACATAGTGTTGGAAGTTTAGGCAAAGGATCCAGTTTTAGAATGGATGTATGTGACCATCATAGTTGTGGCAAAATGCCTTCCCTGGATTTAATTAAGGAGCTTGGCACCCATCCTGTAAGATGTTGGTATCCAGCAGATATGGAAGCAAGGAGGTTTGGGACTTTTGGCCCTATTGAGAAGGACATCGAGATTGAAACGATCATAGAGACTTTGGTGGTTGTGGAAGGAGCCTGTGAAGAGATCGGTAGACAGGAGCGGGTTTTATATCAGGTATATAATTATTGGAGCTGCAGAGTCCCTTCCAAAAAGAGTCGCATTGGGACACTTCACCTACACGGTATATGATTATGTAAAACCCCCGTTAAGATGCTATAATTGTCATTTATTCGGCCATGGCACTTTAACATGTAATAAAACAATGAAGCACTGCGTTCGCTGTGGTATGTTCCATGAAAATGTAAATACTTGTCAGAAAGGCTATCACTGTGTTTTCTGTGGGGGTAACCACACGTTCACTTCCCAGGAATGATCTATTAATATAAGGGCAAATGAAATCGAATCCAAAAAACGAACAGGTAATTTGTCAGTTAGGGAAGCAAATATGAAGATTAGGGAGCTAAATGGCAGAGCACAGAAATTCTCTCGTACTGGTCGTTCAGTAACCAGTATTTCAGAGCCAGCTGCAGGACAGAAGGCACAGGTCCGTAGTATCCCTTCTGATCCAGATGTGCTTAAAGCAGGTGATGTTATAGGAAATGTTGCTTCGGGTTCTAGGCTTAATCAAGTACAGTTGACTCCAGATAGAGGTATTAATACAGCCTATAGGGATGGCCGTAGGGATTCTCAGGGCTTTGACCCTCAGTCTATTGCTTGGCCTAGGCTACAAGCCAGGCATCGGGAGGTTTCTCCAGTATCCAGTCGACCTGCACAGCCTGCTGAGCTAGCCGACCGTCCTGATCCAAAGTCGTATAAGGTTGATCCTTTTCGACAAACCACATCCTATTTCTCCTCCAGAGCATATAGAGAAAATGCAAATGAAATAGAGTCAGATGAGGAAGACCTCACAACCCTTTTATCTATTCTTGCAGAGTGTTATTGTCTTTTTAATAATGGCAAATCCTTTATTGAGAACCTTCCCGATTTTAGCAAGCTTCTCCGTCCTTTATGTTGTATCCTTAAGGTAGTATTAGTTAGATAAGGGATCCCAATCAAACTTGTATCATTTACTGGAATGAACGTAGCCTAATTTCAAATTTATCCGAATTTAAGAATATGCTATATGACCGTAACCCGCACATAGTAGGTTTATGTGAAACTTGGCTGACTCCTAGAGTAACCCCAGTCTTTCAGGGTTATACATTTATTAGGAGGGATAAAGGAAGAGGGTGAGGTGTTGGTTTTTTGATTGGAAAAGATTTGAAATTTTCTATCTTTGATTTGGGTGATTTTCCAGAGGGGAGTCTGGAAGTGATAGGTGTTAAGGTTGGGTTTTCCTTTGGCTGGGGGGACATTCTAATGTGCTACAACTCCTTTAAGTCTGGTAATTGTTTTACCAGTCAAGAATTAGATTACTATTTTGATCTGTTGGAAACACCAGCCTTGGTAATGGGTGACTTTAATGCCCATCACACTTATTGGGATCCCCATTTGACAGACAGATTAGTGAATAGAGCTGGCAGAGTTGTTTTTAATTCACTCTTACCCCATAACTTAATTTTGTTGCTTCCCCCAGGTCTTCGCACTCGTATTGACCCATATAGAGGTGATGAATCTACTCTGGATTTGTGTTTAGGTTCTGGGTGGTTTACCTCACCATCAGTTATATCTACTGAAGTTAGTATTGGTAGTGATCATTTGCCAGTTATGATTAGGTTTGAGAGGTTGCCTATCATACAGGTATACCATCGTCCCAGGTGGTCCTTTAAAGGTGGAGAGTCAAAGTGGCATAATTACAAACAGTTAGTTATCCATCAAGATAATTCATTTTATTCCATTGATGAAGAATCAGACAGTATTACAAATGAAATTTTGGTAGCTGGGAAAAGTTGTTTTAAGTTGGGGCCTGGGAAATTTGGTTCCAAACCACGGAAGCCTTGGTGGAATGAGGAATGCTCAAGGGCAGTGGCAATTAAGAGAAGGGCGTACAATAAATGGAAACGTTGCCCTATTAGACAAGCTCAGCTGGAGTACACACGTCTATAAGCAAAGGCTAAAAAAATCATCCGCAAAAGCAAGAGATTAAGTTTCCATAATTTTTGCAGTCAGTTGAATTTTGCCTCAAACACTGCAGTAGCTTGGAATTTTATAAGGAGTATTGTAGGGGTACGTGTGACCCAGTCCTTCCCTTTGTCTCGGGATGGAGTACTCCTTATTGATGATTTAGCTAAAGCAGAAGTCTTTGCCTCCTTTTTCACCACCATTATGAGTACGGCGAGGACCATACAAAATGAACAGGTTTTGCAATCTTTTGTGTCTTCTTGTTTGCTTGAACAGTCGAATGATGAAGTAAATAAAGTCTTTACTTTGGAGGAGCTCAATAGCCAGTTGGGTCGTTTACGGAAGGGAAAAGCAGTAGGGAGTGATCTGGTGGCTAATGAACTGCTCACACATCTTCCAGG
>NC_090740.1:26974475-26981975 GCF_036898095.1 Palaemon carinicauda
AGATATTTTTAAAATTCCAATATCTAAACAAACACGTCAGAATAGAATTCTAATTATTCTACACGAATCATTTCAAAAGCCTCGATTATGTAATTTCCAATACCAAATTTTTTTAAGGAGATACCGTCAGAAAGGATTGAAATAAGAAAGACCTTAATAACAGTACCAAAGTTCTATTTACGATCGATTCATACGTATACCAATAAAGCAATATATATGTACTGTATATTCTTGCAAGTACTTAGTTTAGATGTGAAATGAGTAAAACCTATTAAGAAATGGTCGAGTATTTAAGAAACAGTATGAAAATATGAAGGAGGAATATTTAGCTACTGGGAGTTGCAACTGTTGGGACTGTAAACTTTCATCATCATCATCACCTCCCCCGCCTATTGACGCAAAGGGCCTCGGTTAGATTTCGCCAGCCGTCTTTATCTTGAGCTTATAATTCAATACTTCTCCATTCATCATCTCCTACTTCGCGCTTCATAGTCCTCAGCCATGTAGGCCTGGGTCTTCCAACTCTTCTAGTGCCTTGTGGAACCCAGCTGAACGTTTGGTGAACTAATCTCGCTTGGGGAGTGTGAAGAGCATGCCCAAACCATCTCCATCTACCCCTCACCATGATCTCATCCACATATAGCACTCGAGTAATCTCTCTCAGTTTCATTTCTAATCCTTTCCTGCCATTTAACTCCCAATATCCTTCTGAGGGCTTTGTTCTGAAATTTACTAAATCTATTGGAGATTGTATCATTGTCTTACCATAACTCATGTCCACGGAGTAATACCGATCTCACTAAACTGATATATTGGTGATTTGATTTCCAAATTTTACTTAACCAAGCCATTGTCTGATTTGCTTTTTTAAATCTTCCACCAAACTCTAATTCGAAAGACCCTGTATTGGAGATCATAGTTCCTAAATACTTAAATGATTCTACCTCATTATTCCTTTCTCCTTCCAATGATATTTCATCTTCCATTGCATATTCCATTCTCATCATCTCTGTATTTCTTCTATTTATCTTCAGCCCAACCTCAAGTGATATTTCATGCATTCTGATATGCAAGCATGGCAATTCCTGTGGTATTCTGCTAACAAGGAAAGCATCATCAGCATACTCTAGGTCTGCTAAATTCCTATCACCAATCCAGCCAAATCCTTCCACAACATCTCTCCCTGTTCTACGCATTACAAAATCCATGAGGAGGACAAACAACATAGGTGACAACACATTCCCTTGGAGTACTTCGCTGTTCACTGTAAACTTTATAAGTTATAATTCCGACATTAATATGAAGTAGAACTCTGAAGTAAAGCATTTCCAAGGTATTGGAAGTACAGTGTGGCACACCAAATATATACCTATAAAAGCACCGTCATAAATGCAATTTACTTGTGTTTAAATTTTTATCTTATCTAAATATTTGAAACTAAATACAGAGAGAGAGAGAGAGAGAGAGAGAGAGAGGAGAGAGAGAGAGAGAGAGAGAGAGAGAGAGGCTTACAAAGTGTTTCACAATCTGTATTCTGAAGTCTTACACATCGCAGCGTATTACCCTCAGGGAGACAGATAAATAAACAAAAAGTTTTTCAATAGAACAGACATCTTTTTATTCTCCGAAAGAAGAGAGACAAGAGAGAGGCCTTATCTAGGAAAGGATGGGTGAGTGGTAGGCCTTCTGGGTGGGTGTTGTAGGTAGGGTCCCTGAAGGGTAAGGGGAGGGGCAACAGGCTGAAGTATCACACGGGGGGGGGGGGGGGTCAGGAGGTGGAGGAATTCATCCGAGACCGAGGAGTAGATGGATGGAGTGAATGGACAACGTCGGGAGTTGGAAAAACCGTTAATGTAAAACCAAGTAATGGCGAAGGTCTCCCAGATAAAGTAATGGCGGGGGTCCCTGGTATAATTAAGACAATGGAGTATTTTTACGCGCCGAAAAAATATGAAAGAGTAAAAGTTTCTTTTCTTTTGTTACATTTGTTCCATTGTTCAGGTCAGGTGCATATTTATCTGGTGGGAAAATTCTTTCTTTCAGCCCTTGTCTATTGCAAGGATTTTCTTTCTATTCTCTGGTATTGATGATTCTCATAAATTTAGTTGTTTTCACTGGGAAGAAGATTATTAGCCAATACATATGTCATGTTTCTCTCCACCTCTTTAATAAAGAACACAGACTCATGGGGCACAAGCAAGTCCATAAGGTACCAAAGTGATGGACACACACACGAGAGAGAGAGAGAGAGAGAGAGAGAGAGAGAGAGAGAGAGAGAGAGAGAGAGATTTTGGAATGCTTTAGCCTTGGAATGGAACAATCTGTCATACATGTATAGAGAGAGAGAGAGAGAGAGAGAGAGAGAGAGAGAGAGGAGAGAGAGAGAGAGAGAGAGATTCTTCTATTACATGTATGACAGATTGTTCCATTCCAAGGCTAATGCATTCCAAAATCTCTCTCTCTCTCTCTCTCTCTTTCTCTCAAAACAGCCCTCCAGCTTAAGCTTTTAAGTCTTCCTTCCCCTTTGTTAAGCTCTGTTTCCTTTTAATTACCTTCCTTTGGCGATTCTGTTTTATCTGGAACTGAATGAAAAGATGAGAATATTCTGAGTAATATTATGTTTCCATTAACATATCTTTCTAGTTGCTGTCAGTAAACTTGAAGAGAAAACCTTACTTATCTCTTCATCAATCTGTTTGTTTATCCTTCTACAAAATGTGATGTTCAGCACAAACTCATCACAGCAGCACATAATTATGGCAGGATAGTATCTTAGAAAAACATTAGGCATTCCTTCACTGTTTTCTTTAATGAAAAACCGTTGTGGTGGGAATCATAAGCTCTCATCTAGCAAATCCTCAACGGTTCTCTTGTTTATTTACATATATTTCAAGATATGCTGGTTGTACACTACATCTCTTAAAGGTTAAAGGTGTTTGGTTTCAGTTCCAGTCTCATCAGAATAGATGCTCACCAGAACGTCAGCCGGGTAAGCCCTAACCCCCACAGAGGTGCTCAGCCACAGCAGTGACCTCCCCAGTGAACAGCTTAAACTAACGGTCCCGGGCTGGGGATCGATCTGCCGCCATGCGAATGCTAGGCAACCACGTTACCACTGTACTAGCCAGAAGGCTTATGACGGAGTATATAAATTTGAGAGAAGGTTAGAAGTATGGTTTCGAATGGATTATGGAGCAAAACAATTTAGAGGGCAAGTAGCCCGGACAGGATACATTTTTCGCCATTTTTACTCTTCTCATGAACGTAACCTATATGAGATGAATGACAATACAGGGAAGACCGGAACCTTGGTTGAATTTCCGTGAGCATTAGCCCTCTTTAGTGGGGTGCGTTGGCAACAGATGGCGTTACGACATTGTGTAGTCGTCGTCTGCTGCTTGTTTACTTCAGTTTTGACCCCATTATCAATGACGTCGCCATACATTGAGAACTTTTGGGTTACTATGGACCAGAATCACACTTCTACTGGTATTTCACTTTATTCACTATCATCCCATACATACAATCACATGCTTTCACATTTGCACCATGAATATTACTTTAAACCCCCAACTTATACATTTAAGCAATATGGTTTAAAAATAATGTTATGCCATCGAATGCTCACTCATATTACATAAGAAACATCATTTTCCACAAGTCGAAATTATAAAAAAAAATGCAACATAATATTTCTCAATGCAATAAAGTTTTCACTAATTGTCTTGACAAATTACAACATCACGAACCATAAATTAGCATGCATCATAATACCATTAGATGATTTAAACTCCTTGTAGAAAGTCTTCTTCCACTGAAAAATACCATACGCAACACACATGACAGGAAAAATTAAAAACTTGTTTAAAAAAAATTACAATCTTCAAACACCGAATAATATCTGTGCAAGTACAGTACCGTATTCAATCTACCACCTGTGTTTTTCAATCAAGTAATATACGGCTGTGATCAGAATTTACTCTTTAATATACACAATACTTGGCAAAGGATTATCTATTTCACTGTCATTTTCATTTTCTTTCACCTTTCTATTCTTACTGGCTGTTATACTTCTTACTAATTGCTAAAAGCTTATAAACTCCACTTCCATAGTTATCAGACTCTTAAAAAGACCTATAAAGCTCTGTGCATATTGCACTACTCTAAGTATATCCTGACATAGGTAAACACATGAAACTCCCTGTTGTGTTTCGACATCCAAACAGTCAACAATCTATTTTTGGGGGAATACGCCCCGCTAAGTACAAACAAGCCAGCACATGGTCAACAAAACAGACAAATGGAAGGGAAGTCACCTACAACATTGGATTACCACAGCAATCCTCAAAAACATGCAAATGGGGAGGCAAAAAACATGATAACATTAAAGCATCCTATTCAAACACGGAACGAGTGGCTGGCGTTGTACACAGTAATATTATTAATATTATTAATATCCTTAATATTAATAATATTAATATGATTAATATTAATATTAACAATAATAACCTTATTAATAATATTAACCCTATTAATAATATTAATATTTTAAATATACATATCAACATTGGACTATAATGAAATAGCGCGTTTTTCGCATTTCCCGATGCAAAGTTAAGGTAAAGGGGTAGATTGAATGCATATATAACTTGCAGAACATGTGTAGCCTACTTCACCAAATTCCAAGGGCTTAATATTGGCTAGGGCCACTTCGAGAGGATATCATTTGATTAATATAGTCGCAAACAGGTACCTCTAGAAACAAAAATCATACAAACTGCTTAAAAACACCGAGCACTATTTGACTGAATCTGTTAGAATCAGAGAATTCCAAGACTTCTGTACTACAAGAAGAGACTGGCCATTAGACCTGTCCTCATCCTGAGAAGAGAGAGCTAGAGATTGCAGATTCCAATAAGAGAAGTCAAGAGTTTTGAGAGGCCTTACTTGACCTCTCGGCCTTTGGTGAAGAGCCACTCATTGAGATCTTATCCTTAAACACTTGTTAAAAAGCAAAATATTCTTGACCATATGTGAGAAGTCTATACCCACACCAAAAGTGTGCTTGTGAGGTCAAATTGTGCGAGTGATTGTGACAGAAAAAAAACAGTCCCAAACCGGAAAAAGGATTATCATGAACTTCAACATGTATAACTGTTACACGTGGCTCATTATTGACATTATCACCAGCCACTGATTATTGTGTTTGAAATTGATAGGAGGATTATTTCCTGGTCACAGAGGTAGACCTCAATTGGGTTTAACGATGGAAGAATTATTATTTTCAGGTGTTTAATTAACCACAAGAACTAGGTGTCTTGCTTCACCAAGACTGGTGAAACAGTCATAAGCCTTGTTTGTCACTTCTTTTTTAAATGAATATTAAGAGCAACCGCACCTGTTCGGAGAATCATTACCATCACTAATATTTCTCAACAACAATTTCAATAAACATAATTTCCAGGCTTATTACCAGAATCTGACCCATATCATATTCAAAACATTAAACGAATTGAGCTTTACAATGTGAGTATGGTTTAACCCATAGACGAGTATGGTCCTTATTAATAAATTCAGACAAGAAATTAGTTGAAAAGGATAGCTCAATAGCATCCTGGGTACCACTCAGTTTTCCTACCTTCTACAAATATGCAGTAAATGACCTCTATTCAAGATGTCATCTTCCAATTTATATAAATCTTTGTTATATGTAACATCTCTCAAAGCAAGTGCTTAGAGATAAGAGGAGAGGAATACCTGGAAAGAAGTGGATAGTGTGAAAGACATAGAAAAGGAAGCCTTTACTATCATGGAATATCAATACTAGATAAAGATAGGAATTTATCAATCAAAGTATTCATGCGAATGAAACGCCATCTGTTATGAAGTGAGTAAAGTTGTTGAAGTTTTACCGTAGTATGGGATTCATACATGATTCTATAGCGACCATTGTTTTGTTTCTTTATCTGGAGTTATATGCTGTTGAGGTAATAAGCTTTTCGTTAAAAGATAACAGAAAACTCACTAGATTATAAATGCAATATTAAGATTATTCCTGTGATAAAATAGACAAAACCCTTTCTAGTTTCATTAGGATTAAATTAATATAACATGAAAGCAAATATCAAGACTAAAAATGGAAAATGCGACATTAGTAATAAAAAAAATTGCTTCTGCAGTTTCCATAACGGCTCAAAACCAAACGAGAAAAAATGTGGTGTTGCGAGAGAAAAAGCGGTTCTCCAAAAGAACGCATGTCCTGGAATTCACATTACAGCCGCTGCAAGAGGAAACAGAGGCACTGAGTGATGGAAAATGTGGCAGTTGTCGCTGGAAATATATTTAATGTGGCAGAAACTATAGCTACCTTTATGGAAAGAGACGCTATTATATTACGCGGCATGGCTACGTGATGTAGTGAAATGGGACTAATGGTTAGTTTATCTTATGTAGATGCAAAGTTTGCGACCATTAACGTCTCTCTCTCTCTCTCTCTCTCTCTCTCTCTCTCTCTCTCTCTCTCTCTCTCTCTCTCTCTCTCTCTCTCTCTCTCTCTTATACAACAGTGAACGCCAACTAAATGATACTATTATAACTTTTATGCCATAAATATTCGCACTTTCATATATGAGCAAGTTCAGAAAATGACCGGCTCTGTTTTCTTCAACGAAAATTAAAGCAGAGGAATAATATGTGCTCGGTTGCGGAACTATCATTCAAAATATTAAAAAAAAGTTTGTTTTATCTTAAGTTTGAACAAAAGACAGGTTCCCTATCGCATTATATTCAAGTCTTGCTTACATATCCTTCATGAGGCCTCGTTGATGAAATGTACAAACTCGATGTATTTTTTTCTTTAAGCAGAGCTGAAGTTGGTCATACTTGTTTTCCATCTTGAGAATTATGTACCTCATATGGTATATATGTTTGCGTGATATTAATCTTTTTGATCTGTACACACACACATACACACACACACACACACATATATATATATACACATATATACATATATATATTTATATACATATATATATATATATATATATATATATATATATATAAATTGTATACGACCAAGTGCAAATGATTTACTATTACTTGCATGTGGGATTTCATACTGTATATATGTATTGTTATGTAAAATATGAACAATTGTGTGTGTATGTCTATGCCTGTATGAATGTATGTGTATACAGTATATGTGCATATATATATATATATATATATATATATGTATATATATGTATACAGTATATGTGCATATATATATATATATATATATATATGTATATATATGTACATATGTATATATATAAATATATATACAAATATATATACATTTATATATATATACATATATATATATGTATATATATATATATATATATATATATATATATATATATATATATATATATATATATAAATATATACTGTAAATATACATACATACATATATACATATATATATATATATGTATATATATATATATATAT
>NC_090740.1:26986975-26996975 GCF_036898095.1 Palaemon carinicauda
GTTAGTGGGTCGTCTTGCTGAACATAGAGTACTCTAGCTGGCCATACACATGTTTTAGGTGGTCAACAAGGATCTAATACTCTATACCACCCATGTTGAGGAGAAAAGCTTTCGAAGTATGATGGATGACCAGGAATGAGCGGTGGTTTGCAAGTGTCGGTGCACACAAATAATTGCTTTGCCGTGTGTAGGTCTTGCGGCATGTGCTGCTTTGCTCGGTCTTGTAAGTGTGATGAAAGGGGTAAATTTAACAATTTGACATATGTGCTGGAGATCATCAGTGGAGGTGGTGGACAAAAGTTCTGTGGGGACGAACAACAGTCACTGATAGTAGTCCCAGTCCAAGGAAAACCCAGGGAAGTTGTGGAAACGAGCTGGAGTCGGTGCAGCGGGATATCAAAGCTGCTTTGAGGGTATGAAGAAAAGATTCCACCATTCCGTTGGCTGCAGGGTTATAATCTGCATGTGATGTAGGGTGATGCCGAAAAAATACCCTAATGATGTCCACAACTGAGAATTGAAAGTGGTACCGCTGTCATGAGTAATACACTTTGGGATTCTGATTTTGCTATCATCTGGAAAGTAGAGCAAAAGAACATGAGGTGCATACTGCATCTTGCATGTGGATAGTTTCAGGCCAGTGGGTGGAGAGATTGATTACTGTGAAAAGGTAACAGCGTTCTTGTGTCATGAGTAGGAAACCAATCATGTCAACGTGAATGTGGTCAAAAGGACACTGAGGTTGATGAAAAGTTCCCACACCCAAATCTGTGCGTCGGATTAGACCCTTGAGAAAATGGTAGAGGGCGGCAAGTGTGGCGGCGATTGCTGGGAAGAATCGGTGATAATAGTTCACCATGCCCAAGAACTACTGTGTTTTGATATTGATATTTACAAGAATCGGTGATAATAGTTCGCCATGCCCAAGAACTGCTGTGTTTTGATATTGGTATTTACAAGAATCGGTGATAATAGTTCGCCATGCCCAAGAACTGCAGTGTTTTGATATTGATATTTACAAGAATCGGTGATAATAGTTCGCCATGCCCAAGAACTGCTGTGTTTTGATATTGGTATTTACAAGAATCAGTGATAATAGTTCGCCATGCCCAAGAACTGCTGTGTTTTGATATTGGTATTTACAAGAATCGGTGATAATAGTTCGCCATGCCCAAGAACTGCAGTGTTTTGATATTGATATTCACAAGAATCCGTGATAATAGTTCGCCATGCCCAAGAACTGCAGTGTTTTGATATTGATATTCACAAGAATCCGTGATAATAGTTCGCCATGCCCAAGAACAGCAGTGTTTTGATATTGATATTCACAAGAATCCGTGATAATAGTTCGCCATGCCCAAGAACTGCAGTGTTTTGATATTGATATTCACAAGAATCCGTGATAATAGTTCGCCATGCCCAAGAACTGCAGTGTTTTGATTTTGGTATTTACAAGAATCGGTGATAATAGTTCGCCATGCCCAAGAACTGCTGTGTTTTGATATTGGTATTTACAAGAATCGGTGATAATAGTTCGCCATGCCCAAGAACTGCAGTGTATTGATTTTGATATTTACAAGAATCGGTGATAATAGTTCGCCATGCCCAAGAACTGCTGTGTTTTGATATTGGTATTTACAAGAATCCGTGATAATAGTTCACCATGCCCAAGAACTGCTGTGTTTTGATATTGGTATTTACAAGAATCGGTGATAATAGTTCGCCATGCCCAAGAACTGCAGTGTTTTGATATTGATATTCACAAGAATCCGTGATAATAGTTCGCCATGCCCAAGAACTGCAGTGTTTTGATATTGATATATACAAGAATCGGTGATAATAGTTCGCCATGCCCAAGAACTGCAGTGTTTTGATATTGATATTCACAAGAATCCGTGATAATAGTTCGCCATGCCCAAGATTGTTTTGATATTGATATTCACAAGAATCGGTGATAATAGTTCGCCATGCCCAAGAACTGCAGTGTTTTGATATTGATATTCACAAGAATCCGTGATAATAGTTCGCCATGCCCAAGAACTGCAGTGTTTTGATATTGATATTCACAAGAATCCGTGATAATAGTTCGCCATGCCCAAGAACTGCAGTGTTTTGATATTGATATTCCCCAGTATCCGTGATAATAGTTCGCCATGCCCAAGAACTGCAGTGTTTAGATATTGGTATTTACAAGAATCGGTGATAATAGTTCACCATGCCCAAGAACTGCTGTGTTTTGATATTGGTATTTACAAGAATCGGTGATAATAGTTCGCCATGCCCAAGAACTGCAGTGTTTTGATATTGATATTCACAAGAATCCGTGATAATAGTTTACCATGCCCAAGAACTGCAGTGTTTTGATATTGATATTTACAAGAATCGGTGATAATAGTTCGCCATGCCCAAGAACTGCAGTGTTTTGATATTGATATTCACAAGAATCCGTGATAATAGTTCACCATGCCCAAGATTGTTTTGATATTGATATTCACAAGAATCGGTGATAATAGTTCGCCATGCCCAAGAACTGCAGTGTTTTGATATTGATATTCACAAGAATCCGTGATAATAGTTCGCCATGCCCAAGAACTGCAGTGTTTTGATATTGATATTCACAAGAATCCGTGATAATAGTTCGCCATACCCAAGAATGTTTTGATATTGATATTCACAAGAATCGGTGATAATAGTTCGCCATGCCCAAGAACTGCAGTGTTTTGATATTGATATTTACAAGAATCGGTGATAATAATTCGCCATGCCCAAGAACTGCTGTGTTTTGATATTGGTATTTACAAGAATCCGTGATAATAGTTCACCATGCCCAAGAACTGCTGTGTTTTGATATTGGTATTTACAAGAATCGGTGATAATAGTTCGCCATGCCCAAGAACTGCAGTGTTTTGATATTGATATTCACAAGAATCCGTGATAATAGTTTACCATGCCCAAGAACTGCAGTGTTTTGATATTGATATTTACAAGAATCGGTGATAATAGTTCGCCATGCCCAAGAACTGCAGTGTTTTGATATTGATATTCACAAGAATCCGTGATAATAGTTCACCATGCCCAAGATTGTTTTGATATTGATATTCACAAGAATCGGTGATAATAGTTCGCCATGCCCAAGAACTGCAGTGTTTTGATATTGATATTCACCAGAATCGGTGGTAATAGTTCGCCATGCCCAAGAACTGCAGTGTTTTGATTTTGATATTTACAAGAATCGGTGATAATAGTTCGCCATGCCCAAGAACTGCTGTGTTTTGATATTGGTATTTACAAGAATCCATGATAATAGTTCACCATGCCCAAGAACTGCTGTGTTTTGATATTGGTATTTACAAAAATCCGTGATAATAGTTCGCCATGCCCAAGAATGTTTTGATATTGATATTCACAAGAATCGGTGATAATAGTTCGCCATGCCCAAGAGCTGCAGTGTTTTGATATTGATATTCACAAGAATCCGTGATAATAGTTCGCCATGCCCAAGAACTGCAGTGTTTTGATATTGATATTCACAAGAATCCATGATAATAGTTCGCCATGCCCAAGAACTGCAGTGTTTTGATTTTGATATTTACAAGAATCGGTGATAATAGTTCGCCATGCCCAAGAACTGCTGTGTTTTGATATTGGTATTTACAAGAATCGGTGATAATAGTTCGCCATGCCCAAGAACTGCAGTGTTTTGATTTTGATATTTACAAGAATCGGTGATAATAGTTCGCCATGCCCAAGAACTGCTGTGTTTTGATATTGGTATTTACAAGAATCCATGATAATAGTTCACCATGCCCAAGAACTGCTGTGTTTTGATATTGGTATTTACAAGAATCGGTGATAATAGTTCGCCATGCCCAAGAACTGCTGTGTTTTGATATTGATATTCACAAGAATCCGTGATAATAGTTCGCCATGCCCAAGAACTGCAGTGTTTTGATATTGATATTTACAAGAATCAGTGATAATAGTTCGCCATGCCCAAGAACTGCAGTGTTTTGATATTGATATTCACAAGAATCCGTGATAATAGTTCGCCATGTCCAAGATTGTTTTGATATTGATATTCACAAGAATCGGTGATAATAGTTCGCCATGCCCAAGAACTGCAGTGTTTTGATATTGATATTCACAAGAATCCGTGATAATAGTTCGCCATGCCCAAGAACTGCAGTGTTTTGATATTGATATTCACAAGAATCCGTGATAATAGTTCGCCATACCCAAGAATGTTTTGATATTGATATTCACAAGAATCGGTGATAATAGTTCGCCATGCCCAAGAACTGCAGTGTTTTGATATTGATATTTACAAGAATCGGTGATAATAATTCGCCATGCCCAAGAACTGCTGTGTTTTGATATTGGTATTTACAAGAATCCGTGATAATAGTTCACCATGCCCAAGAACTGCTGTGTTTTGATATTGGTATTTACAAGAATCGGTGATAATAGTTCGCCATGCCCAAGAACTGCAGTGTTTTGATATTGATATTCACAAGAATCCGTGATAATAGTTTACCATGCCCAAGAACTGCAGTGTTTTGATATTGATATTTACAAGAATCGGTGATAATAGTTCGCCATGCCCAAGAACTGCAGTGTTTTGATATTGATATTCACAAGAATCCGTGATAATAGTTCACCATGCCCAAGATTGTTTTGATATTGATATTCACAAGAATCGGTGATAATAGTTCGCCATGCCCAAGAACTGCAGTGTTTTGATATTGATATTCACCAGAATCGGTGGTAATAGTTCGCCATGCCCAAAAACTGCAGTGTTTTGATATTGATATTCACAAGAATCCGTGATAATAGTTCGCCATTCCCAAGAACTGCAGTGTTTTGATATTAATATTCCCAAGAATCCGTGATAATAGTTCGCCACGCCCAAGAACTGCAGTGTTTTGATATTGATATTCACAAGAATCCGTGATAATAGATCGCCACGCCTAAGAACTGCAGTGTTTTGATATTGATATTCACAGGAATCGGCGATAATAATTCGCCATGCCCAAGAACTGCAGTGTTTTGATATTGATATTCACAAGAATCGGTGATAATAATTCGCCATGCCCAAGAACTGCTGTGTTTTGATATTGGTATTTACAAGAATCCGTGATAATAGTTCACCATGCCCAAGAACTGCTGTGTTTTGATATTGGTATTTACAAGAATCGGTGATAATAGTTCGCCATGCCCAAGAACTGCAGTGTTTTGATATTGATATTCACAAGAATCCGTGATAATAGTTCACCATGCCCAAGAACTGCAGTGTTTTGATATTGATATTTACAAGAATCGGTGATAATAGTTCGCCATGCCCAAGAACTGCAGTGTTTTGATATTGATATTCACAAGAATCCGTGATAATAGTTCACCATGCCCAAGATTGTTTTGATATTGATATTCACAAGAATCGGTGATAATAGTTCGCCATGCCCAAGAACTGCAGTGTTTTGATATTGATATTCACAAGAATCCGTGATAATAGTTCGCCATGCCCAAAAACTGCAGTGTTTTGATATTGATATTCACAAGAATCCGTGATAATAGTTCGCCACGCCCAAGAACTGCAGTGTTTTGATATTGATATTCCCAAGAATCCGTGATAATAGTTCGCCACGCCCAAGAACTGCAGTGTTTTGATATTGATATTCACAAAAATCCGTGATAATAGATCGCCACGCCTAAGAACTGCAGTGTTTTGATATTGATATTCACAAGAATCGGCGATAATAATTCGCCATGCCCAAGAACTGCAGTGTTTTGATATTGATATTCACAAGAATCGGTGATAATAGTTCACCATGCCCAAGAACTGCAGTTTTTTTATATAGATTTTCACAAGAATCGGTGATAATAGTTCACCATGCACAAGAACTGCAGTGTTTTGATATTGATATTTACAAGAAGCCATAATCGATAAAAGTCACCACACCACAGGATAATAGGTAATTTGAAACCACAATGCCTTGCAAAGCTTCCCGTATAATAATGCACACCTATATCTACCGAAGAAAATATATTTACTTATTTATAAATGGTTAGTAAACTAGAACGACATACACAAATGAAAAAAATAAGGCAAATTACGGATTAAAGTAAAGTAAAATTATGTTAATGGAGAAAATACTTTGAGTAAAACTGTGGAAAAGTAATCAGAACAGCAACCTGCAATAAAATGGAAAGTTTGAGAGAAAACAATAAAATTCTTGTACAGAGGATATAAGAGGAGAGGGGTATGCTGGAATGTTCAGGAAAAAAAGACCACTCTCTCTCTCTCTCTCTCTCTCTCTCTCTCTCTCTCTCTCTCTCTCTCTCTCTCTCTCTCTGTCTCTCTCTCTCTCTCGCTATTGTCATTACGTACCCTCAAACAAATGAAGCTATTTGTGTATGTGTGTATGTATGTATGTATGTATGTATGTATGTATATCAACAATAAACGGGATTTAATACCCATTACAAACTTGAGAATAGTTATCAACTGATATATCTTTTATGATAAATGGCTTTGAGGTACAGATTGGGAATATATAATCAGCCAGCAGTTGGATATACAGCATATTCGATATTTGATATTTACATCAGTTGAAGTTACGTTGTTTGGGACAAATGATCATCATAAATAGCCAGGTGTTGCAAAATCATTAATGAGCTATAGGGGTTCAGATTGGTCAATTTCAAGTTTAGGAACAGATTCCTGAAGTCCACAGGAATATGTACAGTAGATTTGGATGACTTTATATCTCTGTTATTGGTAGCAGGTTCGCCAAAGCACCAACCACCCGTTGAGATACTACCGCTGGCTAGATAGTACTACATTAGATTCCTTTTCCTGGTTACGGCTCATTTTTCTTATGTCTACACATACACCAAATGGTCTAACCTATTCTTTCCACATTCTCCTCTGTTCTCATATACTTGACAACACTAAGATTACCAAACAACTCTTCTTCGCTCAAATGGGTTAACTACTTCACTGTAATTGTTCAGTGGCTACTTTCCCCTTGTTAAGGATAAAAGAGACTCTTTAGCTATGTTAAGTAGCTCTTCTCGGAGAGGGACACTCCAAAATCAAACCATTGTTCTTTAGTCTTGGGTAGTGGCATAGCCTCTGTACCATGATTTTCAACGGTCTTGGGGGTACATTGGGACTCACTTATCTATCTTATTTCTCTTCCTCTTCTTATTTTTTGAAGATTTTATAGTTTACATGTTAAAGATTTATCTTAATATTCTTACTCTTAAAATATTTTCTTTAATTGATCATTACTTTTCTTCTAGTCTATTCTCTTATTTTCTTTTCTCACTGGGCTAATTTCCCTGTTGAACCCCTTGGGCTTATAGCTTCCTGCTTTTCCAGCTGGAGTTATAAGTTAACACGTAATAATAATAATAATAATAATAATAATAATAATAATAATAATAATAATGGATCATTGATAATATACTGCTGGGATCGCTTCGACTCAAATCCTTGCCGAGCCAGAAGCATTTATCATAAAATGATTTTTACTGATTATACATTGGCAAGTTTGTAGTTGATATTTTCATTCATCCAAGTCATGTGTGTTAGTGACGAATGGTCACAAATATATATTATAGGAAATAGTTTCAATTATTTGAGGGGACGTAACAAAAAGAACGATATGAATATGAAACATCAGATAAATAAATAATTCTAATCTATGTCTGCGTGTGTTTGCGTGCATTAATTGTGTAATCAGGTGTGTATAGCCTGAAATAAGGAAATACTCTGTGCAGAAATTAAAACATGTATAATCCTTAAAAAAAAGGAATAAATAAACCTGAATATTAAAAATTTGCATCATATAGGACAGTGCTATGCTTCCTGGACCAGGGTTCGATTCCCGGCCGGTCAGAAGCTATTGTCTTTGAGTGGTTCCGCCTAGAGAATCCAGACATTAAGGTATTAAAATATATGGCTTATTTGAATATATATATATATATATATATATATATATATATATATATATATATATATATATATTATTTAAGGTAATGAGAGAGAGAGAGAGAGAGAGAGAGAGAGAGAGAGAGAGAGAGAGAGAGAGAGATAATTTAAACGAATAACCCCAGTGATGATGAAGGAAAGTGATTATGCTTCCTAGGTCTTTATCCGTAAAGTCTCCATAGCCATTCTCATCATTAGGCAGCCATCTTCCCTCTGCCACATTGAGCCCTTTCAAATCCTGATCTTCATCCCCCTAACAGCCTAAGCGTCCTCTTCCTCTGCCCCGACCAATTCCAACTTTAGTCGAAAGATCGAGAAAATGGGGTTCCCATGTCCAGCCACTCATGAAAAAAAAAGGACCAAAATAAAAAAAAGAAAAGAAAAAAAAAAGGTCGGAAAAAGAAGAGTACAATTGTCTCTAAGTGATGCCGGAACAGTCACTGGAAAGACATTCTATTCGTTTACAAAAGCCGGAAGCCATTCGAGCTGGGATTCCCTTCGCAGGACTGTTCACAGATAAATGCTTGCTGCTATTGACAGCGAGACTGAATTCTAAAGGTGAAAAAAGGGAGCCTTTTAGAGTGACTTTCGAAAGGCAATTTCACAATACCATTTCAATAACAACAGATAAAGCAACAACAAGAGAAATAGGGAGAATAGCGAATATACACGTTTATAAATGTATTTAGTCCTGCCTGTATCAGATGAAATATTAAACGGAAAAGAATACCTCATATGATTCACCTCTTAATTAATATAAATTCATGTTATTAAGATTGTGAAGGTCAAACTCTTGAACAACACGGCGCTTTAGCACCCAGCCTCTAGTGTGCATTGATTTCGAAGCACGATCCAAAATGGTTATCAGAAAGAATATATCCAGACTGGTATATACTGTAGTTGATTGAGCAAGATTATATACCTTTGGAGATTTTCACAAATGGTCAAGATCACAAATATTTTCGAAAATCTGCACACACAAACACTATCTAGATGCAGAATGGAAGCTTATACACAGTAAACAAAGTGTAATGGGACAGCAGCATATATGAAAGCATATTGCAATTGAAACACGTGGTTACTAAATGTACCGCACGTGTTTGATACACGCTCGTGCACTGTAACGGTTTTGATTTTTTATCTTATTCAGACTTCTCTGCACTGTTAATAGACCATCTAGTCTTTTTCCTGTTTGAATTTTTGTGCCGTTCTTGCTCGTAAAGCGCTGTATAAAAACTCGATAATTATGAAATAATGTTTAGATGCATTCATCTCGCCTCTAGGTTATCACCTAACTGCCCACTCGCAACCAATCTCTTTACAAACATTTAGCCAAAATTCGTGCAAGATAAAAACTTAGGTGGCGGGCGGAGTTAATTCACAATAAAACTAAAACCATATATCCTCAAGTTTCTTCATTGATAATATATGTGCGACTGTATACAATTTATATGTAATTTCACTTTTGAAATATATTTGGCCTTTCTCCTTCAATTACACCAAAAGATGGCAAATTAAACAGAGCTTAAGAATCTGATAGACATTGGTAGGCAAAAGAAAGGTTTTTTATGACTTTAAAAACCTTTATTGTAATTCATTGATTTAGCTTCATGGGGTGTTTAACAGCATCTAATAAAACAAAATAACATGATACTGCTGTTAACGGTAATAAAAGCAAAATAAATAATTACATGAAAGTATAAATATGGCAATGTAAGTGAGCAATACAGCAGTATCGCAATATGGCAAAGGGCACAGGTCCTGTGAGAAGAACGAGGCGCCTGATTCAGGTAAATCCTCCAATCAGTTCATGGTAAAAAACAAAGTGAAAGTATAACATTATAAATAACGAAATATGGGAGAACATTAGAGTAGTATGCAATAAGACCAAGCACATGGGTCTTGTGGGATGAACGGGGAGCGTGATTCAGGTAAAAACTCTAATTACGGTCGCAAAACAATGGTATCAAACCGATGCCAGTCTCTAGATTGAGAATATTGGAGATG
>NC_090740.1:26999475-27021975 GCF_036898095.1 Palaemon carinicauda
TATATATATATATATATATATATATATATATATATATATATATAAGCTGAGAGAGTAATATATAAAAGCTGAGAGAGTAGAATAATATAATTGTTAGGCTAAATGCATATGTAATATTATGAATTCAAAAAAGAATCACGGAAAGTGGACTAATTCAAAGTTTGAATATATTCAATTTATATATCTATTCATTGATTAATAAATTCTTTACCATACACTCTCCCTCAGCAAGTCTTCAAGAATAAATTTTCTTACAACAAATATTTTCAGCAAATGTCACCCTCCAAAACTCTAAAATCACGACTTTAGTGAAACCGAGTAAAACATTTCATACATATTTGGATCTAAGTCCGCATGAAAGAAAATGCAGTACAGCCATAAGATAAAAGAAAATTTGGTTTAAAGGTTTAAAAAGGTCGCTCATGAATGGCAGAGGCAAGGGACAGTGACATTGACCTATCGAGCACGGCAATGTCCTAAAGACTGACAATATATACATATGATCAGCGACTAAGCCCCCTCTCCACCATGCTAGGACCAAGGAGGGCCAGGCAATGGCTGCTGAGGACTCGGCAGAGGCATCTATAGACTCCCCAAAACCCCTCATCCTTAGCTCATACGGATGGTGAGCTTGCAGCGACCAAAGGAAATAACGAGATTGAGCGGGACTCAAACCCCAGTCTGGCGTTCACCAGTCAAGGATGTTACCAAATCGGCCACCACAACTCAAAGTGTAATCATCAATCCTATGCGTATCGAATCTTTGCAGAACATTTAGACGCAAATGTTTACAATATAAATATAGTGAAAAAGTGATTGTCTATCCCAAATCTAATAAAAACTAAAGCAATAGAAATATCAAAATTGATGAGTCAAGTACCAACTAGAATAAAGGTTCTGGATAAATTTGGAACAGAGAAATTCCCGAAGCATTAGTCCCATTGAGAAGGAAATCTTGAATGGCCTATTATCACAAATATTTTCGTACATAATTATGGGAAAAGAGGTAATCATTGTTTATTAGGGCATATGTAAATGTGAAGTGTTCTCACCCCTTTGGCTTATATAAATAAACAATCAAAATAGCGTAGATATATAGAGAGAAAAGAAGAGCTTGCGGAAATGTAAAGGCAGATTTAGAAAGGATCTACCAATCACTATCCACTCACCCCCTCACATACAAGTTAATATTATTATCATTATTATTAGTAGTAGATAAGCTACAACCCTAGCTGGAAAAGCAGGATTTTATAAGCCCAAGGGTTCCAACAGGTAAAAATAGCCCAGTGAGGAAAGGCAATAAGGAAATAAATAAACTATATGAAAAGTAATAAAATGCAAAATTAAATATGTTAACAAAAACATTAAAACAGATCTTTCATATATAAACTACAAAAAGACTTATGTCAGTCTGGTCAACCTAAAAACATTTGCTACAAGTTTGAACTTTTAAAGTTCACTCTAACTTAACAGTAAATATTGTAGGAACAGATATGTTCCTATGAAAAATATGATTTCTTAAAGGATATTTTAAATCAGGCAAGAGCAACTGTTCGTCTACTAGGGGGCCACATTTTACCTTATTCGAGTAAGGGCCGCATAATACATATATTGCAAAGAAATATAACTTGCCCAAAGGGACTCAATAGGAGTAGGATGAGAATATGATGAATATATACAGATATTTTGCAATGATTTATTGTTTTATTTGTCTATCTAGGAAAGTTTACATAAAACTGACATTTTTTTCATTATTTTCTTTAGATAATAATGATGATTGCTGATATGAATATAATTAAAATGATTCAGGTAAAAAAACATGAAAATTCACTGAAATTTTATTAAAGAAGCCTTGGCGGCCGCACATCACGTTGCCAATGCCTGCTTTAAACATTAGAACGCAAATTGTTGACATTGAAGGATTCATAGCATCCTTTATTAACAGAATGGAAAATACTGAATGCAATAAGACCGAGAACTCGGTAGAAACTGTCATTTGAACGAGATAAGGTGACACGTTCCAGACTTAAATACAATTTCAATATTAGCGTTAATGGATAAACAATTAATAATTTGAGATCGCATGTAAACAAATGCTAGTGACTGGAATATAAGCAAATACCTGGAAAACGAAGATATATACTGAAAACATAACAATGATTGGGAAGAAATGTCAACACAAAGGGGCGGAACAACAAAGAACATACTGGATATAGGAAGAAGTACTCTAATAAGAGTTACAAAAGAAACACATCAATATTATAAAACTTAAAAAAAAAAAAATAAGAGGGGTGAAGTCAAAGGATTTATATTTCAATATTATGATTTCAATAGACAAAATTTCTGGAGAGATAAACAAAAAAACAAGTAAGACAAATAAGAAAAAAAAATATGAGTGTTTGTTACACGAAATATTTTCCTAAACCCTTTAACAAGAAATTTCTGTTTTTTCACGATCTTATATCGAAATATATACTAGAAAAAAGTGAAGTTAAGAATAGAGAAGACTTTTCCTGCAAATTGATTCAAGATAATTAGCTTAAAGAAGTCCATTAAACAATTGGGGAAAAAAATATATGGGTCTGATACGGGGGAGGAGGATATATGGTGCAGGTCAAGTTGAAAAACAATAGGGACTGAGATGAACCACCTTCAACTTACAGGGTTTCACAAAATCAGAAGAGGAAGGGAAATATGTGTGTGTGTGTGTGTGTGTGTGTTTGTGAAAGAGAGATTATATACATATATATATATATATATATATATATATATATTTATATATACATGTATATATATCTATATATATATATATATATATATATATATATATTTATTTATATATATTTATATATATAAATATATTGTATATTTATCTATCTATCTATGTATCTATATAAAAGGACACACAAACACACACACACACAAACACACACACACACACACATATATATATATATATATATATATATATATATATATATGTGCGTGTGTGTATTTAAATATATATATATAATATATATATATATATATATATATATATATATATATATATATATATATATACATTCATACGCACACATGTGTGTGTGCGTGATGGTGTGTATACACACGCATAATAAGCATAAAATAATAAGTCAAGAAATTAGCGCGGATAAAATATTTGTTTACAAATCATATAACGAAAGTTGGGGATAATGGTGAATATAAAGGGAGGTCAGGAAGATGGCGCAATTAATATCACTGTTGATAGTAGGAAAAATTATGTTAGAAAATATGAATGTGTATGGTAACGTAAGATAAGTTCATGATGGTAACATAAAATAACTTTGAGACCCCAAAATAAGATAAAAAAAAAAAAAAAAAAAAATATTACAGAAAAGGTTTCTCTCCCATTGTAATAAAATAACATCTATTTTCCACGTCCATATAGGAGAGCTGACTCATCAAGTCTTTCCACCTTCCAAAATTGGATTCCATAAATACCATTCTTCTCTTCCTAATTTTACCCAGAGACCTGCTCTCTACTTTATGTGGCTTACTTTTTGAAGTGCCTTCTCTGCCAATACATACTTAGCCCTTATTTTTTGTCCGGCTAATAAAAACGTCTCTACCTAACGTTCTGTTGGATTGGGGTTCGAGACAGGCTCAAGCTCGATAGTGCCTTGTAGTGTCTGTAACCTCACCATCCTTGCGAGCTAAGGATGAGGGGGGGGAGGGGGGAAGTTTGCAGGAGTCTATAGGTCTACTGGCTAAGTCATCAGCAGCCATTGCCTGATCCTGCCTGGTCCTAGCATGGGCGTAGAGGGGGCTTGGTGCTGATTATATGTATATACAGTCATTGTCTAAGACATTGTCTTGCTGGCAGATAGGGCATTGTCACTGTCCTTTGCCACTGCCATTCATGAGGGATACTTTTAACTTTTAAGAATCAAGTATCTCCAATATCTATATTGAGCGCTCCTTCTTCGTGGTTAAGATCTACAGCAGTTATCTCGGTGTCGTTCACACTAACTCTCAACAATCTCCTTAACCAATCTATACCATTTGTTTTTATCAAAAACCCTGAAAATATCTTCGTAGTAATAATATTGCCTGTTAGGATGTACAAAAAAAAAATGAACATGAGATTGAGAAATAAAAACAAATATTTATTTTTGATCGCATATATTGGAAGATCAAAGAAAAGTACACTATTTTGGATGAATCTGCTTAAACATTTGAAGGGAACCAAACGAAAATATCAAGGCTGGGTTTTATAAGGATAAGTTTCTTTAACATTTGTAACAGTAATCAATAATGGTATTTAGGTTTAAAATGCAGATAATTTGACTCTAAGATCGAAGTAATCTGTTTATGTTATAAACGGTAACCAAAATAAGTGCGAAATTCCTATCTCAAAATAAAAGTAGAGACATTGAACATACTATAATTTCGGTCTTTTATTACACCCGTTTCTGGGTAGGGATAACTTAACACCGTGAAAGGATTTTGTGAGGGAAATCAAAAAACTGATATATCATTTCTTAGGAAACCATGAATGTTTCAAGATTCAGTTCCGCTTTGTATAAAAAAAAAAAAAAAAAAAAAAACTTGAAAGGTTCCTTTGCTGTTGAATGAAAAATGTTTTTTAGTATCTTCGAACTTATGAACAGTATGTGATTGGCGGAGAAAAAGAATAGAAAATTATATTAAATAATCATTCTAAAAGAATAAACAGTTCACAAGGAAATAATGTCAGAAATCTATTAGAAAAGAAAAACTTTGGAATTTTTAAAATTTTAGGAGTGTAAATCATGAAATGTATTAGAAAAGAAAGAATGAATCTTTTCGTAGTTTACTTACCAGTCAAATAGTAGTTGCAATTTATCTCTAGATCCTCTATTAACTATTGCGTTTCTATCAACTTATCATTAAACAAACACGGAATACCAAAATTTAAACTTCAAATACTCTATTCCCTTAGGTTAGCCATAGTACTTCGTTTGAATAAAACATAGCTTAAAAGAGTAGATATTTTCATTTGTTTTGTGTAACTGAATCGATAAATTCCTCCTCACTTTCTAACTTTAGTTTTATAATTTTCCTTGAAATTGGTTTAATTTTTTATTGATACTTTCATTGTCCATCATCAATACTGTCATTAATAAAAAAAAAAATGGTCTCATTAATTTCTAATTATTTTCATTATAATTGCACAAACTACAAATACAGTACAATCATTATGCCGCCAACTAAATCTTAATATCACCATTATCACTATCATAACTACGCAATAACTGGCCTTACAATTACTATAATTACACCTCTTTCCCACCTTAAAGATTTTTAAGACGATATCAAACAGTGGTAAGTTATAAAGAGGTCTTTTTTTCGGGGTAAGAGGGGAGTGGGTTTGTAAACGCAGAGGGGTGAAAGGTGTAAATTCTAAAGTCGGTTGTTTCAATTATGTTATGGTCCAAATTTCAATGAGTACAAAAAGAAGTGTCGATTTAAGAGATCTTTGTATGTTGTTCAAGTAAAAATTTTGTAGTGGTCTCGTAACAAGCCATGTTATGCCCTAGTGGTATCTGAACAGTTGTAAATCGTCATTTTTTCCGAAGATGTAGTCACGATGAGCCACGTAGCACGAGAGGAACATGAATTGATGTCGTAGTTGTCACACCTACTACAATTTTAAGTCTTAAAACACTACGCGTTACCAAAACTTTGAAAGTAGGAGAGCTCTTACACCCAGTCAAGTTGAATACACTAACTTGCTGAATTCACTTGAAGAATGTATAGACATCAATCTGGTAATACAAATAGCAATATAAAAGGACCTTTTGATAAGTTTAGGGGAAAGAAAAGAACCATAGCCATAGTCTTTTGATTTAAAAAGGTAAGGGATGTTGAGAGAATTAGAGATAAACATACATAGCTTACAAAGTTTTTCAAGTATGCATGATGTAGACGTGCGTCTTCACGTATATCAGCATAACTTTCCGTTATACTTGGGTCATTATCAGTAACTTAGCCAACAAATGGCAATTTACCAAAATCTTCGTCGTAGCTAGTAGTTACAGTACGGCCTGTCAAGCTAAAAAATAAGCTAAATAATATGCCATGGCCACAATTATATTACAATACAATTCAACCAGTACAACCTTATTATAATATTACCTGGTCTTCTCAGATATGGCATGATTCCACAAGATATTGTGTTAAAGAATAATGACTTTGGTAGTACCTATAAGAAGTTGCCAAGACAGTGACAAAATGCATGGCAATGTCTGTAAATGACATCAAGCTGTCAATATATCCTTGTAACTCTTCACCAAATTTTTTACATGATCCAGAAATTAAGATCGACAATTAGAGGATACTAATGGTAGAGAGAGAGAGAGAGAGAGAGAGAGAGAGAGAGAGAGAGAGAGAGAGAGAGAGAGAGAGAGAGAGACAGAGAGAGATCTTGCTTGTCTAAATAGCTATAAAATGTATGACGTGAAAATAGTTTGATAAAATCAAACAAATAACTTAATTACAGTCACAAAACTTTCCCTCAGGCTAACGGAAAATTAGATTCTGCAATATTTTTCAAATTTCAAAGTTCAACTTCTAAGCTTTATATTGAATTACCAATGTCAAATAACCAAAAGATACCAATCTACAATCTCAAACTAAATTAGGTAACATAACCATGAAGAAAAAAAAAAAAAAAGTCTGCTTCACTTTTCACATTAATTACATTTGAGTCTCTCTGTAATTGGTTCACACAGTTCTAATTGAAAATAATTGATCTCCTTTTCTTTTAAAAAGTATTAGGAGAGTTGCAGTGGAGTTACAATTCAATGATATATTTCTATGGTTTCAGAAAACGTTGTGTGAAATACAGACTGAGAATAAAATGGACTAAAAGTCGGATGGAGGGAGAAAAGGTAAAAGAACCACAATCATTTATCTACAGCCTCCTGAATATGTTCTGATCAAGGGGGAGGGGGGATCCCAATGGAATGCATTGAAATGACATTAAGCATTAATAACCAGCAGAAAAGATTGCCAAGGTTGGCAGTGTTGAATGATTGAAAATACAAAAATAAAACTTTTTATTTACCAGAATTGAGGTAGATGATGAATTATGAAAGTATGAAATAATAAAATCTTAATTTCTTTATGATGGACAGTAGACGTTGAGGGAACTACCATTAGGCAATTGCAGAATGGAGGACAAGAGAGTCCTGCAATATTGATTCACGCTGCCTACCCAAAGTGTTCCTCACTGCCTGCCACTTGAAATAAAACGGAATTTGACATAAGAAAAACCTATTTTTGGGGTCGAGCCATGTCGTCCTGATGGAAGTTCCTCAAAGGAAGCCTTCTGCTTGGGATATTTCTACGAGTGATATACCAGAGAATTATTTTACCTGTAGAGGTATCACGGGATTACTACTATTATTATTATTATTATTATTATTATTATTAATATTATTATTATCATTATTATTATTAATAGCCAAGCTACAACCCTAGAAAAAAAAGCAAGATGCTATAAGCCCAGGGGCTCCAACAGGGAAAAATAGCCCAGTGAGGAAAGGAAATAAGGAAATAAATAAATGATGAGAATAAATTAACAATATATCATTCTAAAAACAGTAACAGCGTCAAAACAGATATGTCCTATATAAACTATTAACAACGTCAAATACAGATATGTCATATATAAACAATAAAAAGACTCATATGAGCCTGGTCGACACAAAAACATTTGCTCCAACTTTGAACTTTTGAAGTTCCACTGATTCAACAACCTGCTTAGGAAGATCATTCCACAACTAGCCCCGAAGCGAATATCCCGAGAGATATTTTTTTTTTTCTTTTTATTAAAAAGTTAAATTACATATTCTTTACAATTACATTATTTACAGTATAAACATATTTAATTGCATTTTTCTATAAACAAACCCATCTAATTTAACAATATACAACATCACACATCTTGATTTTAATTTTCAGTCACTCAAAAACAAAAATTTATATACTTTTTGGTGAACATTTTATACATTCTTTCTTTATAGATATTTTTCAGAAGCCACCGATCATATTGAAATTTACTCTTAAGAAAGGCATCTGTTTCCTCTTTCGTATATCGTTTCTTCTTACTGACCCAAACAGCATATAAATAACCAACTATCAATACAGTGGCGCTATTATAATCCTTTTTCGTCCTATATTTGTAATTGAACATTAATGTGTTTAAAAAATTGTCCCTGTTTATGTCACAAGTATGAAATAATACATTTTTGACATACATCAATATTGTCTGGATGTGCCTGCAAAAGTAAAATATATGCAAACTATATTCAACATCATCGCAATGATCACATTTATCACTCTCTCTGATATTTAACATTTTCAGACGATTATTTGTCGCCAAAGTTTCATGAGCGTATTTAAAGGCAAACTCTCTCTCCATGATGCCAATGAAAGGTTTGTTTATGCTGTCCCATACCATTTTCCAGTCCAAAAATGGATAACTCCCTTCAATTTTTGGGACAATCTCTGGCCTTATGAAATTATAACAATCTTTAGAACTTAAGTTAGGAAATTTTGCATGGTGATAAACTTTTCTGATTACATTAATTGCAACTGAATAAAATGATGTTGACACAAATGAAACCTCATTTATTTCCTTCAAGTCCAACAAAAAACTAATTCTCATCTTGCAATAGAAATTACTTAAACCAATATCCTTTCTAATATCATTTAGAGCTGTTGAACTGAAAATCGCCAAGGACTTAAAATAAACATTTATAATACTCAATCCACCTTTCTCTTTCGACAAACAAAGAGTATCTCTACCCACAGGATGGTAAGTTCCCTGCCATATATATCGGAATACATGCATATTTATTTGAGCAATGTACTTTTTCAAAGGAGGCAAAGTGTGTGATATATACCAAACTTTGGACAAAACTAGTGAATTAACAATAATAGCTCTTTGGAAAATAGATAATTGTCTTTGACTTAGCATATCTATGGATATTTTAATATTTTGAGTAAGGCGAGACCAATTTTCTTCACATGTAACCTCAAAATCACTATAATAAATTATACCAAGAATTTTGATACTTTCAACAGTTTTCAACCAACTGATAGGCCAAATTTTTCGGTTTTCCCATTTCCCAAACCCAATTATACTAGTTTTGTCCTTGTTTAGCTGTGCACCTGTCGCAAGTTCAAACCATTGTACTTCTTTATAACACTCTCTAACTGAATTATCAGTTGACAAGATCACGGATGAGTCATCTGCATAACCTTGCAGGCATATATTTACATTGTTTGGAAGGCTAGGCCCTATTATCTTGTTATTGCTCTTTATTGCTCTATACAAAGGTTCTTGAAATATACAATATAACAGCATTGACATAGGGCAGCCTTGTCTTACTGACCTTTTAATACAAAAAGTTGAACTCATAAACCCATTTACCTAGATACTACTTACACAATCTTTGTACAGTATTCTAACTAGAGCCACAAATTCATCTGGTAAACCAAATTTCTTCATCACTTTAAAAACAAAATCCATATTAACTCTATCAAAAGCCTTAGACCAGTCTAAGCTTAGAATTGCTAAGTCTTCACTCTTTTGTTTTGTATGAAAAATTACATCTCGAATCGTATTATTACAATTCACAATCGACCTTTCCTTCACTGCACAATATTGTTCTGGGGAGATAATCTTCCCAATAACACATCTCAATCTGTTTGCTAAAACCTTAGCAAAGATTTTATAGTCAACATTCAAAAGGGATATAGGTCTCCAGTTCTCCACCAAAGATAGATCTCCTATTTTAGCTAATAATTTTATTACACCCAAATTTTGACTATCTGACATATATTTCTCAGTCACAATGGATTTGAACACTTCCATAACGTCAGACTTTATTACAGACCAAAACTTTTTGTAGAATTCTATAGGAAGTCCATCATACCCTGGTGATCTTCCTTTACACATACTCTTGATAGCATCGAAAACCTCAATTTCCTCTAATTCTCTACTTAAAAAACTTACATCTTCCTGGTTTAGGACAGAATGGCATAGGTTAAGAAAATAATCTTGACTTTTTACCTGACCAGTTACCTTACTAAACAATTTTTCAAAGTGCTCCTTTATAAAAACAGAAATTCCCTCTGTGCTTTCTACAATGGAACCATCTGCTTGTTTTATGTTAGTAATGCGTGTATGATTTTTCTTTTTCTCAGCACCAAGTAGATGTGCAGATATTTTTTCCCCAGTTGTACGATCATTTAGTTTGGCTCTTATCTTTATACCCTCTAATATCTCATTCTGGATGTCACAAATCCTAGTCTTAAGAATCTTGATATTTTCATAATTTACACTAGTTTTATAGTTAATATCATAAAGTTGACGCAATCTTGTTTGTAATAAGTTCAGCAATCCATACTTTTCTTGAGAAATTTTTTTTACATAATTTGACAAAGAATTTTTTACATTGTGATTTTGCCCAGTCCCACCATAAGAGTATGTTATCAAATGTACCCTTTTTCTGCTTTATAAACTGCCATACATGTAAAAAATTTTCTTCAATTTCATCAGAATCTAAAACTTTAACATTCAACTTCCAATACCCTGTGCCAATTTTTTGTGTGTTTATGTTTAATTTCAAAACAACCATACTATGATCTGAAAAACTTATTGGAATGGTGTCTACAGATGTTATATTATCAAATAATTTTACCGTATAAATCCTGTCTATTCTGGATCCATAGTTTTCCCGTATATAAGTGTATTCTAATATCCTGTTTGTGAATTTGTAATTATCTCTCAGAGCAAGGTTTTTCACGAGAGTACTCATAGACTTAGACAGTAAAGCTTTGTTATTATTACTGCAATCTCTTGTGCATGTTATACAGTTGAAATCACCTCCAAAAATAAGATAATCAATATTATGTCGCAGGTAATACAATATTTCATTCCTGAAAAAGTCTTCCCTTTCAGCAAATTTACTGGCACCAGATGGAGCATACACATTTATAATAGGTATAATGCAGTTATTGTAACATACCCTTACACCAACAATTCTACCATTAGTATCCATCTCCTTGGTTAAAAGTTTAACATTTGTTTTATTATTTATACAAATCATTGTACCTCCTTTTAAATTGATTGATGGATTGAACACTATACACATAAAATTAGCGAGATAACTCAACCCTGAAATATCTTTTACGTTATGTTCTTGAATCAACAGAATATCAATTTTATAGTACATGATAAGGGACACAACTTTCATTTGTTTAATTACCTCATTTAAGCCATTAATATTTAAAGTGGCAACAGAAAGAGCCATTACAACAACGAACACTGAAACAATTACTTTTTCTTTTTCTTTGACAACCTATCTTTTCCATTCATTTTTTCTTCCTTCCTTTTTTCCTTATTGGATTTTCCTCTAATTAACTTTAATTTACCTACAGTATCTAAATCTATGTTCCACTGGCCTTTTGGCATCACGTCTGAGCCTTTATCATAATTTTTCAAATCGTCTTCAATATCACTGACTTTATTTACCTCTATATCCATGTCACGTTCTTCAGTAGCACCATCCACTGATTCATCATCCCTATGCACTGAAACCGCTATATTGATTTCCTTAAGATTTCCCGGTTCTTCATTTACATCATCTTCAACGGGAAAGAGACTTTCAACTGTGTAAGGAATACGAGGTTCATCTTGTGATGGAAGCCCCTTATCCTCAGTTATTTCGGTAACTTGAGAAGCTCCTTCAGGTGCACTTTTTATTGCAAAGATGTCACTATCACTGTCGGTATCTGTTAAATTATCACCATTACCTGGAACATGACCCTCCAGGTCACATGATCGACCTTCTATTTCGACTGAGTGTTGATGAACAGCAACATCATCAACATTCTTGGATGACGGAATGGTCACTAGTTGTTCTCCTACTGCTTCGCATAAGTCGCCTATCTGGTCCTCTCCGTGGTTGCTGGATTCTTCTTTATCATTTTCAATACTCTTTCCATCACATGGTTGCTCCACATTTGCTTCATTACCTGTTGCCAGTTGAACATCAGGAGTACCATCTTCTTCCGATATCCGACCCTTATCAGAATCCTTGCCGGGCATTGCTGGGAAATCATTCAAATTAAAAATATTTAACTTAGGCTCACTATCCATATTACAGTTAACTGCCATATGAGAGTCTCTTCCGCACTTGTAACACGTCTTTTTCTGACCATTATATAAAAACACAACATTATAACCACAAATATTTATGGAGGATGGGATATTTTTCTTTATTTCCATTTTCACAGTGCGTGTTCCATTTTCTAGACCATTCGCTCTCCCATGAGAAAAGGTATTATGTCTGAGATGAAGAACTTTCCCATACTGTTCGAGGACACTAATTAAAAGGGAGTCTTCTATATCAAAGTGTGCATAACGTATTGATACATAGGTATATACACTACTCAAATTTACTACTAGGGCCTTTTCGCCATTACCGAAATGAATCACGTTGTCTTCGTACTCTCGTATAAAGACATCAAAAACCTTCTCCTCAATAAATTTCACAGCCACTCTGTTATTTGGTATGTTCTGAAACCCTCGTATGTCTTTTTCACTTATTTTTAACTTATTAAATATGACATCACATGCCGACTCATAATTAGGGGAACACGAAAATTTTAAACCAACTGTAGTCTTTGGTTTAAGTCTGGCAGCCATTGGAAAGTTGTTGGCCATCGTAGCTGGTAGAAAACGCTCCGTTTTCTATGATGACGTCATATCGCCTCAGGCGACATGAAACCTCCGGCTTGGCGATTCCTTGGAGGTGTATCGAGGCAAACTACGTCTAATAATATAAACTATGACACAAACTAGTTCACTTGAACACTAATTAGTTCACTGGCATCTTACTCACAAGTTGTAGTCCAAATTCATAAGAAAACCCTCGGAAAACCGACTCAAAATCACAAAATGAGCAGAGCGTTCCAAATAGCGTTTGTAAACAAACAGAGCTTCTTCTTCTTCTCAGAGAGAGATATCGTGTATACACCAGGGACGTGTTTAAAACAAGACACGGCTATCCTTCCCAGATGGGAGATAACCTTGTCTCGAAGGATATGGGATGAGATTGGATACGTGTGCGAGAGAGCCGAAAAACAGGGAACGAGAGGTTAATCATAACAGTAGAAACTACCTTCAAGAAGCTATTGAAACCCAGAAAAAAATATTCTAAACTTCAAAAACTTGCAACATGGAAAATCTCAAGTACACAGGAGAGTAGCTAAGATCGACTCATCAAGGAATAACTCAAAAGGATTTATTAAAACCATTACCACAGTGTTTCCGAAGTTTTGTAGAGTGAAAGTGTTCATTAAGTTACAAGTACGTTGTTGTTAAGACTCAAAGTGTATGGAGAATTCTTTTTAAAATAAATAAGGTAGAAGATTCTGTTTTGTTATAACACTTGATTTAAAAAAAAAAAAAGTGACACTTTAAAAACTTCATTACAACTTGCAATGATCTACTATAACTGCAACGATATTACAAAATTATAATTATGGGACCTAAGTTCTAATGTTATATTAATTAAAACTACAGTAATCAACTACAAGCCTACACAGTATCACATTAATCAGTATATGCAAAACCTTGTTACGTGTTTAATGCACCGCCTCAAGCTTTTATTTCTAACCACTCTGGCCTGGGATACAATGCAGCTATATATATATATATATATATATATATATATATATATATATATATATATATATATATATATATATATATGTGTGTGTGTGTGTGTGTATATATATATATATATATATATATATATATATATATATATATACATATATATATATATGTATATATATATATATATATATATATATATATATATATGCATTACTTGCTAAGCTACATCCCCAGTTGGAAAATAAAGATGTTATAAGCACAGGGGCCCCAACAGGGAAAATAGCCCAGTGAAAGGAAACACGGAAAAATAAAATATTTTAAGAACAGTATCAACATCAAAATAAATATTTCCTATATAAAGCATAAAAACATTATCAAAAGAAGAAGAAAATTAGATATAATAGTGTGCCCGAGTTTACCGTCAAGCAAGAGAACTCTAACCCCAGACAGTGGAAGACCCAAAACGAGAGAACAATGGTTTGATTTTGGAGTGTCTTTCTCCTAGAAGAGCTGCTTACCATAGGTAAAGAGTCTCTTCTACCCTTACCAAGAGGAAAGTAGCCACTGAACAATTACAGTGCAGTAGTTAACACTTTGGGTGAAGAAGAATTGTTTGGTAATCTCAGTGTTGTTAGGTGTACGAGGACAGAGGAGAGTCTGTAATGAATAGGCCAGACTATTCTGTGCATGTGTAGGCAAAGGGAAAATGAACTGTAACCAGAGAGAAGGATCCAATGAAGTACATAATTCCTTTCTGGTACGAGGTCCCTACTGCACAGTCTAAGTATTCACAGCAAACCAACCTAGTATGCTCCTTGACTAGTATAGCTTTGCTGATATATATATATATATATATATATATATATATATATATATATATATATATATATATATATATATATATATATATATATATATTACAGATGCAATCTTCCTCAGCACGAAGATAATTCAATATATAGTAGTCTACATAAGGAAAATTGAAAGTTTGTGTATATGTAGAAATGCTCAACAGTTTCGTCCGCCAATGGATCTCTTCTTGGAGCGTTTATTATACAAAGAAATATTACACACGTTTGTACATACAGGAAAGGCTTCAAATCATAACAAAAAAAATATATATATAATTATACTATTACTGCCCAACAGGCAAAAGTCACTTAACATGGGATAAAACTAGTAAAAGTTGAAATTACAAATTAACATGAAAACAAGTAATGGAATGTTTGACAAGCACCCAAGTAAATAAAACAAGCCAAAAAAGAAAGAACTATTGAAAAACATTTTCAAGTTTGTATTGACACTTTATACTGTGTAAGATAAAAGGATCCAATTTATATATGCCTGGAGATAAATTAAAATTTTTATTCCTACTATAAAATATACATGCTGATTTAATGACATTCCTCTCTATAAAATCAGTATTCTTGAACAAAAATTTGTGACTGTTGCCAATCTACTGGATAACTACATATATTATTATGTATACAAATGGCATTACTTTTGTTGTTTGTTCTTATATTATACTTATATATATATATATATATATATATATATATATATATATATATATATATATATATATATATATATGTCTACGAGAACTCTACAAGCTTTTCTTAATCATTATCAACAACACCGTCAACTAGTGTTTGACTTCAGGAAGGCGCTCATCAAGGCACATAAAGTGAAAATGCAGTGTATGTTTCTGAGGGAGTGTAAAGCCAAATTTGTAATGCCCCGTTCTTTGATTTCCACTTCAATGCAGAGTTACAGATGTTCATTCAGTAAACTACAAAACGTGATTTTGAATGCCCATATTGAAAATGCCAGGAAGGAGAAGTGTAAATGTTTCGAAGTGTCAGAAAAACTACGAAGAATATTCCGAAGAGACATTCCCATTGAATGGCAAATAAAGTTATTTGACTATGTATATAATCATCTTCGTCGTGATATTGCAGTGAATAGGAGGAGACTTGATAATAAATTAAAGTCTCTCATATCTAAATCAGACTGGAAAACTTATGGTAAAGATTCTAATTATGTGAATACGTCATCAAAGACTTTAAATGACAATGAAAAGAACGTGTTAGCTCTAGTGTTAAAATTCAACAATCCGACAAAGAAACCTGATATAGTGAATATATGTAGACAGTTCATTATTAAAGAAAAGTTATCTCCATATACACCAGACATTTCAACTGTATTATCTATAGCTAAAGGTATAGCATATTCTGCCTACTCACAATTTTGCTCCTTTAATTACTTCCCTAAACGTCTGAATAAAGCACTTGATTCCATCAAAAGAGACAAAAGTATACATGTAACTAGAGCTGATAAGGCTAATGTTATTGTTATTTTAGACCGTATTGACTATGTAGAAAAAATGAATTCTGTACTAAGTGATCAAGATACTTATGAAATGTTAAATTCAGATCCTCGTGAAAATGTTAATGCCCAATTTCATAAAAGAGTAAGGGAGATTTTTGGAAAGAACAAAATCATGATTGAGTCATTTACCTCCATTAATGCAAGGCTTCCCTATCTTTATGGTACTGTTAAAACGCATAAACAGGGGCAACTATTACGTCCTATAATTAGCACTATTGGTTCAGCATCATATAAATTATCAAAATTTTTAGTAGTCTTATTGCAACCATTAGTAGGCTCTATCTCTAATTCACATGTAGAAAATAATTTAGATTTTGTTAATAGATTAAGTAGGGAAACTCCACGTGATGATGAAATTATGGTTAGTTTTGATGTTAAAGGTTTGTTCACTTGTGTACCTGTTAAAGATGTACTAGAATTCCTGAACATTGAACTTAACAAACATGTTATGTCTTTACCTAACCATGTGATCTTGGATTTAATTAGACTATGTGTTGTTGACACCAGTTTTGCATTTAATGGGAGATTTTACAGACAAAAGTTTGGAATGCAGATGGGTAATTGTTTGTCACCAGTTTTATCGAATATTTATATGGAATTTTTTGAAAGTCGAATAGCTAGAGCAATTTTATTAGACGACATTTTCTGGGTGAGATACGTTGACGACGTATTTGCTATACTAAAAGCTTGCTCTGATATTCATAAAATTTTAAGTGATCTCAATAATCTAGTCCCCTCCATAACTTTTACCGTCGAAAAAGAAGACAATGGTGCTATTTCATTTTTAGATGTGACAGTCATAAGGTCAACTATGAACTCTAATTTTAAATTCAAGATATACAGAAAACCCACAAACAACAATCTTATAATAGATAACTATTCATGTCATAAATCAGACGTTAAGCTGTCTGCATTAGGGTCTATGTTCCTAAGAGCCCTCAATATTTGCAGTCCCGAATATATTGACGAAGAATTCAGAAATATATATCAAATAGGTTTTCAAAATAATTTTAGCACACAAGACATAGACAAAAGCCTGGCACTTGCAAGAAAATCTTTTTATTCGCCCCAAAGGAATATGATAAGTAAAACTAATTTTCTGTCCCTACCATACCATCCCAACTTTGAGTCTGTAATCGCTCCTCTTAGATTGTTGGGGATTTATACTGCATTTTCTTATCGCAATACTATTGGCAGAAATCTGATTTGCAACACACCTGACAGTGATGAGGGTATAGTTTATAAGATACCATGTTTATGTGGACATTTTTATATTGGACAATCTGGAAAATCATTAGATAAGCGAATTTTAAACCATAAGTATAATATAAGAACAAACAACAAAAGTAATGCCATTTGTATACATAATAATATATGTAGTTATCCAGTAGATTGGCAACAGTCACAAATTTTGTTCAAGAATACTGATTTTATAGAGAGGAATGTCATTGAATCAGCATGTATATTTTATAGTAGGAATAAGAATTTTAATTTATCTCCAGGCATATATAAATTGGATCCTTTTATCTTACACAGTATAAAGTGTCAATACAAACTTGAAAATGTTTTTCAATAGTTCTTTCTTTTTTGGCTTGTTTTATTTACTTGGGTGCTTGTCAAACATTCCATTACTTGCTTTCATGTTAATTTGTAATTTCAACTTTTACTATTTTATCCCATGTTAAGTGACTTTTGCCTGTTGGGCAGTAATAGTATAATTATATATATATATATATATATATATATATATATATATATATATATATATATATATATATATATATATTTTATGATTTGAAGCCTTTCCTGTATGTACAAACGTGTGTAATATTTCTTTGTATAATAAACGCTCCAAGAAGAGGTCCATTGGCGGACGAAACTGTTGAGCATTTCTACATATACACAACTTTCAATTTTCCTTATGTAGACTACTATATATATGTATATATATATATATATATATATATATACACACACACACACATATATATATATATATATATATATATATATATATATATATATATATATATATATATATAGTTGCTGCATTGTAAAGATAAAGGTAATTTTATTATACCTAAAATCTAAAAGTAATATGTATTCTAATAAACAAAATAATTTTTACAAATGTAAGATTAATTTAAATGCAGCTTTAAAAATGACTTTATGGTAACGATATATGTACTTTATTGCAATAACTTATCAAAAGAAAATTAAAATCAAATGGTATGCGATACCCATTACTTTACTTGAACACAGGTGTTAAAAATACACGTCTATTTCAACGTTCACAATTTTAGAGTATATCATTTGTAACGAGAGTCGTAGACCACATTTCCTATTTAGTGAGAGTATATTACATTTGTTTTTCCATGTATTTTCAGACACGTTACAGCTTCACTACATAAGAATAAATATATACAAACGCGATATTCCACCAACACACACATATACAGTATATAGTAAATGTATATAAAGTTCAAAAGTAAAATAACATTCATCTTCCTATTGACTTACATGAACACCGTCCAGATGAAAGTACTACCCTTTCCCTGGGTTGATATACTCGTACATTTTATGTTAATCTCTAGTCATTTTTACAAATACACATATCCATGGAAATGAAGTATGGAAGTTGAAATCTAACGAGACTAAAATGTTTGAAGTATAATTATAACAGATTTACTAAATCTAGTAGATAATAGTTACGCTAAGCGGTATCGTACTTTAAATAGGTAAAGAGAAAAGTGACCATCGTGACACCATCTTGATTTTCACTGTTTTTAAAGGTTTTTAAAGGTCGCTCATGAATGGCAGAGGCAAGGGACAGTGACATTGCCCTATAAATCAGGAAAATGCCCTAGAGACCGCCCATATATCATATGATCAGCGCCCAAGCCTCCTCTCCACCCAAGCTAGGACCAGGGAGGGCCAGGCAGTGGCTGCCGATGACTCAGCAGATAGACCTATAGGCTCCCCCAAACCCCCCAACCTTAGCTCACAAGGATGGTAAGGTTGCAGACACTAATGGCACTAACGAGTCTGAGCGGGAATCGAACCCCCGATTGGCTAACACTAGGCAGAGACGTTACCAATCAGGCATTGTTACCATAATGCCTTAAATCAGATACCTGATGAGAAGGTCAGGTTCCTGTAATGTCGATTACCATCGGAGAGGAAACTGGACGGCATTAGGATCTAAGGAGTTTGGGTCTTGGGGTCCTAGTAAGGCAATGAGGGGCAAGATGGCACAAGTCAATCAACATTGAAAATCAAGATGATGTGGCTGAGACTACTATTCTGTTTGCCTATGCCACATCAATGTCCCTTAGGTTATTAGAAATCTTTTGTATTTAAAATATGTTGTATTACAATAATACGTATGTATAATGAAACATTAGGGCCCTTTGTAAGGTTTCGGGTTATTAAAAAAACAGAATATATAGTATATACATATAGACATACATTCAATATATATATATTGATATATACACATCCGGTGCCTTGGATGACCGCAGAGGTAGCAGCAGTAGGGGATTCAGCATTATGAAGCTTCATCTGTGGTGGATAACAGGGGAGGGTTGGCTGTGGCACCGTAGCAGTACCAGCTGAACTCGGTGGAGTCCCTTGTCAAGCTGGGAGGAACGTAGAGAGTAGAGGTCCCCTTTTTGTTTTGTTTCATTTGTTGATGTCGACTATCCCCCAAAATTGGGAGAAGTGCCTTGGTATGTGTATGTATATATATATATATATATATATATATATATATATATATATATATTATATATATATATATATATATATATATATATAATCACATATGTGTGTATATAATATGTTAAAAATCTTTAGGCATTTAAGCAAAATCTCTCAAAACGAGTATAGAAGGGGTTTTACAATTGCTGAAGAGGGCGCTGAATTTGAATAAACATATAGCAAAGGCCAAATAAAAAGAATCTCTAGGATCTGAAATAAAATAAAATTCCTATAAACTGAATTATATTGGTTTAAAAGTACTTCAGTGCAGAAGAGGAACTTGGGCAAAATTCTACATATGTACTAGGAAGTAAATATAAGGAAGTTGAACAGGGAGATAGATAGAAGAAAAGAAACTGGAACGAATGTAAAGCAAACCGATAACAAGCGGATGCAGTTAGGGGCCGAAGCGACGTTACAAGTACTGTCATGCCTACAGTGTACCGCAAGACATGAGCTTATGGCACTTTCATATTACAGAGAAATTAATTTTGTCCAGCAATAGTGTTTGTTATACAGTATACAGTACTTGCAATAGGGCTCCTAAGCTATAAGGTTATTTGGTATACATTATATAACAGTTAGAATTATATCTTTTTAATGTGATTCCTCTCTCTATGTAGACACACAAATTATATATATATATATATATATATATATATATATAAATATATATATATATAATATATATATATAAATATATATATATATATATAATATATATATAAATATATATATATATATAATATATATATATATATATATATATATATATATATAATATATATATATAAATATATATATATATAATATATATATATATAAATATATATATATATATATATATATATATATATTATATATATAAATATATATATATATATATTATATATATATGTAAATAAATATATATATATATATATATATATATATATATATATATATATACACACACTACATATATGTGTGCTGTGGGGATATATATACATGTACTGTATATAAACATATCTATCTATCCATCTATGTATCTGTCTATCTATCTATCTATCTATCTATCTATCTATATATTATATATATACCGATATAAAGTGCTTGTGTGTGCATGCGCACCTGAATGCACAGGAACACTTGATGTTAAGATTCAAGAACCACAGAGAAAATGAAACAGGGTCAAGTTCCTGATCGGTTTCGCTTTGTTTATCTTCCGATATCTCAGAGAAATCTCAAAATAAACAAAGAGAAATCGGTTATGATTTATAGATTGTTTCAACTTGCATGCGGTTAATAGTACACACATACTGTACCCACACAACTAACTCTCTCTCTCTCTCTCTCTCTCTCTCTCTCTCTCTCTCTCTCTCTCTCTCTCTCTCTCTCTCTATATATATATATATATATATATATATATATGCGTGTGTGTGTGTCTGGATATTTATATTCTGGAACTGCATAGTGACTTGGCACAATTTTGTTTAATAAACTATTACAGAAATAAGAGTAGACGAATATCATATGAGAAGCTAAATGGCAGCAAATCCAGTTATCGACGTTGAGAAAGAGCAGGCGGCAACACACATTTTAGAAACGAGGTAAACTCTTACATAAAAGATTATTCTCTCTCTCTCTCTCTCTCTCTCTCTCTCTCTCTCTCTCTCTCTCTCTCTCTCTCTCTCTCTCTCTCTCTCTCTCTCTCAAGCTGTATTTAACAGATGATTGACGAAATGAAAGGTTTCCATTAATTAATCTTTTCTTTTCCAGTAGCCTCTTAGTCCTCTTTTGTTTATATTATGAAAAGGTCCTTTTATCTAACGGTCTTTAAGAATATAGTACAACGTCAGTGGAAAATTAACCGAAATATTGTAAGCCATTTCAATAACTTGAAAATATCTTTTATTGCGTGATAACGAAACTGCGTCTGACGTGTTTATCCTGTAAGTCATAGAATTCAAATGTGCAAAGAATGAATAGTCTATTACAGGAAGTAAAACTTACTCCATTTCTCTTGCATTTTTTTTTATCAAGTCGTGGCGCGTAAATATATATTTGAGCCCTCAAATACAGAGACAAGAATCATTCATAGTAATAATTAAAAAACTTATGAGATCCCCGAGATAATTTCTGAACAAGTTAAAAGAAATGTTTGAATGGAATATGAAGTTTCGATTTGAAATTATTGAGAAATTCGGCGCTACACCCGTCATGGATATTGATGGAAAAAATAAAAGTTCGTTCAACAAGCTGCTGCAATTTATGTTCCGTTGAATTGACTCTCTCTCTCTCTCTCTCTCTCTCTCTCTCTCTCTCTCTCTCTCTCTCTCTCTCTCTCTCTCTCTCTCCACTTAGGCAGTGCCAAATTTACTTAATCCAAAGAACGAATTTCCTTCTAACCTGCAGCGACGCTTTCCGCCTTTAAAGCCAGAAATTCTCTTATTTCTTTCCCTTCCCCCACTTTGACTCTCGCCTGAAAATGCCAATTTTCTCGTATTCGAGAACTAAATAACTTTCTTGCAAGGAAATTCTTTGTTTATTTTGTTCTCTAGGAAGGAAACTACTTAGAATATTCTTAAAATAAATGTCATAATACTGTGTACATGGAACGAGGGTTTATTGTAAAAAAAAAAAAATAAACA
>NC_090740.1:27024475-27026394 GCF_036898095.1 Palaemon carinicauda
GAGAGAGAGAGAGAGAGAGAGAGAGAGAGAGAGAGAGAGAGAGAGAGAGAGAGAGAGAGAGAGAGAGAGAGTTATGGCCACAGTGCTTTAGAAATCTTCCCTCCTAACGATTCAATTACGCCTCCTTAACCATTGTAACAAGCATAATTATTGTGGAGCTGAACAAGTATCGTTCCCATCTCAACTCTGAATAGCATGAGAGCAAATGACAATTACTCTCCCAATTAAACGCAGCCCAATCGCAATGGAATTAGACACTGGAAGTTCCAATTTGCTGGTCCCATTTTTTGGTCTTTCGGAAACAATGGCAAGCAATGGAGACGGGTAAATTGGAGGTTTCTGAATGCTTAATGCAAGACTTGGGTCGATCAGATGAGGGAAGAAGATTTTAATGGGTTTCCACGATAACAAACGAGTTTTCTTTGCTTCGAATATTCAAGCGATTAAAATGGAAATATTTCGACGGAAATGTAGCGAAAGCTTCTGAGAGAGAGAGAGAGAGAGAGAGAGAGAGAGAGAGAGAGAGAGAGAGAGAGTTCTAATGCCTAAAAATAAGTTCTTATACCTACTGTAAATAAACACGTCAGAATAGAATTCTAATTATTTTACACGAATCTCTCTCTCTCTCTCTCTCTCTCTCTCTCTCTCTCTCTCTCTCTCTCTCTCTCTCTCTCTCTCTCAAAACAGCCCTCCAGCTTAAGCTTTTAAGTCTTCCTTCCCCTTTGTTAAGCTCTGTTTCCTTTTAATTACCTTCCTTTGGTGATTCTGTTTTATCTGGAACTGAATGAAAAGATGAGAATATTCTGAGTAATATTATGTTTCCATTAACATATCTTTCCAGTTACTGTCAGTAAACTTGAAGAGAAATCCTTGCTTATCTCTTCATCAATTTGTTTGTTTATCCTTCTACGAAATGTGATGTTCAGCACAAACTCATCACAGCAGCACATAATTATGGCAGGATTGTATCTTAGAAAAACATTAGGCATTCCTTCACGGTTTTCTTTAATGAAAAACCGTTGTGGTGGGTAATCAAAAGGTCTCATCTAGCAAATCCTCAACGTGTTTCTTGTTTATTTACATATACTTCAAGATATGCTAGTTGTACACTACATCTATTGAAGGTTAAAGGTGTTTGGTTTCAGTTCCAGTTTCATCAGAATAGATGCTCCCCAGAATGTCAGCCGGGTAAGCCCTAACCCTCACGGAGGTGCCCAGCCAAAGCAGTGACCTCCCCAGTGAACAGCTTAAACTAACGGTCCCGGGCTTGGATCGATCCGCCGCCATGCGAATGCTAGGCAAACACGTTACCACTGTACTAGCCAGAAGGCTTATGACGGAGTATATAAATTTGAGAGAAGGTTAGTATACATTTTTCGCCATTTTTACTTTTCTCATGAACGTAACCTATATGAGATCAATGACATTACAGGGAAGACCGGAACCTTGGTTGAATTTCCGTTAGCATTAGCTCTCTTTAGTGGGGTGCGTTGGCAACAGATGGCGTTACGACATTGTGCAGTAGTCGTCTGCTGCTTGTTTACTTCAGTTTTTAACCCATTATCAATGACGTCGCCATACATTGTTAACTTTTGGATTACTATGGACCAGAATCACACTTCTACTTATATTCCCCTTTATTCACTACCTACACATACATACAATCACATGCCTTCACAATAACACCATGGATATTACTTTAAAACCTCAACTAATGCATTTTAGCAATATGGTTTAAAAATTAATACTATGCCATCGAAGGCTCACTCATATTACACGGGAAACAACATTTTCTACAAGTCGAAGTTATGAAATAATGCAACATATTTCTCAATCCAATAAACTTTCACTAATTGTCTTGATAAATCACAACATCACGAACATAACTTAGCATGCATCATAATACCATTAGATGATTT
>NC_090740.1:27034394-27039394 GCF_036898095.1 Palaemon carinicauda
GCAAATTTTATTCATTAAAAAGTAAAATCACGTTCACTTCTGATGATGCCAAAAATGAAAAATGTATCATTTGCAAAGTTCCTAAAAACGCACTCATTTTTTTAATCATTATTATTACATATCCAGGAAAAAAATATTCTCCAGCTAAGCTTGTTCCCTTTATTGTCCCTAAATTGACAATATAATAACAATAATGATTATGGAGTTGAAATTAAATTGTCACATTCTACGTTTTTTTTTTTTTTTTTTTTTTGCCGTTGAGTCAGATGGTGGTTGCAGCATAGAAGATAACGAAGAGTTGGCATACTACCTTATTTGTATGTGCTTTGCCTGTTACAGAGTTATTACATAGGATCCCCAACCCCACCCTCAAAGCAGACATGCATGTGAAAGAGGCTGACCTGCCCTAGAAAGTTATACTGTTACTGGGTCGTCTTGCTGAACATAGAGTACTCTAGCTAGACATACACATGTTTTAGGTGGTCAACGAGGATTATAATACTCTATACCACGAATGTTGAGGAGAAAAGCTTTCGAAGTATGATGGATGACAAGGAATGAGCCTGTATGCCGTGGTTTGCAAGTGTCGGTGCACATAAATAAGCGTTTTGCCGTGTGTAGGTCTTTCGGCATGTGCTGCTTTGTTAGGTCTTGTAAGCGTGATGAAAGGGGTAAATTTAACAATTTGACATATGTGCTGGAGATCATCAGTGGAGGTGGAGGACAAAAGATCTGTGGGGACGAACAATAGTCACTGATAGTAGTCTCAGTCCAAGGAAAACCCAGGGAAAGTTGTGGAAACGAGCTGGAGTCGGTGCAGTGGGATATCAAAGCTGCTTTGAGGGTATGAAGAAAAGATTCCACCATTCCGTTGGCTGCAGAGTTATAAGCAGTATGTGATGTAGGGTAATGCCGAGAAAATACCCTAATGATGTCCACAACTGAGAGTGGAAAGTGGTACCGCTGTCATGAGTAATACACTTTCGGATTCTGATTTTGCTATCATCTGGAAAGTAAAGCAAAAGTACATGAGGTGCATACTGCATCTTGCATGGGGATAGTTTCAGGCCAGTGGGCGGAGAGATTGATTACTGTGAAAAGGTAACAGTGTCCCTGTGACATGAGTAGGAAACCAATTATGTCAACGTGAATGTGGTCAAAAGGACACTGAGGTTGATGAAAAGTTCCCACACCCAAATCTGTGCGTCGGATTAGACTCAATTCTTGGTATATCATAACTTAAACTCCAATATCTGTACAGTAGATCAGTGAAAGGGATATAAGTAGCCATGGATCAACAAGAACACCTGTTGGAGCATGGAGGCATGTATCCAGTGTTTGGTCTATCATTACTGACGTCAAAGAGGAAGGTGGCGTTGGAGTCATTTAGGACAATGTCTTCCCAATAGAGTGACGTGCAGGCTGTCCTGGTTTGGTACTTGGTGTGCTTTCACTGTGCTTCAGCCAAGGCCTTGTAATCCATTATCAGGTAGATTCCGGCCAGTGTGTTTCTGTAAAAAGCAACGGTGACGGGATTCATTTTGGTAGCGGAAATGATACACAGAAAATACACCGCCATTAGTATGCAGTCGAAGGCACAGTAGCTGGATTCTGCCTTAGACAAATTGCTACAGAGGAAGGGCAATGGGCAGAGCATTTTGTTGATCTTTTATTCAAGTACTGCTACTACAGCTATGTCACTGACATCAATGGAGAGTAGGAGGGATGCAGTTGGCACGAGAAAGGTAAGAGCAGTGGCAGATGATAGGACTTTCTGTGCATTAGAGAAGGCCCCTTCCTGAAGGGGGACCCTCTTCAGGTACTTGGCTTACCCTTGAGAAAGTGGTAGAGGGCGGCAAGTGCGGCGGCGATTGCTAGCAAGAATAGGTGATAATAGTTCACCATGCCCAAGAACTGCAGCGTTTTGATATTGATATTCACAAGAATCGGTGATAATAGTTCATTCACCATGCCCAAGAACTGCAGCGTTTTGATATTGATATTCACAAGAATCGGTGATAATAGTTCATTCACCATGCCCAAGAACTGCAGCGTTTTGATATTGATATTCACAAGAATCGGTGATAATAGTTCATTCACCATGCCCAAAAACTGCAGCGTTTTGATATTGATATTCACAAGAATCGGTGATAATAGTTCACCATGCCCAAAAACTGCAGCGTTTTGATATTGATATTCACAAGAATCGGTGATAATAGTTCACCATGACCAAGAACTGCAGTGTTTTGATATTGATATTTACAAGAATCGGTGATAATAGTTCACCATGCCCAAGAACTGCAGTGTTTTGATATTGATATTCACAAGAATCGGTGATAATAGTTCGCCATGCCCAAGAACTGCAGTGTTTTGATATTGATATTCACAAGAATCAGTGATAATAGTTCGCCATGCCCAAGAACTGCAGTGTTTTGATATTGATATCTACAAGAAACCATAATCGATAAAAGTCACCACACCACAGGATAATAGGTAATTTGAAACCCCAATGCCTTGCCAAGCTTCCCGTATAATAATGCACACCTATATCTACCGAAGAAAATAAATTGACTCATTTATAAATGGTTAGTAAACTAGAACGACATAGACAAATGAAAAAAAATAAGGCAAATCACAGATCAATGTACAGTAAAATTATTTTCATGGAGAAAATGCTGTGGAAAAGTAATCAGAATAGCAACCTGCAATAAAATGGAAAGTTTGAGAGAAAACAATAAAATTCTTGTACAGAGGAAATAAGAGGAGAGGGGTATGCTGGAATGTTCGGGAAAAAAAGACCACACTCTCTCTCTCTCTCTCTCTCTCTCTCTCTCTCTCTCTCTCTCTCTCTCTCTCTCTCTCTCTCTCTCTCTCTCTCTCTCTATTTTCATTACGTACCCTCAAACAAATGAAGCTATTTGTGTATGTATGTATGTATGTATGTATATCAACCATAAACGGGATTTAATACCCATTACAAACTTGAGAATAGATATCAACTGACATATCTTTTATGATAAATGGCTTTGAGGTACAGGTTGGGAATATATAACCAGCCAGCAGTTGGATAAACAGCATATTCAATATTTGATATTCACATCAGTTGAAGTTACGTTGTTTGTGACAAACGATCATCATAAATAGCCAGGTGTTGCAAAATCATTAATGGGCTATAAGGGTTCAGATTGGTCAATTTCAAGTTTAAGAACAGATTCCTGAAGTCCACAGGACTATGCACAGTAGATTTGGAATGAACTTATATCTCTAGTATTGGTAGTAAGTTGGCCAAAGCACCAACCAACCGTTGAGATACTACCGCTAGAGTTATTGGGTCCTGAGACTGGCCAGACAGTAGGCTACTATATTAGATCCCTCTCCCTGATTACGGATCATTTTTCTTATGCTTACACATACACTAAATGGTCTGACTATTCTTTCCACATTCTCCTCTGTCCTCATATACTTGACAATACTAAGATTACCAAACAATTCTTCACTCAAATGGGTTAACTGCAATTGTTCAGTGGCTACTTTCCTCTTGTTAAGGATAAAAGAGACTCTTTAGCTTTGGTAAGTAACTCTTCTAGGAGAGGGACACTCCAAAATCAAACCAGTGTTCTTTAGTCTTGGGTAGTGGCATAGCCTCTGTACCATGATTTTCAACGGTCTTGGGTTAGAGTCCTCTTGCTTGTGGGTACATTGGGACTCACTTATCTATCTTATTTCTCTTCCTCTTGTTATTTTTTGAAGATTTTATAGTTTACGTTTTAAAGATTTATTTTAAATATCTTACTCTTAAAATATTTTCTTTAATTGTTCATTACTTTTGTTCTAGTCTATTTTCGCATTTTCTTTTCTCACTGGGCTAATTTCCAAGTTGAACCCCTTGGACTTATAGCATTAATAATAATAATAATAATAATAATAATAATAATAATAATAATAATAATAATAATAATAATAATGGATCATTGATAATATAACAATATACTGCTGGGATCGCTTCGACTCGACTTCACCGCCTCGAATCCTTGCCGAGTCAGAAGCATTTATCATAAAATAATATTTAGTGATTATACATTGGCAAGTCTGTATTCTATATTAACTCCTTTTTGTAGTTGATATTTTCATTCATCCAAGTCATTTGTGTTAGTGACAAATGGTCACAAATATATATTATAGGAAATAGTTTCAATTATTTGAGGGGGACGTAACAAAAAGAACAATATGAATATGAAGCATAAAATAAAGAAATAATTCTAATCTATGTCTGCGAGTGTTTGCGTGCATTAATTGTGTAATCAGATGTGTATAGCCTGAAATAAAGAAATACTCTATGCAGAAATTAAAACCTGTATAATCCTTAAAAAAAATTACTAAATAAACCTGAATATGATACTGTTCATGCCAGCTTCCTGGACCAGGGTTCGATTCCCGGCCGGTCAGAAGCTATTGTCCTTTGAGTGGTTCCGCCTAAGGAATCCAGACATTAAGGTATTAAAATATATGGCTTATTTGAATATATATATATATATATATATATATATATATATATAATATATATATATATATATATATATATATATATTATATATAATATACATATATATATATACTATATATGTATATACAGTATATTATATAATATATATATAATATATATACATATATATATATATATATATATATATATATATATATATATATATATATATATATATATATATATGTATATACAGTATATATATAATTAAGATTTAAGGTAATGAGAGAGAGAGAGAGAGAGAGAGAGAGAGAGAGAGAGAGAGAGAGAGAGAGAGAGAGAGAGAGAGAGAGAGAGAGAGAAATTTAAACGAATAACCCAGTGATGATGAAGGAAAGTGATTATGCTTCCAGGTCTTTATCCGTAAAGTCTCCATAACCATTCCCATCATTAGGCAGCCATCTTCCCTCTGCCACATTGAGCCCTTTCAAATCCTGATCTTCATCCCCCTAACAGC
>NC_090740.1:27051894-27064394 GCF_036898095.1 Palaemon carinicauda
TGCAACACTTCACGATCTGTATGTACTGTAGCTATGGAAGTTTACGCAATGAACATTGGGAGAAGGATTTCACTTTCCTCACAGAGCTCGCGTTCTGGCAGAACAGGTAACTGACTGTGAGAATTTAGTTACAGCTACAGGATGAACTGGAGGCTATTCGGAACACCTTCATCTACAGATAGTTTGGATAGTTGCTGCCGAAGTTGGCGAGCTTTGAATATCATAATGTAAGCACCTTGAAGGATAATTTGCTTGCAGTTTAGCGACGATGTCCTATAATTGGATTGCATTGGTGCAAAGCGGTGAGCGACATTTGTTTCTTCAAAATTCGGCATTGGAGAAAGAACATATTAGGACAGCATTGGTAAATATATTGTGTTGCTCTTCGTTGACTTTAGTATGATGGGGTATAGCGCATGACGAGAAATCAATGGCATCCATGTCTTTACCCATAGCCCTTATATGTAAAGATATGAAAGCCATCGATTTCTCCGAGGAATCTGACGAACCGAAGACAAACAGCACTGAAATGTCTCTTGAAATCTCGAAGGAGACTGGCAAACTAAGCAAAAAAGATCTTGAAAAACTATAAAAGACAGAAGAGAATAGAGAAGGTAAGCCCTTATATGAAGAAGCATAAAAAATGGCATTTAATAATAGAGGTAAGTCACCTAAAAACTTTTGGTCAAATAACCTCTAGTATTAGCGGTTAGTCGCCTTAAAACAGAGGTCTCAAAGAGCCTCTAGTGCTAGAAATAAGGCACCCAAAATAAGGTAAAAGAGCTTATAATGTTTGAGGTAAGGGGATTAAAAAAAGGTCAAAGAAACTCTAATACTAGAGTATAGCACCTGAAAATAGAGGTCAAAGAGCTTGTAATGCTAAACGTAAGGAGCCTCAAAATAGAGATCAAAGACCCTCTAATGTTAAAAGTAAGGAGCCTAAAAATAGAGGTCAAAGAGCCTCTAATGCTAAAAGTGAAAGCCTCAAAACAGAGGTCAAAGAGCCTCTAATGCTCAAAGTAAGGAGCCTCAAAATAGAGGTCAAAGACCCTCTAATGCTAAAAGTAAGGAGCCTAAAAATAGAGGTCAAACCGCCTCTAATGCTAAAAGTAAGGAGCCTCAAAATAGAGGTCAAAGAGCCTCTAATACTTGAAGTATGGAGCCTCAAAATAGAGGTCAAAGACCCTCTCATGCTCGAATTAAGGAGCCTCAAAATAGAGATCAAAGACCCTCTAATGCTAAAGGTAAGGAGCCTCGAAATGGAGGTCAAAGACCCTCAAATGCTAAACGTAAGGAGCCTCAAAATAAAGGTCAAAGACCCTCTAATACTTGAAGTATGGAGCCTCAAAATAGAGGTCAAAGACCCTCTAATACTTGAAGTATGGATCCTCAAAATAGAGGTCAAAGAGCATCTAATGCTCAAAGTAAGGAGCCTCAAAATAGAGATCAAAGACCCTCTAATGTTAAAAGTAAGGAGCCTCAAAATAGAGGTCAAAGACCTTCTTATTCTAAAAGCAGGAAGCCTCAAAATAGAGGTCAAAGAGCATCTAATACTTGAAGTATGGAGCCTCAAAATAGAGGTGAAAGACCCTCTAACGCTAAAAGTAAGGAGCCTCAAAATAGAGGTCAAAGACCCCCTAATGCTAAATGTAAGAAGCCTCAAAATAGAGGTCAAAGAGCATCTAATACTAAACGCAAGGAGCCTCAAAATAGAGATCAAAGACCCTCTAATGCTGAAAGTAGGGAGCCTCAAAATACAGGTCAAAGAGCCTCTAATGCTAAACATAAGGAGCCTGCAAATAGATATCAAAGACCCTCTAATGCTAAATGTAAGGAGCCTAAAAACAGAGGCCAAAAAGACTCTAAAGCTAAAAGTAAGGAACCACAAAATAGAAGTCAAAGACTCTCTAATGCTAAAAGTAAGGAGACTCAAAATAGAGATCAAAGACCCTCTAATGCTAAACGTAAGGAGCCTCGAAATAGAGGTTAAAGACCCTCTAATGCTAAACGTTAGAAGCCTCAAACTAGAGGTCAAAGACCCTCTAATGCTAAACGTAAGGAGCCTCAAAATAAAGGTAAAAAAGCCTCTAATGCTAATAGTAAGGAGCCTCAAAATAGAGGTCAAAGAGCCTCTAATGCTAATCGTAAGAAGCCTCGAAATAGAGGTCAAAGAGCCTCTAATACTTGAAGTATGGAGCCTTAAAACAGAGGTGAAAGACTCTCTAATGCTAAAAGTAAGGAGCCTCAAAATAGAGGTCAAAGACCCTCTGATGGTAAAAGTAAGGAGCCTCAAAATAGAAGTCGAAGAGACTCTAAAGCTAAAAGTAAGGAGCCTCAAAATAGAGGTCAAAGACCCTCTATTGCTAAAAGTAAGGAGCCTCAAAATAGAGGTCAAAGACCCTCAAAAGCTAAAAGTAAGGAGCCTCAAAATACAGGTCAAAGACCCTCTAATCCTAAACATAAGGACCCTCAAAATAGAGGTTAAAGACCCTCTAATGCTAAACGTAAGAAGCCTCAAAATAGAGGTCAAAGAGCCTATAATGCTCAAATTAAGGAGCCTCAAAATAGAGGTCAAAGTCCCTCTAATGCTAAACGTAAGGAGCCTCAAAATAGAGGTCAAACAGCCTCTAATGCTAATAGTAAAGAGCCTCAAAATAAAGGGTAAAGAGCCTCTAATGCTAATCGTAAGAAGCCTCAAAATAGAGGTCAAAGAGCATCTAATACTTGAAGTATGGAACCTCAAAATAGAGGTGAAAGACCCTCTAACGCTAAAAGTAAGGAGCCTGAAAATAGAGGTCAAAGACCCCCTAATGCTAAATGTAAGGAGCCTCAAAATATAGGTCAAAGAGACTCTAAAGCTAAAAGTAAGGAGCCTCAAAATAGAGGTCAAAGAGACTCTAATGCTGAAAGTGAGCAGTCTCAAAATAGAGGTCAAAGACCCTCTAATGCTAATCGTAAGAAGCCTCAAAATAGAAGTCAAAGAGCCTATAATGCTAAAAGTAAGGAGACTCAAAATAGATGTGTAAGACCCTCTAATACTAAAAGTAAGGAGACTCAAAATAGAGGTCAAAGACCCTCTAATGCTAAACGTAAGAAGCCTCAAAACAGAGGTCAAAGACCCTCTAATGCTAAAAGTAAGGAGACTCAAAACAGAGGTCAAAGAGACTCTAAAGCTAAAAGGAGCCTAAAAATTGAGGTCAAAGACCCTCTAATGCTAAAAGTAAGACTACTTAAAATAGAGGTCAAAGACCCTCTAATGCTAAACGTAAGAAGCCTCAAAACAGAGGTCAAAGAGACTCTAAATCTAAAAGTAAGGATCCTCAAAATAGAGGTCAAAGACCCTCTAATGCTAAAAGTAAGGAGCCTCAAAATAGAGGTCAAAGACCCTCTAATGCTAAACGTAAGGAGCCTTAAAATAGAGGTCAAAAACCCTCTAATGCTAAACGTAAGGAGCCTCAAAATAGAGGTCAAAGACCCTCTAATGATAAACGTAAGGAGCCTCAAAATACAGGTCAAAGACCCTCTAATGCTAAACGTAAGGATCCTCAAAATATAGGTCAAAGACCCTCTAATGCTGAAAGTAAGGAGACTCAAAATAGAGGTCAAAGAGACTCTAAAGCTAAAAGTAAGGAGCCTCAAAATAGAGGTAAAAGACCCTCTAATGCTAAAAGTAAAGAGCCTCAAAATACAGGCCAAAGACCCTCTAATACTAAACGTAAAGAGCCTCAAAATAGAGGTCAAAGACCCTCTAATGCTAAAAGTAAGAAGCCTCAAAATAGAGGTCCAAGACCCTCTAAAGCTAAAAGTAAGGAGCCTCAAAACAGAGGTCAAAGAGACTAAAGCTAAACGTAAGGAGCCTCAAAATAAAGATCAAAGACCCTCTAATGTTAAAAGTAAGGAGCCTCAAAATAGAGGTCAAAGACCCTCTAATGCTAAACGTAAGGAGCCTCAAAATAGAGGTCAAAGACCCTCTAATGCTAAACGTAAGGAGCCACAATAGATGTCAAAGAGCCTCAAATGTTAAAAGTAAGGAGCCTCAAAATAGAGGTCAAAGACCCTCAAATGCTAAAAGTAAGGAGCCTCAAAATAGAGGTGAAAGACCCTCTAATGCTAAACGTAAGGAGCCTCAAAATAGAGGTTAAAGACCCTCTAATGCTAAAAGTAATGAGCCTCAAAATAGGGGCCAAAGACCCTCTAATGCTAAACGTAAGGAGCCTCAAAATGGAGATCAAAGACCCTCTAATGCTCAAAGTAAGGAGCCTCAAAATAGAGGTCAAACAGCCTCTAATGCTAAAGGTAATGAGCCTCAAAACAGAGGTCAAAGACCCTCTACTGCTAAAAGTAAGGAGCCTCAAAATAGAGGTCAAAGAGACTCTAATGCTAAAAGTGAGCAGTCTCAAAATAGAGGTCAAAGAGCCTCTAATGCTAAACGTAAGGAGCCTCAAAATAGAGGTAAAAAACCCTCTAATGCTCAAAGTAAGGAGCCTTGAAAAAGAGGTCAAAGAGCCTCTAAAGCTAAAAGTAAGGAGCCTCAAAATGGAGGTCAAAGGGCCTCTAATGCTAAAAGTAAGGAGCCTCAAAATAGAGGTCAAAGACCCTCTAATAATAAAAGTAAGGAGCCTCAAAATAAACTTCAAAGACCCTCTCATGCTAAAAGTAAGGAACCTCAAAACAGAGGTCAAAGAGACTCTAAAGTTGAAAATAAGGAGCCTCAAAACAGTGGTCAAAGAGACTCTAAAGCTAAAAGTAAGGAGCCTCAAAATAGAGGCCAAAGACTCTCTAATGCTAAAAGTAATGAGCCTCAAAATAGAGGTCAAAGTCCCTCTAATGCTAAACGTAAGGAGCCTCGAAATAAAGGTCAAAGACCCTCTAATGCTAAAAGTAAGGAGCCTCAAAACAGAGATCAAAGACCCTCTAATGCTAAAAGTAAGGAGCCCCAAAACAGAGGTCAAGGAGACTCTAAAGCTAAAAGTAAGTAGCCTCAAAATAGAGGTGAAAGAGCCTCTAATGCTAAAAGTAAGGAGCCTCTAAAAAGAGGTCAAAGACCCTCAATTGTTAAAAGTAAGGAGCCTCAAAATAGAGGTCAAAGACCCTCTAATGCTAAACGTAAGGAGCCTCAAAATGGAGATCAAAGACCCTCTAATGCTAAAAGTAAGGAGCCTCAAAATAGAGGTCAAAGACCCTCTAATGCTAAAAGCAAGGAGCCTCAAAATAGAGGTCAAAGACCCTCTCATGCTAAAAGTAAGGAGCCTAAAAATAGAGGTCAAACAGCCTCTAAAGCTAAACGTAAGGAGCCTCAAAATAGAGGTCAAAGACCCTCTAATGCTCAACGTAAGGAGGCTCAAAATAGAGGTCAAAGACCCTCTAATGCTAAAAGTAAGGAGACTCAAAACAGCGGTCAAAGAGACTCTAAAGCTAAAAGTAAGGAGCCACAAAATTGAGGTCAAAGACCCTCTTATGCCAAAAGTAAGGAGCCTCAAAATAGAGGTCAAAGACCCTCTAATGCTAAAAGTAAGGAGCCTCAAAACAGAGGTCAAAGAGACTCTAATGCTAAAAGTAAGGAGCCTCAAAATAGAGGTCAAAGACCCTCTAATGCTAAACGTAAGAAGCCTCAAAATAGAGGTCAAAGACCCTCAAATGCTAAAAGTAAGGAGCCTCAGAATAAAGGTCAAAGACCCTCTAATGCTAAAAGTGAGGAGACTCAAAACAGAGGTCAAAGAGACTCTAAAGCTAAAAGTAAGGAGCCTAAAAATAGAGGTCAAAGACCCTCCAATGCTAAAAGTAAGGAGCCTCAAAATACAGGTCAAAGACCCTCTAATGCTAAACGTAAGGAGCCTCAAAATAGAGGTCAAAGACCCTCTAATACTAAAAGTAAGGAGCCTCAAAATAGAGATCAAAGACCCTCTAATGCTAAACATAAAGAGCCTCAAAATAGAGGTCAAAGAGACTCTTAAGCTAAACGTAAGGAACCTCAAAATAGAGGTCAAAGACCCTCTAAAGCTAAAAGTAAGGAGCCTCAAAATAGAGGTCAAAGACCCTCTAATGCTAAACGTAAGGAGCCTCAAAATAGAGGTCAAAGAACCTCCAATGCTAAAAGTAAGGAGCCTCAAAATAGAGGTCAAAGACCCTCTAATGCTAAAAGTAAGGAGAGTCAAATTAGAGTTCAAAGACCCACTAATGCTAAACGTAAGGAGCCTCAAAATAGAGGTCAAAGACCCTCAAATGCTAAAAGTAAGGAGCCTCAAAATAAAGGTCAAAGACCCTCTAATGCTAAAGTAAGGAGCCTCAAAATAGAGGTCAAAGACCCTCTAATGCTACAAGTAAAGAGCCTCAAAAAAGAGTTCAAAGACCCTCTAACGCTAAACGCAAAGAGCCTCAAAATAGAGGTCAAAGACCCCCTAATGCTAAAAGTAATGAGCCTCAAAATAGAGGTCAAAGACCCTCTAATGCTAAACGTAAGGAGCCTCAAAATGGAGATCAAAGACCCTCTAATGCTAAAAGTAAGGAGCCTCAAAATAGAGGTCAAAGACCCTCTAATACTAAAAGTAATGAGCCTCAAAATAGAGGTCAAAGACCCTCTAATGCTAAAAGTAAGGAGCCTCAAAATGAAGGTCAAAGAGACTTTAATGCTAAAAGTGAGCAGTCTCAAAATAGAGGTCAAAGAGCCTCTAATGCTAAACGTAAGGAGCCTCAAAATAGAGGTAAAAAACCCTCTAATGCTCAAAGTAAGGAGCCTCAAAATAGAGGTAAAAGAGCCTCTAATGCTAAAAGTAAGGAGCCTCAAAATGGAGGTCAAAGACCCTGTAATGCTAGAAGTAAGGAGCCTCAAAATAGAGGTGAAAGAGCCTCTAATGCTAGAGGTAAAGGACTTCAAATTAGAGATCAAAGAACATATAATGCTAAGATTATAGTACCTCAAAATAGAGGTCATAGAGCCCTTTATACTAAAGGTATGGCACCTCAAAATAGAGTTTAAATATCCTCTAATGTTGGAAGTATGGCACCGCAAAATAAAATGTCAAAGAGCCTCTAATGTTAGAGGTAAGGTAGCTCAAAATAGAGGCCAAATAGTCTGGCCTATTCTCTGTATATTCACCCTATGCATTGGTTTCCTGCGAGCCAGCGCTTTTCTGCGCCTTCACGAAAACCTGTGCTTCAGCAGAAGCTGAGCACCAGCGGCATCCTGTGCGCCAACGCTCCAGTACTCTCCTTCGCACTCGCGCGAAAGGCAAAAAGAATGAAAACTTTTTGACAGGTTAAAATTGCCCTGTTCCCCTCCCCGAAAACGCATGACAGCATGCCCGCCGGGCAAAAAGGAAAGGCTTCACAGAAGGGTTCAAGATCCCAAAGATTCCATCTTCCAAGGCGAAGCAAATGATTCCCCTGAAGAAAGAAAAGATGAATACTGTGAAGAACTGCAGAGTATAATAGGTGAGAACCTAGAGAGATATGAAAGTTGTGATTAATGACTTCAATGCTAAATTTGGAAGGAATAATCAAGGGATAGAAAATGTGATGGGTGTTGAGGTTCTTGGCAAAGTTGCAAATGAAAATGGGGCACATTTTATAAGTTATTGTTCAATAAACAATCTTGTTACTGGAGGTACTCTTTTCCAGCACAAGGAGATCCACAAATATACAAGGACTTCACCATGTGGCAATTACAAATATCAAATAGATCACATAGCCCTTGATAAAGAGAGAAGGAGGACTCTGGGAAAAGTAATAAGCTATAGAGGTGCAGTTATTAGTAGTGATCACCAGCTCCCCATTGCCACACAAAAATTAAAACTGAAAGCACCCAACAGAAATGTAGATAGAATACCTAAGTTTGATACAACTAAGCTTCTAGAGGATGAGCACAGAAATCTTTGTAACTGAATGTAGGAATCGATTTATAGTCTTAAGAGACTTTAAGAGACGAAGTTTTGTGACATGCAGTTACAAGGAGAAAACCATGGATATCAAATGATACTTGGGATACTATAAAAAGAAGACAAAGACAGAAATTGATTTCTTAAAGTTTTCGAGGAAGTAATGAAAATTACAAGTCAGAGCATGCCAAGAATTTCAGTATTGATAGTGAGGTCAAAAGAAATATCAGGAATGATTGGAGAGAATATTTAGACAGGAGAGCAGATGAGGCTGACAAAGCTATGAATTCAGGGAGTGGCTTTGTTGTAGGAATTGCTCTTGGAATTATTAATGGAATCTCTACGGGAAAAAGAAGCATATATGCATCAAAAAGAAAGATGGATCTGTTATAACAAAAGAACATGAAGAAAAGTAACGTTGGATTGAACACTTTAGTGAGGTCATGAATAGGAAATACGAAGGGAATAATTTGGTTGATATACATGAAACTGATGAAGACCTTGATGTGCCCAAGAAGGACTTAGGTGTGTTTGAAGTCGAAGCTATTCTTGAAAAAACTCAAAAGATGGAAAGCCCCTGGATACGAAGGAATAACTGCTGAGATGATATCGCCTGAAAATGAAGTGACTCACAGATTACCTACAAGATTATTTTGTAGAATGTGGCGTGAAGAGGCAAAGCCTTATGTATGGGAGCTAGGAGTGCTGGTGAAAATGACAAAAAAAGATCTGACTGATTGCAATCATTACAGAGGCATCACACTTACGTCAGCTGTCATGAAAATATATAGAATGCTCATTCTAAAGAGACTAGATTGATGAAAAGTTGAGAGATGAACAAGCAGGATTTAGAAAAGGTAGAAGTTGTACTTTCCAAATTTTCATTTAAGACATGTGGTACAGCAATATGTAGAATATAGAATTCCACTTTTGATGGTATATGTGGGCTATGAAAAAGCTTTTGATTATGTGGTCTGGCAAATTTTGTGGAGAGTCCTGCGACATTATGGAGTTCCTCTCAAATATGTAAATTTAATTGTCTGTTCATAAGCATAGCAAATGCAAAGTTAATGTTAGTGGCGTCTTATCAAACGAATTTCCAGTGAAAAGTAGAGTACTCTAAGGGAATGTGTTGTTACCTATGTTGTTTATCCTCCTCGTAGATTTTGTAATGCATAGATCGGTTGGGGATGGTGGAGAAGGATTGGACTGGATTGGTAACAGAAAATTAGCAGACCTGGAGTATGCTAATGACGCTGTCCTAATTAGCAGAACACCACAGTGCTTGGAAAGCTTGCTTACCAGAATGCATGAAAAATCACATGAAGTTAGGCTCGAGACAAATAGAAGAAAGACAGATGATAAGAACGGAATATGCAATGGAAGATGAAATATCATTGGAAGGATAAAGGATTAATGAGGTAGAATTATTTAAATATTTAGGAACTATGATATCTAATATAGAAGCTTTAGAATTTGAGTTTAATGAAAGATTGAAAAAGGCATATCAGAGAATGGCTAGGTTAAGTCAAATTTGGAAATCAGGTCGCCTAAAATTACATATAATAATCAGGCTAAATATCAGTTTAGTGAGATCGGTGTTACTGTATGGTCGTGAATCTTGGTACATTAATGAAACTCATTTTGTAGATTTGAGAACAAAGCCCTCAGAAGAATATTGGGTGTTAAATGACAGGACAGGATTAGAAATGAAACTAAGAGAGATTACTCGAGCGCCACATGTGGATGAGATCATGGTGAGGGGTAGATGGAGATGGTTTGGGGATGCTCTTTGTTCTCCCTAAGAGACATTAGTTCACCAAACTTTAAACTGGCCTCCACAAGGCACTAGAAGAGTTGGAAGACTCAGAAATATAAAGCATGAAGTAGGATATTGTGATTGGAGAAGTATTGAATTAAACGCTGAAGATAGAGACAACTAGCGAAATCTAATTGAGGCCCTTTGCGTCAATAGGCGTGGGAGGAGATGATGATGATGATATGTGGGCAGTGGCTTCAAGCATCTAGCTCAAGGCGAGTCACTTAACCTCCTTCCTCTAAAATCCCTTTTGTTGCTCTACCAATGCAAAATAATGGAAGATCCTTAATATTTTCCAAAATAATTTGAATTTCTTTTTTATTTCTTTTATTTTAGGTATAAATAAATCCTTATCATTCACTGTCGGGACTATCCTAGCAGTTCAATTATTACTATTTATTACCCTGGTCAATTTAGATTTTTTTGTATTTACGTTAGTGTTTGCAGACATTTTTTCTTAAAGAATCGAGAGATATTTGGTTGCTTTGTATTTCCATGATTTGTCATGTTTCTATCTCTCTTTGTGTTTTTCCTTTTATTTTTCTTCATTTCATCTCTTTTTCTTAAATCTTCGATTGTATCCCATTCTTTTGTAGGTAAAAGTATCTCTTTGATGGCTCGTTCATAGTATGAGGTAACAATGATAAGAATAAAATGGATAGGTACAACTTAGGACGAATATTGCTTATGGGATCAGCTTTGCCCCTCCTTGATGTATCTATCATGCTGTTCACTCTAATGTTGCTCCATTTAACACCATATCAAAAAGGCAACATGACAGTTATCAACATGGAAATTAGCAGGAACAGTGAAAATATATTCTATTTCAATTCCTGAAATTTTCATTTGGATATGTGAATTATTATAGGAACAATGTATATAGCAGAGTTTTTTTTTTTTTTTTTTTTAGATATTTCTAGCATTTGGGTTGACACCCCTCTCGAGGATGTTACCATGTTTTGGTCAATCTTTTTGAAGGTTTCACCCCCTGAGTTTCAACACCTTTAAGAGTGTCCCCAGTATTAAATAACTTTTTGAAAATCATATCATAACCATCGAGCTAGAAAGAAACTTTTTTTTAATGTAACTCTCATGGTGTCACTCACTTTTAGGGTGTCACCTTGGGCAGACACTCCTTTTACTACACCCCTTATGTCTTATTTTGAATTTTTATGATTACATATACGGATATTTATACATAAAAGTATATTTGTGTGCTCGAATACAAAGTTTGATTTATATATTCATATAGTAAGGCAAAATTGGACAGTTTTCAAAACCAAGGTCAGGCAAAATTGGACAGGCAAACTTCTCACTTTTTTCTTGGCGAGGCAAAATTGGACAATCTTGGATTACGGACACAAAAATTTATGTAAGTCTATAATTTTTTTTTCTAGCATATTTATATTGATAGGGACCACAAATTGTCATAGTTTGCCCAACTGAGCGTTGGCGCTTAACGGAGATACAGACGTGTCCAAAATTGCCTTACTGTCCAAAATTGCCTCGCCTCTGAGATATTTCTTTTTATTACTGTAATAAGAAATTTTCTAATTCTTTGATGATTATGAAACAAGCCATTTTTATACATGAGACCTCCCTCTCTTGAAAACATGTTTGGTATTTGGTCATAAATTATTAATATAGATTTTGTACAAAGGTTACTAAAAAGGTGGCCAAAATTGCCCCATCCTACTATATATATATATATATATATATATATATATATATATATATATATATATATATATATATATATATATATATATATATATATATATATATATATATATATATATATATATATATATATATATATATATATATATATAGTAACTGGTAGAACGTCCAACTGTTACTTATTTTTAATTAAAATATACAGTAGATATAAGTTGCAAAGAAAACATGCAAAATGTGACTGTAACTATAAGAATAATGACTTGGATAAGACAAAAGTGAGCAAAACCAAGTGAAACAGACTCAAAGGTTGGCAGCTCTGATAACATGGCAGTTAAATTCAATGATGGCATATCAGGGTAGATTTGTTGGTATCGGAAGCAAAGAAAAGAAAATTAAAACAGTAATTGGTGTGATATGGATATACATCTTTTAGTTAAGGAAAAGAAAAATATTTCAGATGCGGTTCCTTGACGTGCGTAAACATACATCGTGATGGATATAGTAATAGAAAAGAAAGTGTAAATCATGTCAAAATATGCAAAAAGAGTACACACACACATAAACCTTTTTGTATCCTCTCTCTCTCTCTCTCTCTCTCTCTCTCTCTCTCTCTCTCTCTCTCTCTCTCTCTCGTTAGAGCCTGTTTCATCAGTTTGTCAGTCAGTTTTATATACAGTATAAATATATATATATATATATATATATATATATATATATATATATATATATATATATATATATATACATATATATACATATATATATATTTATATATATACACACACACACACACACACATATATATATATATATATATATATATATATATATATATATATATATATATATATACATATTATATACCTTGTTGTTTTGGGATACCTTAACAAGGTGAAAGGGTTTGTGTACCACCATGATCAGCTATAAGCTGTACTAGTCATGGACACCCATACCAGGTTGGTTTGCTGCGAGCGATCAGATAAAAGTACCCCACCAACATCAATCCGCACTGAAAGGTACAAAGGTCGCTCATGAATGGCAGAGGCAAGGGACAGTGACATTGCCCTAGCAATCAGGACAATGCCCTAGAGTCTGAACATATATTATATGATCAGCGCCCAAGCCTC
>NC_090740.1:27069394-27084394 GCF_036898095.1 Palaemon carinicauda
CAACAAGACTCAATCTTGTTATGGAAAAGTTTTCAACAATAGATTTATGTTTCACTTCATCCACAATTGCAAATTATTTTAACATAAAAGAACTAGCAGACAGTAGTGATCATACAAAACTGTTAATAAACAGGGTTATGAGAAAAAAGAGGCTGGTGTTGGGAAATGGAAACAAAAAATGGAATGATTTAGACATATTATAATAAACAGGGTTATGGGCAACAGAGGGTGGTGTTGAGAAATAAAAAAAATATTGGAATAATAATATAATGATAGAAATACCAAATATATTGGAACTGGACGGTGAAATAAAAGACTTCGGTGATAGAATGGTCTAATCTACGTAAAACAATATCATACAAACCAGTAAGAAGACAAGTTATAAATATAATAATCTTTGGTGGAAGGAGAAATACAGTAAGGCGATGGGAAAAAAGGCGGCTAGCGATATAGCTGCTTACCAATCGCCCAACAATTAAAAAAATATAAAGTTCAAAAAAAGTTTCTTGGGGTTAATTACACAGTAAAGTTAACATTAATAGACTACATAAAAAAGTTTGATATACCACAGATAAAATTAAAGATCACCATCCACTACGACTAATTAATCGGGAAAACAAATTGATTTTTGATCCCATAGAAAAGGCAAAATTGCTAGCAAAAGCCTTTGGGAAAAATTTGTGTTAATTATTTTAGAGTCAGAGAGGGAAATGATTGAATGGATTGCAATAGCTAAAAACAACTGTGAATTTCAGGATAACAAATTATCCAAAATAAGAGAAGAGTGTATAAAAACCTGCTGAATGAAAGTGCAACAGGGTTAGATTGATTGATTGATTGATTGATTTAAAGTTTTCAGGCATCCTGACATCTAAGGTCATTGACGCCGATATCATTTAGTTTACATATAAATATATAAAAAATAAAAGAATATTCAATTAAAACCATAAAAGTTGAATGTCATTATAAAAGTTAAATAGTTTTCAAAAGATCTGCTTCTGAAATAAATCTAAAAATGCCACTTGCATAGTAGGACACATCATGTCCAAGAATCTTGGAGAGGATGAACCTGCCACCCTCACCTCGAGCCTCAAACAAATATCTATTTCTTAAGTTATTATAACTGGGGCATTCGGTCAACAAATGCCTTACTGTTAGAGGTACTGGAACCCAACAAAATCAAACCATTATACCTCTCAGTTCAATAATAAAAAGCCATTCTAAAATCTTTAAAACTAGAGGGTTACTAGAATTAAAAACTTCTAAAGCTTGAAGGACACTCCTTGCATCACTAAAAATGGTAAAATTACCCTCCTTTTCCAACATATTTTCTCAACAGCGGTTAGTATGCCATACAGTTCGGCAGTAAATATTGAAGCTATTGGAGAAAGTGCACCTCTACAATTAAAATCATTACTATGTACTCGAAATCCAACGCCAACATCAGATTTGGAGCCATCAGTATATATAAAAGTTGATCCCCTATGTTCTTCAAAATGTTCCATAAAAAGAGACCTGGATTCTAAGTCAGTCATATTCTTCTTAACTCCAATAAAATATTTACAAAAAGATACGTCAGGTAATTTCCATGGAGGCGTTGATGATACCTTAAATGGAAGTACCTTACTTCTAATTATATCAACACTGTTTAATAACTGTTTCACCCGAAACCCATAAGGTTGGGGAGATTTTGGGTGCAACTCAAAGTATGATGTGTGTCTTACAAGGTTTGCAGTCTGAAAGGCTAAAGAGTTAGGGAGTCTTTGCAATCTAAACCAATACCGAATAATAGCAGATATTCGGTAAAGGTCTAGAGGTAATTCTCTAGGATCAACAAGACTTGGGATAGTTGAGGTTCTAAATGCTCCTGTGGACAATCTAATAACAGCATGACGTATTGAATCTAATATCTTTAACCGGCTTGAGGTGGCTGAGGAGTAAATTTCACATCAATAACTGATTTTGGTAAAAATCAAGGCCTTGTATAATTTTAAGATAGTATTGCGGTCTGCCCGCCATGATGTATGGGACAAAACATTTAATATATTCAGAGCCTCGAGACATTTAGCTTTTATTGCTTTCAAGTGAGAAACCCATGTAAGCCTACAATCAAATATCAAACCCTAAAAATTTAGCTTCACTTAAACATGGTATCCGTTGACCTTTGATGTATATATCCTGATTTGGATGTACTCCCCGGATAAGACAAAAATGGACAGTGGTAGTTTTACTTGTCGAGAACTTTAATCCATTCATATCGCCCCACTGGATAATTTTGTCAATAGAGAGTTGTATTTTTCTCTCAACCATTTCCATTCTAGTTCCAGAAAATGATATTGAGAGATCATCGACAAATAATGTTGAAAGAACATCCCGGGGAATGACTGAGGATATCCCATTAATTGCTAGTGCAAATAGGGTTACACTCAGCACACTCCCCTGAGGAACTCCTTCCTGACACTTACTCTCTGATAGAGTTTACCCAACCTCACTTGAAAAATTCTATACGAAAGAAATGACTGAATAAATAGTGGTAGTTCTCCTTTTAATCCTAATTCATGAATTTTTTTAAGTATACCATATCTCCATGTGGTATCATATGCCTTTTCAAGGACAAAAAAAAAAAAAAACTGTCACATGGTGCTGTTTGGAAGCAAAGGCTTCACAAATAGAGGAATCAAGTCGTATCAACACATCAGTTGTTGAGTGCATTTTTCTGAATCCACATTGAATCGGTGATAAAATACCCTTCTTTTCAAGGTACCACATCAACGTTGCATTGACCATCTTCTCCAAGATTTTACATAAACAAGAAGTCAATGCAATAGGTCGATAGCTTGCTGCTAAAAACGATTCTTCCCTTCCTGTTGCAAAATTTAAAATTTTCTTTTCATCAATGCTCCTGTACTGGTGACCAGGAGCTGCTACACTCTTGCACGATACATTTGAAAAATGGTCAGCAAGGGCATTGCTAACTTCATTTTCTTCAGTCACATACTGACCATTCACTTTCAACACTGGTGGTGGGTTCGGGGTAAATTTGCCTGCAATCTTTTTTATTTTCCTCCATACCAATGATGGTGGTATTCTACTATCAATGGAGGAAACAAAAGCCACCCAAGATTGGCGTCTAGCTTCTTTCATGGCACAACGGAACTGCGCTTTACACTTTTTGTATGTTATCAAATTTTCCTCCATACGGCATCTACGCAATCTAGTCAGAGATTTTCTGGTGGCTCTGTGCAAGGCTGTTAATTCTGAAGACCACCACGGGACTGGTCGTCTTTGGAATAGTCCTGTGGTTTTGGGAATCGAATTGATTCCTGCTGTATGGAGAGTTCCATTCAGTAGGTCTATGGCATCATCAATACTTTCAAACTCTTCTGCATTCCCTTCGATTTCACTTAGCTCACAAAATTTAACCCAGTCTGCCTTGTCAAGATTCCATCGTGGCGATCTTTGTAAAGGCGGACCCTTGTTGGTGTTTATAATGATTGGTGTATGATCACTAGTATGCCAATCATCTAATGTCCTCCAATCGAAATCAAGAAGGCAGTTAGAACTTGCAATTGAAAGGTCAATGCATGACCAGGTACCTGTCTGAACATGTTAGTGCGTGGGCTCTCCTGTATTAAGGAGTCCCACATCCTCATTCTCCACAATTGATGAGATAATATTGCACCTTGTGTTTGCCAAAATATCACCCCGTAAAGGATGTCTACCATTCATATCTCCCAGTAAGAGAAAAGGTTGAGGGAGTTGTTGAATAACATCTATTAAATCATCATGTAAAATATCATTTGGAGGTAAGTACAGAGAGCATATTGTATATTTTCTCCCTATATCAATTTGTACAATCACTGCCTGCAGAAGTGTACGAATAGAAATAATCTAACATTATTACCAGTAGGTTTCTTCAGAGATGGTCTTGTTATGTTGGGTTTTACATTTGTGTTTTTCTTTGTATCCTTTTGATCTATTTGTTGAGGCGGATGGTGGACCTCAACTTGAATTTCTGATTTATTCAGTTTATCTTCTGGTTCATTAGAAACATCAACAGACAAAACATCAAATTTATTTGATGTCATAACCTTAATGTTTCTAATGGAGGTGGAAGAGAGAGATGGAGGTCTCTCTCTTTTACGATTAATAGATGGTGGGATTCTAGGTTTTAGCACCTTTCCCACTACAGGTGCATCAGGTAAGTTGGTTTTAAGTGGAACCTCCATCAAATCAGGCAAGGACATGGCATGTGAGAGGTTTGTACTAGTTTTTGTAATGGGGGAGGATGGTTGTACAGATATGGGCAATGCCTTAGTGTTAATATGCCGTAGTAAAGCCTCAGGAGGTAATATGCTTACCTCGTCATTTGACATTTTATCAGATGGTATATTTCTTTTTCGAGAGTTATTGGCAGTACTAGGTGGGTTTGATTTTAATACCTTAGCATAGCTATTTGATTTATTTAATAGTCTTTTGGTATGTCCCACACTTATATATTCCAAACTAGATTTCTTAAGGACAGCTTCTTCCAACTTATACCACTCGCAGCTCTTGTCTGTGGATTTATGACTCAAGTTGCAATTTAAACACCTCTCTCCAAGTGCACATTCTCCATGGTAAGATTTGGAGCAAATACCACATATTTTCTCATTTTTGCAAACCTTAGACGGGTGCCCAAATTTAAAACAATTAAAACACTGCAGTGGCTTCTGCTTGAATGGTCGTACTTTGAATTATTTTGTTTTCAATAATAATATGGAATGGTACATCAGCATCCTGGAACGTAAGGATTATCATTGATGTACCTGGGACTTTGTGAACTTTCCATACATTTAATGGACACATGGCCAGTATCTCCTCCTCTGTAAATTCATACAGATCTCTGTTAAAAACTATCCCCCTTCCGTAGCTAAAATTCAGGTGGGGTTTGACATCTAACTTAATGTCATCATTACTGGTTTTCATGTTGGACAGTATTACAGACTGTGTAGTTGATTTGGCATGGATAAGGAAACTATTTTTTCCAAAACGAGATATATCGCCTGGTGCAATAGTTCCTACTTTTTTTCTGAATTAATTTGCATATTTTAAAATAGTTCCCTGTAACCCCCTTTGATTCAGCTATAAGCCACATCGGTGATTTTGGCTTTCTCTGGGAGGGCATAACTAAATCTGCGTCTTTTTCCAACCAATCGGCAGGCCTATACACATCCAAATCTTTTAATACCTTATCGCAGAGAGCAGCCGTGACATTCAAGTTATTAATTTTAATTATATTCAAGTTACTTATTGCACTAAATGCTTCGTCATAACTACTGTAAGATACCCATGCATCCCATTTTTCAGCTTAAAGTTTCATCCTTATTTCTTTTATACATCCATAGCATTCAAATGCTTTAAATAGATCATCGTAGTTTGTCTCTATGGGAATTTGGGTAACATGAAGGATTCGAAGTTTCCTTGTGTTACCCAAATTACTGGATTTTGTAATATTAGTAGAATGGTCCTTTCCCGTTCCGAGGTCATCACCAGAGTTTTCCCTAATCAAATTATCAGAGGTCGTCAACAGAGCCGGGGGGGGGGGGGAGGAGATTCAGCATATCCAGGGGATGGGGAGTCAGTGTCAAGGTCCATAGTCAAGGGTGTGATTTTCTTTGTTTATTGTTGGTTTTTCTTTTATTTCTTGGTTTACCTGCTTGATAATTTTAAGTATCATACGCTGAAAAGGAAATTTGCATTCTCCACTATCGGCACAATGAGAGTATCCTTCCCAGATGGTCCACTCCATACCCTACCCGAAGGATAGCACCAAAAACAGATATAGAGGCACAGGTGTAAGCTAAACCCGCCTGTTAGGATTGAGACCAAGGAAATATGGAATCATCCTCCCCATATCTGTAATGATGGGCTTCCGGCCAGATGCCAAGAGTCCCACCTCAAGAATTGGATCGCCCCGGATTCCGATGACCCAACCCTTGAGAGTAGTTCCGCCAAAAAGGTCCAAACCATCTTTCGGGATGACTGAGATCATCCAATACTCTCATATATAGCTTTGAATACAAATGCCTCCCAATCGTGATCCCTTCTCCCATTCATCTAAGCAGGCAGTAATAACGAATGTGGAAATGTTCACGCCATTTAAGTAAAATAAAAATATATAAATGAATGAATAAATAAATGAACAAATAAAATAAATATTATATATATTTCTCTTACGTTTATATATATATATATATATATATATGTATATATATATATATATATATATATATATATATATATATATATATATATATATATATATATATATATATATATATATATAAACGTAAGAGAAATAATACTCATAGAGTTAGGATAGCAAGGTAAAAGTAAGTTGATAAAATCAGGAGAAGGTCGAAGTAATACTGAGCAGAAGGAATAGAGTAATGGGAGAAAATTAGATTCAAACTTGGGGAGAAATTTCCCCAAGTTCGAGAGCCCTCTTGCCCGTCACAATTCTTCAACAATATAAAGAAACCACATGACTGCGTCAAGGCATTCTCTCGTTTAGAGGGAACAGGGTTAGAGAGAATTCACAACCAGTTCATCAACACTATATCAATTGGGAAACGGCATCAAACATTAGCTTTTATTGGTGTTTGAAAACAAAAACCAATAGGAAAAAATGGAGTCAGGAAAAATTTGGCGTACTATATATCAATTATTAGGCTATATCACGAGGTAAAACCCTCATTGATAAAAAGTGATGTAACAGTTGTTGTTTTCTTTGATTTACAGAAAGGATACAATTAACCATATAAACTTTGATATATAAACTAGCATGAATGGTCATAGGGAGATTGGTAGATGGAAGGAATGTTTTTTGAAAGATAGGAAATGTGTGTTAAATGTAGAACATGAATATTCTAGTCATAGAAAAATTAGGTCAGGGGTTCCTCAAGGCTCAGTTCTGAGTCCTACGAGTTTTAACATCACGACGAGTGACATACCAAACGTAGAACCAGTGAAAAGTTAAGAAATAGCAGACGATACCTGGTTTATATAACGGCTGATGCATTTGAGATAACCAGTTTAGAGGTTCAACTTGCTATTGATAGGTTTTACGATTGGTTCGGAAAAGGAGGTTAAAGATAAATACAGGTAAGCCGAAGATAATGTTTTTCACGAACTTGAAAATAACTATCCTACCTCAAATCAAAATTGATAACAATTTGATTGAATGGGTACCTAGATATACTGTAAATATTTACTGTAGAATTGGTGTGAGACAGTCCAGGACTCGCTTGAAGGCATCACATTAACCAAGTAAGAGCAATATACTACCAGAGACTGAACTTATTGAAGGCTGTTTCTTCCAATATACTGGGGAGCAGATAGGAAAACATTGCTGACGTTTTACAATGGGTATATCATAAGCAAAACTGAATATGGAATTGAAGCATATTCGTCAGCAGCTAGGAGTAACTTACATTAAATTGGAAAAAACAAAATATCGCTTTACGAGTAGAACTTTGAGCTAAAAGTACATGAACCATTGTATAACTACATACTGAGAGTAACGTGATTCTAGTAAGAATCAAAATGTCATACAAAATGTTGCTTTACTATAACATTAAAACAGGTAGGAATCGCCACCCTTATAACGAAATTCTAAACGATAGAGAAATAGACAGGAGAAACTGGAACTCTGGTTAGTTTAAAAAAAAACATTTATATGAAAGGTACAAGAGACCACGAAAGTGGAGCTGGGGATGCAACAGGAATTAGTATCCTCTTGGAAACGTTTAATTGAGTATCTTGATATTAACCCAATGGATGATATTAGCAAGGAGGAACCTAATATTAACTTTCATCAAGAGTTTTGTAAAATGAAAGGGGAAAAATATCCTATACCACTTTCTCGTATATACTGATAGGTCAAAAAATGAAATGAATAGCGATGAATGGTCGTATGCGGTTGCCTATGTTACTTTCAGCCTTGGTTTTTATTGTAGTTCTAGATTAAAACCATCAATGTCTACTCTGGGTGCAGAATTATTTGCTATTATGCGAGCGCTGAAACAGACGGGGGTTAATTACATGCTCAAAGAGTCTGTAATATTAGCCGATTCATTGTCTGGTATTTTAAAGCGCATGATATACAGATGTTCATTGAAATTAATTGTAAAAATCGTTATATAAAACTGCAGTGGATTCCAAGCAACAAGCGAATTCTAGTCGATACGTTCAAACCTATCATGTAAGCTTATTGTAGAAATAGAAAATAGAAATCTTGATGAAAACTTTGAGTATGGGGCATGCAATGGTAAATGCAGATTTATATCAATTCAACATGTCAAATACACCTTTAGGTTGCACGTAAAATGTAGTGGTGGATATTTTACACAAAATTATAAATTTAAGAAATATAATCTGCTAAGAAACGAACTAAAAGTAAAATTAACAGGACTCAAAATAAACTGCACTTAGAAGACTTTACTTGGAAAGCATTAAGAAAAGGATGTAAAGGAGAGGGTGAACAAGTTTTTTTAAAACATTTCAAGCTAAAAACTAATTTAATAAAAAAATTACAATCCCCTGTGAAATTAACTATCTCACAAAGGAACTATTATTAAATTTAGTCTCGAAACCCACGTAAATGCTGGTTTGTAAAGAGATTACATTTAATACAATTAATTTTGCAACTTAACTTAGAAACTTCAGGAACTTGTTTTGAATGTAAATTACTGTAGAATCTTTAAAAAGTTTGTGAAATATTTAAACAAAGATAAAGAATAAACAATAACAATGGAAAGGGGAGCAAGGATACTGTATGGAATGAAAATATCATTTATTTCATTCAGTGAAGGATTTAATATTTACTGACAATTCTAATATTACAATTTTACTAACTACATTAATTAGTTTTAATATTTCATGTTGTATCATGTTCACAAGGGAGTACATAGCCTTAAAGTCTGAGTCAAATCTGCTACTAATATAGAAGAAGAAGAAGAAGAAGAAGAAGAAGAAGAAGAAGAAGAAGAAGAAGAAGAAGAAGAAGAAGAAGAAGAAGAAGAAGAAGATTATGACTAATTTCAATTAGAACATAGTGTGCTTTGTCTATGATGAATTTTGACTCTCTCTCTCTCTCTCTCTCTCTCTCGTCTCTCTCTCCTCTCTCTCTCTCCTCTCTCTCTCTCTCTCTCTCTCTCTCCTGTAGAAGTGTTATATGCAGCAAATAATATTGAAACGTAGAAGCTGCTGCATTCTTAATATTAACAAGAAGGACATTTTCAAATGGTTAGACATGTGCATTCAATGAAGAGTCGGTAAAATATAAATCATATGTGACAGAAAGATCACACTGGTTTTGAGGAGGCATTGTATGATTATGGCTAGTCACTTGCTATTTTCTTAGGATTGTTACGATATCAAGCCAAAATGCCAGTGCTCTACTATTTTTTTGGAATTATTCTTTACTATAATTTTTTAATGTTTTGAAAAATGAAACGCAAATTGACAGAGTAAAAGTAATGTTATTTGAGTTGAATATAAATTTGGATGTGATAACTTGGGCCATAGTATGACGTTTGCTTTAGCTAGAGAGGCCCCTCAGCACCATAAAATTGTAGTTAAATATGTTGGACAAGCATTATGGGAAGATGGAAGAAGGAAATAAGGTAATGCAGAAGGCAATCGTAATATTTTTTTTCCATCTTAAAGTTTCATATTGATGAGAATGATTCCAAGCGGATCAATTCCCTTTTTCTTTTCCTTATATCATCAATAATGTGATTATAAGATAACTACTATATCAGTATAATTTTTGCAGTAGATCTGAGTACATATATATCACATCTCCACGTGTGGGCTGTGATTTGGCTTGGAAATTGGGATTTAAAAAAACAATATAATAGATTTTAGATGCATTTTATGATTACTTTTTTTTTCTCTCTCCGACTGACCTAAATATTGAACTTGGAAATTAAGTCCATTTACCCTATTTTCAACATATTTTTTCTCTCTTTTCCGAGAGAGAGAGAGAGAGAGAGAGAGAGAGAGGGAGAGAGAGAGAGAGAGAGAGAGAGAGAGAGAGAGAGAGGAGAGAGAGAGAGAGAGAGAGAAAAGTGTGTGTGTGTCTGCTATCAAAGAAGATAAATACTGAACATAACATTAAGCTTTATGATTGCTGTCTAATACTGGGGAGAGAGAGAGAGAGAGAGAGAGAGAGAGAGAGAGAGAGAGACGGAGAGAGAGAGAGAGAGAGAGAGAGAGAGAGAGAGAGTATTTGTCATCAAGGGAAAATAAATACTGAACATAACATTAAGCTTTATGATTGCTGTCAGTTATAAGGAGATTGCAATTCTAATACTGTAGAGAGAGAGAGAGAGAGAGATGAGAAGAGAGAGAGAGAGAGAGAGAGAGAGAGAGAGAGAGAGAGAGAGATATTCACTCACATCCGAGTAGCAGTTTCCAAACAAACCATGCTTTGTAAACCATGATTTAATGGAAGGAAGTCTTGTCAAACTTAATTTTTTATTGTTAAAAACGAGGTAATGGTATTTAAATTAAAAGGGACTGTTCCCCTATATTCTCGGAAGTAACTGAGATACCTTCATGAGTTGCTTCAAAATCATTGTGGAAATGTTAATGTATTACATTTACCCAAAATCACCCCAATGTTCAACAAGTGTTGCTCATTTTATTAAATGTCAGGAGGCTTCGGAAGGAGTCATTTAGGTCAAACCAAACAAACCTTTTATAATGGCTTTCATTAACTGTTTAAAAGCGATATGACACTACTACTAGGAAAGGGAGAAAGCAAAACAAAAAACACAAATTACTGCCATATTAGACAACTTACTAAACATAAGGAAAATAACCATAAACTAGCATGATTTTTCGCCATGACAAGAGTTTCGAAGTGATGTTAAGAAGAAAACTATATCTATGAATTTATTGTAAGTTAAAGTGAATTTAAGGACAATAAAAGACAGCTATTTTGATGTAATGAACTCACAGTAAATTTTTACAACTTAGCCTTAAACATTGTGAAATTATTAAAGACTCAAAGAAAAGATGTCATTAGCAACGACTCTCCTTCGAATGCTGGTCCGCTAGAAAACTAGATTACCTCCAAAATTTAATGGGGTCGTCCATGGCGTATAATTTATCTGTGGTGAAAATTTCATTAAAATCCTTCTAGAAAATTTGACATTATCTCAAAATTAAAAAAGCCAGATCTACAATCCAGATTCGGATCACCCCCAAAGTTTAATGGGTCCATCCGATACCTAAGATCTATCTATAGTGACAATTTCTTAAATCAATTGTGTAGTTTTGACGTTATCTTTAAAAATAGTAAAAAAGAATTCGGATCCGGATCACCTTCAAAATTTAATGGTCGTCCATAACATAAGATCTATCTGTGGTAACAAAAACAATCATAAAAATCCGTCAAGTATTTTGACGTTATCTTTAAAATGGCGAAAAATGCAAAGCCAGATCTTGATTCCGGATCCGGATCATCTCCAAAATTCAATGGCGTCAGCCCATCACCTAAGATCTATCTGTGGTGAAAATTTCTTTGAATCCGCCGAGTGGTTATGACACTATCTTTAAAATGGCGAAAAATGCAAAGCCAGATCTTGATTCCGGATCAGGATCATCTCCAAAATTTAATGGTGTCGTCCATCGCCTAAGATCTATCTGTGGTGAAAATATCTTTAAAATACGTCGAGTAGTTTTGACGTTATCTTTAAAATGGCGACAAATGCAAATCTGGATCTAGAATCCGTATTCGGATCAACTCCAAAATTCAATGGAGTCGTCCACGATCTAAGGTCTATCTTCGGTGAAAATTTCATCAAAATCTGTCGAGTAGTTTAGACGTAATAAATAAATAAACCGACTCGATCGCATAACCTCCTTGGCGGAGGTAATAAATAGCTATATACATTCATTCAATAGGTTTATCTGAAAGCAGTTCAACAACACTCACACACAACTTTTATATCTTTTTATATTCTTCCCCACTTCAGACCTTCTTCGCTGTTGGTGCGCAGCGGAAACATAAAATTCTCTTATATTTTCCAAAGTTCTACTTACTGGGTGTTTTTACATTCATTAGGAAACACTCGAAACATTTTATTCATACTACCATTCTGCAGCATATTGCTGCGCATCTTGAGGGTCGTTAGTATTTCGACCCTCTGGATATTGATCTCGGCAGTTGCACGAACCTTACATAAATCGACATTTGCATGAACCCTGCATTAATCGACAGTTTATGAACCTAACATAATTCGACAGTTGCATGCCCCCTGACATATTTAGACAATTGCATGAACCTTACATAAATCGACAGTTGCATGAACCTCACATAATTCAAATTGCATGAATCTGAGATAATTCGACAATTGCATGAACCCTGCATAAATTAGACAGTTGCATGAACCTTCCATAAATCTACAGTTGCATGATTCTGACATAATTTGACAGTTGCATGATCCTTAAACAATTCGACGGTTGCATGAGCATAACATAATTAGACAGTTCCATGAACTTAATATAATTCGACAGTTGCATGACCTTGACATAATTCAAAAGTTGCATGAACCTTGCATAATTCAACAGCTGCATGAACCCTACATAATTCGGCAGTTTTATGAACCTTACATAATTCGACAATTACATGAATCTTACATAATTCGACAATTGCATAAACTTTACATAATTCGACAGTTGCATGATCCTTACATAATTCGACAGTTGCATGAACCTAATATATTTCGACAGATGAATGAACCTTACATAATTCGATAATTGCACCGAACCTTACACAATTCGACAGCTTCATGACCCTTACATAATTCGACAGTAGCATGAACATTACATAATTCGACAGATGAATGAACCTTACCTAATTCGAAAGCTGCATCAGCCTTACAGAAAGTTTTCCTGTCTCGTAAATCTTTTCTTAATAATACAAGCATATAATTTCACTCCAACTAATTCTTTACAAAACACCAAAATGAAGGCATTGTTTGGGTCCTTATAAATAATTCAGTATTCATTGCAGAGTATTCCATGTACAAACCTGCTTTAACTGCTCGTACATGATGCTACTACTCAGGGGAGAGAGAGAGAGAGAGAGAGAGAGAGAGAGAGAGAGAGAGAGAGGAGAGAGAGAGAGAGAGAGAGAGAGAGAGAGAGGGGGGGGGGATTGCTCAAAATGAATCAATTTTAGTAGGCAGTCGAATTGATTAATATTCATTTATCCAAACAAAAATTATGAGTGTTTGTAATGATCGTGGTTTTCCCCCGAAAAAGAAAAACCCCCTTAAACAAAAATATTAAAAAAATATCCAAAATACATTTTAAGCTTGCAAAATATCTGTATTGCAAGCAAATTTCAACATATGGCATTTTGTATATTGTATGATCCTCAGCAATGTATTACGCATAATTGGACCGAACAAAAAATAAGTATATAAAACTTCTATCATATGTAATTTTCGAAAAAAAAAGAAGAAACGAAGTCAATACTATTTTTTTTTTTTTCAAAAGAATTGCTTTTTAAAGGGTTTCAATGCATCTGAATACTCAACAGTTTATTGCCCCTTTCTGGATAAGGGAAATTCCTTGTGTGTGCGTTCATCATCCCACTCCCTATCCAGGCCAGAGATGTTGGAATAATTCCAAATCATTAGCTCCATGGCAGTCTGTTGAGGAGTGTAGGATAGGGGAGGGAGGATGGTAGCGGTACGGTTAGGAGGTGGAGAGGCAGAGGAGGAATTTCCACGTGGGAGGAGTTGCGGAACAGTGTGGGTGGAGTGGAACAAGGTTGTTCTGACAAGAGGTCGCTATTTCAGGATAATGAAGGAAACCATGGTGTGTGTATTTATTTACATGCATATATAAGTATGTAAATACAGTATACTGATATATATTTATCTATCTATCTATCTATCTATCTATCTATCTATATATATTATATATATATATATATATATATATATATATATATATAGTATATATATATATATATATATATAAAAAGAGGAGAGAGAGAGAGAGAGAGAGAGAGAGAGAGAGAGAGAGAGAGAGAGAGAGAGAGAGAGAGAGAGAGAGAGAGCGCAATGCCTTTAAAATCATTATGCCATAGTGCACAACTCAAAAAAACATTTCCACTTTCAATCTTGTACCCATAATATATATATATATATATATATATATATATATATATATAATATATATATATATATATATATATATGAACTAATGGTTAATACTTTCGTCTTAGTAGTGTCATCCGCTACTAGTGGTGGCTGAAGAGACGCAATGTAAAGGTCACTGCTATATTCAGTCCTTTTTAACTGATGAATCGTAGATGGCCTTCATGTTCTGTAAAACTTCAACGACATTGGTAGGTTCTTGCACCAACACATAAGGTTCGACAACTCTGCTCAAATGAAACCATATACTCTCACTACACCATTCACCCCAATTTGTGTAAGCACTCAAGCGTTTCAAGAATTTCAATGTCGTTCATTACCTCCACCAACGAGGTTGAGAGGAGGTTATGTTTTCGCCTCTGTTTGACAGTTCGTCAACCTTTCAGGGATTAATTGTTATGTTGAGACGTGGAAGCGATTCAATTCTGAAAGTCCTAGGTTAAAGGTCAAGATCAAGGTCAAGCAAAATATCGAGAAATAGGCTGCCGTAGCGGAGTTCTGCGCTCTACTGAGTACCCCTCTATAGTCCATTTTTTTTAGCGAGGCAGATTTGCACTGACTCGCAGCGGTGCCCCTATTTAGCTCGGAAAAGTTTCCTGATCGCTGATTGGTTAGAATTATCTCGCCCAACCAATCAGCGATCAGGAAATTTTTTCCGAGCTAAAAGGGCTGCGAGTCGGTGCAAATCTGCCTCGCTAAAAGAAATTGACTATAGTTTCCAATGCATCCTTCCCATCGTCTATTCAACCCTCTTTAGGATTTCTACTCTCCATAC
>NC_090740.1:27089394-27101894 GCF_036898095.1 Palaemon carinicauda
CTGTCCAACATATTAAGATGAGAATTAGCAGCTGAACACCAGACAGGAGAACAATACTCAAAACAAGGTAGAATAAAAGAGTTAGAACACTTCTTCAGAATAGATTGATCATCGAAAATCTTGTAAGACTTTCTCAATAAGTCAATTTTCTGTACAATTGAAGAAGACACAGACCTAATGAGTTTCTTAAAAGTAAATTTTCTGTAGAGAATCACACCTAAAATTTTAAGTCATACAAATTTAAAGAAACATTATCAATACTGAGATCGGGATGTTAAGGAGCCACCGTCCTTGATCTATTTACAATCATACTTTGAGTTTTGTTAGGATTCAACTTCATACCCCATAATTTGCACCATGCTCTAATTTTAGCTAAATCTCTATTAAGGGATTCACCAACCCCAGATCTACATTCAGGGGATGGAATTGATGCAAAGAGAGTAGCATCATCTGCATATACAACAAGCTTATTTTCTAGTCCAAACCACATGTCATGTGTATATAGTATGAAAAGTAATGGGCCAAGAACACTACCCTGTGGAACACCGGATATCACATTCCTATAATCACTATGGTGCCCATCAACAACAACTCTTTGAGATCTATTACTTAAAAAATCAATAATAATGCTAAGAAACGACCCAACCACTCCCAACTGTTTCAGTTTGAAAACAAGGGCCTCATGATTAACACGGTCAAAGGCAGCACTAAAACCAAGGCCAATCATACGAACTTCCTGACCACAATCAAGGAATTTCTGTACAGCACTGGAGATTGTAAGAAGGGCATCACATGCTCCAAAACCAAATTGCAAACTAGGGAGTAGATGATTACCTTCAGCAAACATATTAAGACATTTTGCCAGAAGACGTTCAAAAACTTTAGATAATATGGGAGTTATGGAAATTGGGCTGTAATCAGTGGGACTTGAGCTACCACAAACACATTTACATAGAGGAGTAACATTACAAATTCTCCAACAAGTGTTAAAAGCTCCTCTTCTTGCTAACTTGTGCAAAATAAGAGATAACTTTGGAGCTAAGAAATCTGCTGTCTTTATAAAAAAACAAAGGAAAAATACCACTTGGGTCTACACCTCCATAAGCATCTAGGTCTATCAACAGAGCTTAAATCTCACGAGATCGAAAAGCTAAACTAGTTAGTTTAGCCTCAGGAAAACAGGAAAAAGGAAGTTAAAGTTTTTCATTACTCTGTTCACTGTCAAAAACATCAGCCAACAGGGTTGCCTTTTCCTTTGGATAGTGAGTGACTGAGCCATCTGGTTTAAGTAAAGGAGGAACTGTTGCATTGACACCAAAGAGTGCAGATTTAAGGGTACACCACCATTTATGTTCCTGAGTTGTACCAGAAAGGGTTTCTTTTATGGTTAAATTGTACTGCTTTTCAGTTGAGGCATAAACTCTCTGAACAAAAGCTCCAACTTTCAGACGTTTGTTCTGGCATAAGTTCATACGAGTGTGTGTGTGTGTGTGTGTGTGTGTGTGTGTGTGTGTGTGTGTGTGTGTGTGAGTGTGTCACTCTATTCCTATCTAAGCCAGAATACATATTGCCATTGGGTTGATTCCAAATCATTAGCCTCACAGAAGATGGTTGAAGATAAGAGGAGGGATAAGGGAATGGAGGGGAGAATAAGACCAGTAAATACGAAATACGAATTAATAGAACAGAGAATGTCATTTCTAGAGAGAGAGAGAGAGAGAGAGAGAGAGAGAGAGAGAGAGAGAGAGAGAGAGAGAGAGAGAGAGAGAGAGAGAGAGAGAGAGAGAGAGAGAGAGAGAATATCGGCTGTTTAAATTCATAGGAACCATTTGAATAGAAAGGAGTGGAACTGGATGTCGTGTAATCCACATCTTTCTGCTGACATATATATATACATATATATATATATATATATATATATATATATATATATATATATATATATATATATATATATATATATATATATATATAAAGCATATCTAATCCCCTCGAATTTCCAAACACTAAGCTGACACGTATCAGACTCATCTCTCCCTGCAGGCATATATATAGAGGACACATATACAGCCATTAATGATGTTCCTATTTGGGGGACAAGACCAACTATTGATATTTCATTGCAGCCTCAGGCAGGGAGCCTGGATCATCTTGTAGCCAGACGAGCAAGTTTCTAAACTTGAATGATTTAATCCAAACAATTCTGACTACTTTCCCTTCCTGAAAATCAATAACTGTCTCGATACTATAAGGAATCCCAAAATGTGATTTTCTAAATTATAAGAGGGAACTACTTTCCTGACTGACAAAGTGTAAAATACTTCTGTCTTCATTTCTCCACAAAGCCTATGAAAGTATATCGTATTCCATTCAACATAAAGTACCTGCTATGCTAAAATTATGATCAATTACCTTATACAAGATTGGAATAAGTCGTAGGTCATCTTGTTGTATTTATCTGTAGCATTACTTAGTATAAAAAAAATGGATTTCGCCTGGCTAAAACTAATACACAGCATGTTGGGGCAAATTCATATATTGTATGTATGTCCAGTGTCATAACTTTTTCAAGCCCATGCAGTCCACGATACGATAGAGACACATTCTAAGAACACTTATATGAGGATTTGAAGGATTGTCGGTGTATTGACTATTTCATTCTTGCATGGACTATTATGACTTCGGATTGAGATGACTTTTGAAGACCATCCCCTAATTCTGGTTTGGGTCACCTAGGTCGTTGATCCTGATTGGCAAAGCTGGTTGGGGCTGATTGGCAAGAATGGTTAGGGTCAGCCTTGGTCGTTGATCCTGACTGGTAAGACTGGTTAGGGTCAGCCTTGGTCGTTGATCCTGATTGGCAAGACTGGTTACGGTCAGCCTTGGCTATTAATCCTAAATGGCAAGACTAGATGCCTTGGTTGTTAACCTGGTTGCCAATGTTGGCTAGGGTCAGCCTTGGTCGTTAATCCTGATAGGCAAGACTGGATGTTACCACTGAGTGTGTGTGTGTGTGTGTGTTCCAACCTCTGTAGCGCATGAACATGAACGAGCAACCAACATTCTAAATGCAAGGGAGAGATCAAAGTAACTCATCTGAGCTTACCGCTGAGCCATTATCAAAAATGAAAGATAAAATGGCTTCCCAAATTACTTCTGAGACTAAAAGTATCAAAAAGATATATTATATAAACCCATGGACAGAAATAAAATGGGCAATATCGTTTCAAAGTACATTAAAACGGATACGAAATTAGTTGCCCTTCGTCTTAGAATAATATTTGTCGTTCAAAGTCTTTGTTTTAGGAGAAATTTTACTCAAATCTTATATAAGTGCATTCGATAAACAAAAAAATTAAGAGGAAATAATACAAATACTTAATAGCAACATTACGCTACTTTTGATGTGCAAAAAAAAAAAAAAAAAAAAAAGGGGGGGGGGGAGAACATTGAATATAGAAAGACTATGAAGGATTTGACTATGACGCCAGATCATAAGATACCTGAGGTGATCACGACCAGGATCCAAAATGAACTGTCATATCCTCTTAAGGGAAAAGGTATATGGTGATATGCATATAAACATACACATACACACATTTACACACACATACACATATACTATACATATACACACATGTATATATATATATATATATATATATATATATATGTATATATATATATATATGTATATATATATATATATGTATATATATATATATATATATATATATATATATATATATATATATATATATATATATATATATCATTCTCATCATCAGCCGTTGCTAGTTCTCAGACATATCCTTCCACACGCGTCTGTTTATGGTATTTTTATGCCAGTCTCCAACATCAAATGTTCTTAGCTCCTCAATCCATCGCCTTATCTTCCTTCCCTTGCTTCGTTTATTTATATATATATATATATATATATATATATATATATATATATATATATATATATATATATATATACATATATATACTGTAAACATCTGTGTGTGTGCGCAAAATACAAAAATATGATTTGCAGGATATAGGAGTAGCTTGTATGAAAGAATATTCTATGTACAAGCCAGATACTACAACTAACAATTCAAAAATAACACCTTTAAACAAATGCCATTATGTCCAGTCATACATGCATCGTAGTTGTCAAAACGAGAAAAGTAATTCTTTTCTTTAGCATAATTCAAACGAGATATAAAGTTATATTACATCTTCGTAGCAGACGCTGTAATTCTGCATATAAACCCAGGATAGTGAGTATCTTGAACACGTCATAACCAAAGTTTACTTTATCTTATTCATAATAGAAAGATATTAATCTTGGTCAAAGACAATTAATCACGCTAGAAATATAGTTGCTAACGAAAATAATTGTTAACAATCCTAAACACGAATAATAAATCATATAATAAAAAGTAATCTTTGGTTCCCGTCAAAGCTGAAACACAAGAATCTCATTTTTTTTTCTTTTTTACATAAAATAATCTCATTGGACTTCAGGACGAAAACCAATTTCTGAAATATTAACGTTTTAAAATTCTGAAACTGCGTTATTTGAAAAAGATCATATTCAGCATTTAAAAACATCCAATTTAATCTTCTCAGAATAAAAGTCATAACACACGTTTCAATTATTGCTGCATTTATTCAATTATTGATATCAAATTTAATGAAAGGCATTTACATTATCTTTTGTGAAAACTATGAGATGAAGAACAGAGTGTCTTCCTTCATCCCGTACGTGAAATAAAGAAGAGAATAGAAGAAAATATATTCCATCTAAAAGATATAGACGACAGGTTTAATGGAAAAGCGTTTAAGAAACATTTAAGATTTAGCAAGGAAAAGGATATTAATACCCTGATACATGGAATGCTTTTTGGAATTTCAGTTCAATTTCCATTATTTACTTATATTTACTTGGATTTAGGATTTCGGGTTTTGCACAGTATAATAACAAAAATACTCACAATAGATATACAATTCAAGGTGGAGAGAGAGAGAGAGAGAGAGAGAGAGAGAGAGAGAGAGAGAGAGAGAGAGAGAGAGAGTGAGAGAGTTAATCCTTGAGTAAATAAGAGAGTGACCTCCCAGCCCGCACCATTTCTCACGGCAACCTAAGAAGCAGCAAGCGCTTTCAGATAGTAAAGACTTCTTCACGAAACAATTTTAATGTTATTATTGTTTTTAAACTTCTCGTAGTTTTTCCTTACATCCTTTCCTCACTGGGCTATTTTTTTTTTTGTTGGAGCCCCTGGGCTTATAGCATCCCGCTTTTCCAACTAGGGTTGTAACTTAGCAAGTAATAATAATAATAATAATAATAATAATAATAATAATAATAATAATAATAATAATAATAATAATAACTGAGCACTTGTCATACCGCTTTAGATTCAACCAATTACATCCAGCATAACATTGACAACTGATACGTTTCTGATCTGTACGAAATTGATAACAATATCCTGAAAAATATTCGTTTCATTCGTTTAACAATGACAAACGACATTGCTTTCAGTAATGACAGCAGAATATCTTTTTACATACATTTTCGCACTAAATATATAAATACTATTCACTAAAATAATTGAATACCTCTCATTCGTACTTGAAATACACCAAGATGCTGAGTCATAACTCTAATCACTTTCTCAAAAGAGAGAATAAATAGAAATGGTTAACAAGACTTTTTCCGCTAATGTAAGAAATATCCATACAAACGAGAGAGAGAGAGAGAGAGAGAGAGAGAGAGAGAGAGAGAGAGAGAGAGAGAGAGACCTAATAGTGTGAAAACAACAGAAAGCATAAACGATTGAACAAAATACGAATCGAGTATAGATGTGTAATACTGTAGAATCCAATCTCAATACTGGATATAAACTTTTAGAGTTGTAGTTTATACAAAATCTAATGTTGAAGTATATATTATGCAACATTATTTATAAACAATTACATAATTAAAGTCGTACACGTACCAATACAATGATGTTGTAAATGATACGTGTAGCGCTATAATGTTACATAAGCTTTACACAGACTTTTAAAAAATTGCCGTAAAAAAAAAACACGGTACAAGTCCTGGAATAAATGTTCCCAGACACTTACCGATTTAAAAATGGATATATTTACGTAAAGGAGTGATATTACCCGTAGAAGATAATTACAAAGTAGGGCAAAAATTACGGTCGGCTGTATTTTACTGAAATACGAATGAGAACAGTATATTTTTACGGAGAATTTCTGGTTAAAATTACGGTTTTTTTTAACAGTGTACGTTGCAAGTCGTTACAAGTCACATGTATAACACCCAGCTGCTCAAAAAAAAAATATAAGGACAAATAAAGATCAATAGTCTGTAAGTGATACAAGAGCATCCAATGGGGACCTTTTCTTCTTTTTTATTTGTATATGCCATAAGACCTGGTTGGTTAGTTTCGATAAAAGCCGGCTTTGTGCCAGTACAGACCATTACCCAAAGGCGGCCTTTGAATGTGGCAAGGCGTTTAAAGGGATAAAAGGCCTGATGTGCACATCTGTATTGTAGACAACCATCATAGCGGAAAAGGCATATCATTGGAGCTGTAAAAAAGGGAATTGGGATAAAATAAATAAAACCAGGAATGTTTCATAGGGCCGTTTGAAAACTAAAATCCTCTTTATAAGAAAATTTCCCTTCGTTTTAATACACTACTGTATGTGTTTTTCATATGAAATTTCAGCTACAAAATCGTTCAAAGCAATGTTTCTATTTCGCATCCATACCACTATTACAAAATATAATCATTGACTTAAATTCTTTGCGCCATTTTTCGACAAAATCTGTTGTACACAGTTTATACTCAACCAAGTACCCTGTAGTAAACACAAATACTTATGAACTTTTAATATCGAGTATCTTGTCAATGGAAAAGATCTATTAAAAAACTATTTCATATGAAGTCCACTTTTAAGATAAAGCACTTTTTAATACAGTCAAAACACTTATCATATTAAACTATTTCTTCCTTCACACGTACACATGGTCAAATATGAAATTTAATCTATATAACTGTCTTGTATAAATTAAATAAAGTTGATAAGCGTGAAATCATGTACAAGAGCTATCATCCCAAAATTGACATAATCAAGTAGCGCAAATTAATTGTCCAAAAATAGTAAAAATAAAGAATAAAATGCATGTTGTAATAACACATTAAATGAATATCTGCTTTCTTTTCTCATAAACCAATATTGTATTTCTTAAAGTTATATAAAAATAAAAATATCTACAAAGTCTTGAAGACCAACATAATTAATTCTATTCCTCTTGAATTCATAGGATTAAATCAGAAACCCTCAATTGTCACAGGGAATCAGCTAGACGTCAAGTTTATGAGATCCAAGACTTCAGCAATTTAGCCATCATGAATAATTATAAGGACCTTAATGTAGTTTCTAAAGGGACCAATGAAGATGGATGGTTAATCACAAACACAGATTAGTTCATTGAGCGCTTAAAGAATACACATCTATAAGTCTACCTATTTATCAATTCATGTATCTCTCTATCTATATACATTATATTTACTATATATATATATATATATATATACACATATATATATATATATATATATATATATATATATATACATATATATATATATATATATATATATATAATATATATATATCTGGATCTGGAGAAAGCGTATGATAGAGTTGATAGGGAAGCAATGTGGAATGTGATGAGGTTATATGGAGTTGGTGGAAGGTTGTTGCAAGCAGTGAAAAGTTTCTACAAAGGTAGTAAAGCATGTGTTAGAATAGGAAATGAAATGAGTGATTGGTTTCCGGTGAGAGTGGGGCTGAGACAGGGATGTGTGATGTTGCCGTGGTTGTTCAACTTGTATGTTGATGGAGTGGTGAGAGAGGTGAATGCTCGAGTGCTTGGACGAGGATTAAAACTGGTAGACGAGAATGACCATGAATGGGAGGTAAATCAGTTGTTGTTTGCGGATGATACTGTACTGGTTGCAGGCACAGAAGAGAAGCTTGACTGACTAGTGACACAATTTGGGAGGGTGTATGAGAGAAGGAAGTTGAGAGTTAATGTGGGTAAGAGTAAGGTTATCAGATGTACGAGAAGGGAAGGTGGTGCAAGGTTGAATGTCATGTTTAATGGAGAGTTACTTGAGGAGGTGGATCAGTTCAAGTACTTGGGGTCTGTTGTTGCAGCAAATGGTGGAGTGGAAGCAGATGTACGTCAGAGAGTGAATGAAGGTTGCAAAGTGTTAGGGCCATTAAGGGAGTAGTAAAAAATAGAGGGTTGGGCATGAATGTAAAGATAGTTCTATATGAGAAAGTGATTGTACCAACTGTGATGTATGGATCGGAGTTGTGGGGAATGAAAGTGATGGAGAGACAGAAATTGAATGCGTTTGAGATGAAGTGTCTAAGGAGTATGGGTGGTGTATCTCGAGTAGATAGGGTTAGGAACGAAGTGGTGAGGGTGAGAACGGGTGTAAGAAATGAGTTAGCAGCTAGAGTGGATATGAATGTGTTGAGATGGTTTGGCCATGTTGAGAGAATGGAAAATAGCTGTCTGCTAAAGAAGGTGATAAATGCAAGAGTTGATGGGAGAAGTACAAGAGGAATGCCAAGGTTTGGGTGGATGGATGGAGTGAAGAAAACTCTGGGTGATAGGAGGATAGATAGCGTGCTAGAAATAGGAATGAATGGTGAGCGATTGTGATGCAGTTCCGGTAGGCCCTGCTGCTTCCTCCAGTGCCTTAGATGACCGCGGAGGTAGCAGCATTAAGCGATTCAGCATTATGAAGCTTCATCTGTGGTGGATAACGGGGGAGGGTGGGCTGTGGCACCCTACCAGTACCAGCTGAACTCGGTTGAGTCCCTTGTCAGGCTGGGAGGAACGTAGAGAGTAGAGGTCCCCTTTTTGTTTTGTTTCATTTGTTGATGTCGGCTACCCCCCAAAATTGGGGGAAGTGCCTTGGTATATGTATATATATATATATATATATATATATATATATATATATATATATATATATATATACACACATACATTCATACATACATACATACTGTATATATACATATACATACATACACACACACACACACACATACACACACACACACACACACACACATATATATATATATATATATATATATATATATATATATATATATATATATATATATATATATATATACATATATATTCACAGCAGTTCTCAATTATTATGTACAAACCCGAAGTGTTTAATCTACAATATAGACTATCGCTTAGCATATCTAACAATTATATTTGTTTCTTTTCTCTATTCATTGTCATTGTTTTTCATTCAATATAACTTGTTCCGTGCTTTGTCATGATTAACATTGATATCTAAACTAACAACTCTTTAATTTCATTCATGATTTAAATGATATTCATCAGCCATCACTAACAAAGTGTTATAAGTTAAAAGTTTTGAACAGATTTTCCCTTCTGAGATAGGCGTCAATATCCAGGATTTCAAGTTCCATTGTTTGATTTAATTTGATAAATGTATTAGAATTAGGATCATATGGCCAACCACTGGGATCGGGGAGACCTTTCAGTGTCGACATGCTTGCTGCAAAGACCCTTAAATAATGCCTACAGTACAAAGGGAAAGATGAACAGATGACACTAAACTCCTCTAAGGGGAATGTTTCATTGCAGTGAGTGAGTCACTCTCTATCATTTCACAATTTAGTTTTAGGAATAAGAAGTATGAGAAGAAGGACAATAAATTCAAGTGATTAGACTTATAACATTGTAGCTACTAAGACAATATCTAAGAAACTAAACAAAATTATTTAGAAAAAGGTTGAATAAGCCTTCAAAAATGAGACGTTGAGGAAGGAGAGAGAGAGAGAGAGAGAGAGAGAGAGAGAGAGAGAGAGAGAGAGAGAGAGAGAGAGAGAGAGAGAGAGAGGGGAGTCCTGAAACTTGGAGAAAGCGAATGGATGACAATTTCTATAAATTGCAATATATCGTAATGAATCCTTCTTATTTGTCAACCTATCAAAACAGAAACAATACACACAAAAGTAAGAATCTGAACCATTAGCTAAAATGACGAAATAGCCTGAGCCATTGAAGGAGAGTCCGAATGATATACCGAAAACAATTAGTTTAATTGCCATCGGTTATCGATTGTCATTACTGAGTCTTGGACGGTATTTTGTTTCACGATTGCGTAAATTTTGTTTTCAAAAGATGCCGATTCTTTTGGTCATAACCGATCATTGTCTGTGGAACTATTATAGTCAACAGCCAGAGCTCAGTTTAATATTACATAAGAGAGGGAGCTTCGTGTTAGTTGGAATGATTAACAGGGCTTAGTAATAGTCTATTGCTATTCTTTTGCAGCGCTAATACAAATTGATACATCTTATTCGATTTAACAACGTTTAAATGGACATTTGTCCGTCAGTAGTTTCTGTAAAGTTAATAACATAAATTTTTACAGCACTACATTATTAATAAAAGTCTAAAGCAACAATAAACTAATACAAAACATGAAAGTATTTTAATTTCTAATTCTAATTTAAATCAATTTATTGATCCTCTAGATTTTTGTCAGTATTTTTAATGTTGTACAAATATATGTTTTTAACTAAACCGAACCTGATGATGAACATATTTTTTTTTCCACTTTCCCCGAAATTACCAATTATTGCATCAGTAATCATTGCATCAAAATAATTAGATCACTTGAATACAGAAGCGATATGTAATGTAATTTAGAGTCCTCGAGGATTGTAAAATCCTCAAGGATGTTTTTATATAATTAATGCTATGGCTCTGCGCTTATTAACTAAGAGAAACCTTCCGTAGCGGTGAGCTTTCCAGACTTTCAGGATGATGTGTACTGAATTGGGATGTTGCTAAAATAGACATTATTATTATTAATTGCTTGCCAAGCTACAACCCTAGTTGGAAAAGCAAGATGCTATAAGCATAAGGGGTCTTACAGAGAAAGTAGCCCAGTGAGGAAAGGAAATGAAGAAATAAATAAGCAGAAAAGTACATCTTGGCCATGAGCCTAATGAATTAGCCAATTTCATCTCTTCCTCGGCTTATCTCCATTTCTAAACGGGGTCGCCGTTTCGAATGAGCCCTTTACATCTATTTCTATCTTGGGCCTCTGCTTCACCAATTCCATTCTCCTTCAAGTCCTCCCATACACAGTCCCTCCATTTCCATTTTGGTCTTCCCCTTCTTCTTCTACTACCTTGTACTTCGACTTCTACATTATGCCCCACCACATGATCCTCCTCTCTCCTCAGTTCCTGTCAATACCATCTCAATCTTCCTTATTGCACTTTCTTTGATTTTCCAAAACCTTTGTTGATCCTCTGATGTAGTCATTTCTAATCCTATCCTTTATTGTCACTCCAGACATCCAATTAAGCATTCTCATTTCTGCTACATCCATATTTTTATCATCAGTTTCCTTTAGACTTGTTATCTCGGTGCTAAAGAGCATTATTGTTCTTACGACCGTCTCGTAGAATTTTCCTTTAAGCCTTAGTGGAACTATCTTGTCACAAAGGACTTCAGAGGCCGCTCTCCAGTTGTTCCAGCCTACCTGTAGGCTATACAGTGTTTTTCCTCTTCCATACTTCCACCAGCACTGATTATGGATCATAGGCACTTTAACTTGTCAACTCTCTATATTTCTTCTTCACCCCAAACTAATACACTCTCTACCATCGCCCTCTTTGGCAAACGCAAGGGACAGTGACAGTGCCCTAGAAAGCATGACAATTCCCTAGAGACTGACTATATATAAATATAATCAGCGACAAAGCTCATTCTCCACCCAAGCTAGCACTAAGGAGGGTCAAGCAATGGCTACTGATGACTCGGTAGGTAGACCTATAGGCTTCCCCAAAAACACTCATCCTTGGCTCACAAGGATGGTGAGCTTGCAGACACTAAAGGAACAAACAAATTTGAGTGGGACTCGAACCCCCGTCTGGCGATCATCAAGTAGACACGTTACCAAAAGGCTAAATCAACCGTATCTGATGTGATTAATTTGATATAAATTTACCTACCCTGAAACTTTTTGGGCTGAATCAGGGTAACAGCTACTTGATGACTCTGGCATAAAGAATCTTATTATCATTATTATTATTATTATTATTATTATTATTATTATTATTGGACCTTGATGCTTATGGAGGTGTAAACCCAAATGGTATTTTTTCTTTGTTTTTCATAAAGACAGCAGATTTCTTAGCTACAAAGTTATCTGTTATTTTGCGCTAGGTAGCAAGAAGAGGAGCTTTTAGCACTTGCTGGAGAATCGGTAATGTTACTCCTCTATGTAAATGTGTTTGTGGTAGCTCAAGTCCCACTGATTACCGCACAATTTCCACAACTCCCATATTATCTAAAGTTTTTGAACGTCTTCTGGCCAAACGTCTTAATAGGTTTG